>NC_085071.1:6893832-7188832 GCF_963662255.1 Cinclus cinclus | reverse complement strand
CCCTAATGGGGTCAGAGCAAACAGCAGCTCCCTGTGCTTACACCGCAGCTTGGGAACAGCTCCAGCAGGGGATACGGAAAAGATTTGGCCCCATTTCATTCTGGGAATGAGGTTGGACTCAAGCTGCCACAGCAAGAGCAGATCATACACTGCACATATGCAATAATTGTTCTCTTTTTTTCATCAAGTAGTTGTCATCTTATACAATGTGACACAGAATAGGTGCTTTGAGAAATGGGGGAAATTAAGACATTTTGGTGTTAAAAGTTCATTCTAAATCCAAGATGGAATGAGCAAAAGGCAGTAACTACTCACAGTTGTGTGATCTGCTCCATTTGCTCAACATTCCTGTGCTCCTACACCCTTCCCTCTTTCTCAGACCTTAAGGGATACCTTGAAATCTTTGGGAAACTTCTATCCTTACCTTTTTTCCTACACCAGATGACAGAGTATTCCCAGTCCTGGCTGGTGCAAGTGGTGAAGCTGAAATCTGAGCTGCTCAGGGTTTCCCAAGGACTGGGGGAGTGTCTTGGGTTTTTAGCTTGGCTGCGTGGGTGTGCATAATGAACCGGAATTCTGCTGTGCTTGGCTACCTCGGGGACTCGTTTTAATCACCGGGCAAATGTGCTGTGTGTAGGAGAAATACTTAATTTCATGACATGAGTTGCATTGTGCGGGATGCTGGGCTGTGATTGGGAAATGTCCGTCGGTGGGAAGCAGGAGGCAGAGCTTGGCAGAGCCGGCTGGGAACAAACCCCTCCTCGGTGTGCAGGGGTTGCCGTGCTCCAGGGAAGGGTTCTGTGCGATGGGAGGAGGTGGAGAGCTGGGGATGCTCGGATTTTGGGGTTTGACAGCACACCTGGAGAAGGGCAGTACTGCCTGCATTCTGTTACACTTAATCATGGAATCCTGAGGTGGTTTGGGTGGGAAGGGACCTTAAAGCCTATCCCACCCCACCCCCTGCCATGGCAGGGACACCTCCCGCTGTCCCAGACTGCTCCAAGCCCAATGTCCAGCCTGGCCTTGGGCACTGCCAGGGATCCAGGGGCAGCCACAGCTGCTCTGGGCACCCTGTGCCAGGGCCTCACCACCCTCCAGGGAACAGTTTTTTCCTAAAATAAAATCTATCTCTACCCTATTTTACCCTTTTGAATCCATTCCCCCTCACCCTATCAATTAAAACCTGAAAATCGGGTTGTGGGGGGTGTATGGAGTGGCAAATACCTGGGGCTGAAGGGAAAGGAACGGTTTGGTTTGAGAATGTGAACAACAAACCTGCCAGAGCAGTCACGGGTGCCAAGGGAGAAGCGTTTGGCTGAGGAAGGGAGTTTGCAAAGCTGCTACTGAAGGAAGTGTGAGAAGAAACGCTTGGAAAGCCACTGCCTCGGTGATTTTCCAGCAGAGCTGCACTGGCAGCAAAACAGTTTCCAGCCTTCAGAGTTTAGGAGGCTGTTCAGATCTATCAGATGCACCCATTTGCTATGGAATGGTTTGGGTGGGAAGGAATCATAAAGGTTATCTTGCTCTAATGCCCTGCCATGGGCAGGGACATCTTCTATTTGTGCCCCAAAAACCTCTGGTTACTGTGTAGGACAGCAAAAGCCTCCCCTGGATCATGGTCTTTGCCATCCTGAAATCTCAGGGGTTTATGTAAAGCACGTCCTTCCCCTTCATGGACCACCTGGCTCTGTCCTGGGGAGGCTGAGACCCCCAGGAGCCCCTTCCTCCTGGCACAGGAATACTGCTGTGAGCTCTCCATCAGCCCCTCGGGGTCGCCTGGAGCATTTGGGAGCCACGAGGATGCCAAAGCAAGTTTGATTCAGCTGCTGTTCCTTGACACCGTCTGTGGTTCTCTGTAAATCACTAACAGATAATAATTCCATATTCTGGCTCTGCGTATCCCCCGCCTGCTGAATAATTACCTTGTTTTGTGTGAGCTGTGAGAGGTTTTCACAGATAATTCATCCAGCAGGGAAAGGCAGCCAGATTTTGGGCTGGAGCGCATTTTCTGGCCACCTGGCATTGCTGCACAGAGGTCTGTGCTGGAGCACAGCTGCCTCCGGAGGGAAATGCTGAATCCAGGACAGCCGAGGGCAGGGCCAGAAACCAAACCCAGATGAAATCCCAGCCGCCCTTCCTCAGAGAATAATTTAGCTTGGCAAACTCAGCCCACCCTGAGTTTCTGGATGTGTGGACAGATTGATGCCACAGATCTGGATGCTCTCACCCACAGAGGAGCTGTTCCACTGCAAACAGAGCTCCTCCCAGGAGCTGTTTGTGGTGGTGACCTCTGTCTTGCCTCATTCCCCATGTCCAGCCTGGCCTTGGGTGGGTGGGTTGGAGCCCAGCAAGGAGCTAAGATCACCCCAAGGCTGCTATCCCTATCCCAGGGCAGGAGGAGAAAAGGATCATCCCTGTGCCAGCTTATCTCAGCACTCCCAAAGCCAGGGTGATTGCTGCCATCGCTGTGCTGAGGGGCTCCAGTTGCAGAATTGCAGAATCACTGAGGCTGGAGAAGACCTCTGAGATCATGAAGTCCCCTACCTTGTCACACAGACCAGTGCCATGCCCAGTCATTCCTGGGACTCCTCCAGGGATAGGAACTCTCCCTGGACAGTCCCTTCCAATGCCTGACCACCCTTCCAGTGAAGAATGAAATGTCACAGCCCTGTCCTACAGCCTCCACACCCCTAATGGAGAGCAGCGTCCTCACCTTCAACATGGGTCATGAGAGTGTCAGCATCTCCCATCTCACCATAAATCAGGATATTGTTGGGGTGGAAGCCACACTTACAGGCACTCACTTGGCTGATGGTGACTGACAACCATTTGATGAGCATCTGCATGCAGCAATTCCTAAAGAAACATCAGGAGAACATCAGGCAGGACTAATGACCCCTTTGGAGGCTCAGGGAAGCCTGGGAGGCCAAGCAGGCATGAGCCACCACTGGCTTGGACAGCCTCAGAAGGGCCCAGTGTGCAGGCAGATGTCACCTATGCCCAGTTTAAGTGGCTGAGCACCAACCTCGTGTTTGGCAGGTGCCAAAAAAGGAGCAGCTGAACAAGGAGGAGGCCCTGAGGGAGTGGAGACCATGACAAATGAGGCAGGACTGGAAGCCAACCAAGGAGGGCTACCACCAATCCTGACTCCAGGAGACGTCCCAAACCACCCCACAGACTAAGAAGGAGATGGGGTTCTCAAGGAGGGACATGGAAGGTGGGTCCCAAATCCTCTGATCTTCCACTCTGAACAGTGCCCACTCCATTGAACACCAACCTCAGCTAATATTTCAGCACCGAGGTATCAAATTTGGGGAGTTTCCTTCAAGGTGCCTCTTCCAAAGGAAACCTGAAATGCAGAGCCAGCCTCAGGCCAGCTTTGCTTCCAATAAATGGCAGGGTTCAGAGTGGCTGTGCTTTAACTGTGCTCTGCAGAACTTGGAGCCACTCTGAGGTTTGGGTGTCCAGGGAAGTCTGGAGGTCACAGTTTAGCCAGGCTGGGAGCCAGAACCTACATCTGGCTCTGCGAGCAGCAAACCTCCCTTCAGCTATGTCCTTTCTTATTTTTCCCTTTCTCAAATATAAAAAATAGATAGGTTTTTAAGTTCCCAGCCAGCCGAACTACCCGTGCTCAGGACTGCAATATCCCTAATGCCATGACTGCAGAATTTCAGTAAATGCTTCCTGGGGATACAAAACCTCCAGCTCTCGAAGGGACCTCTATGTTCAGCAGCAAATTCAGGACATCTCCTACCCAAGGGGAGCCTGAAAGTCAGGTTTCCTGAAAGTCAAAGCATATTTTATTGACTGCAGTCAAGACAATCAAAGGTCTAGAGACCTAGACTCCCACGGAATAAACCACATTATCCCTGTGCCGTGATCATTCCTCTCCCAGACATGAATTCCAGCCAGCCTCCCTGCTGGGAATGATTAACGACTCCTTCAACAATCAGCAAATTGTCAAATAAGCAGGTGAGCAAGTGAAAGAAAATGGGAATATGATGACCTGCCACCACTGATGAGAGCATCGATGGACGGAAGTGCAGCCCCCCCCCCGCCCCCCCAGGTGCTGCCAGGGGTTTGCTGTACAAAATTGGGGTGTAAGTGTGGGGGGAAGTCACTTCTCAGCTATCGAAACCCCATTTTGGGGAAGGTGGAGCCTGTGCAGACGCAGCTACAGGACATTTTCCTTCTTCTGGGTTTCCCTTCCCAGCTGCCTGCTGCTAAATTGGTTCTTGAATTGGGAAGCAGAGTCTGGCAGTGCCAGCAGCTCTCACTGGGAGCCATCCCTGGAGCACAGGTGGATGCCCAATGGATTAGGGGCTTGGGCACGGCTCCTGGGGGTGTCCCTGTGTCCCCCCACCCCGTGTGGCAGTTTGCAGCCAGGGAAAAACAGATCTGGGGAGAAGCACAGCTGAGTGGCCTTCACCCCTCCTGCTTGTCACGTGTCCAGCTGGCCCCCAGCCCAAGGTGACAGTGAGCCCCAAACAAAGCCAGGCAGGGCTCGCTGTGGGCACAAGCTGGGATGGATTCGGCTGCACCTTGGGGTGCAGGGCTGAGCTGGTGCCCCCCGTGCTGCAGCACTGCCCCAGGGACCACCACACCACCACTGCCACGCTGCCCACCCCTGCAGAAGTGCCTCCCACTCCAGGGATGTGCCAGCAAAGATGGGAGATTACCAGGATCAGGTCAGGGAGAGCTTCCCACCCTGTTTTAGTATCCTTGTGCATTGATCCTGCTCTCCAGGATGGCTTGAGCCCAAACTAAAAGCACCCAGCCGAGCCGCAGCCACGATGTAAAAGGGGAGCAGCCCCAGAAAGTGAAGGTGCCTGGCTGGTGGCATTGGCAAACACCCTGGGGACAAAATCCCCACCCGCAGCCGCAACAGGCGCTCGGGCAGTGGGGCACAGGGTGGAGGCCTTCCCCCTCCCTTACACCCCATGCCAGGAATTTCTCATCTCAGCAGAAATCCCTGGGGTTGGTTGTGCTCCACCTCAGAGCTGGAAGAGACGCTCCCCTCGCCCCGGGTGGCTGGGGCTGGCTGTGAGAGCCAGCTGGCTCTGCCAGGTGGGATTGTCCCCTCCCCAGGAGGCTCCTAGGGTCACAGGAGCAAGAAAACCAGGCTGGGGACAGGGAACTGTTCAGGATGTGTCCCTGGGGCACAGGGGGCACAGCTGTGTGGGCAGCAATTGAATCCCTCCTGGAGAAGCCATCCAGTATTTTTCCAGCGTCTTTATTGGCAAGCCCAGTGCTGTCCCCATCCTGCCCTGTGTCCAGCACTGAATGGACCTGTCCCATTGTGTCCTGGCTTCCTGATGGTTCCACCAAGGGTCTGATCCAGGGCTGAGTGCTGAGAATATTGCCCAGGGATTTCTCTGCAGAGCCAGGGTGGCTCAGGCCAGGATGGGGTAGGTGGCCTCAGTGGCCACACCACAGTTGTTGTCCTTCATGGCCATAAGGATGTAGCCATCGTTGCCCCAGTATGTGGACCAGGAGTTCTTGATGAGCCAGTAGGTCTCTCCCTGCAGGACTCCATAGCCCACAGCCAGCACTGCGTGGTCCAGTGATCCCGGTGTGTTGTCTGCAGGGAATGACATGGGAGAGCTCACCCCTGCTTGAGACTGCCTCTGTCTGGTGAGCATCCTTGTCCTGAGAATATCCCTGTCCAGAGACCATTCCTTTCTGGGGACCATCCCTGCCTGGAGAAGAACCCTGCCCAGTAATCCCAGTCCAGAGGACATCCCAGTGCAGACAGCATCCCCGGTCCCAGGGCTACCCTCAGTGCTGCAGAAGACTTCAGGGTTCATCCCCTTCACCCCTCCCTCGACCAAAAAGAGGACACCTAGGTGCTCTGGCATCTCCTTGGGCACCCAGGACCTCCCGTGCCCCACGTGCTGCTCATCTCACCACACTTGGGCTCGTAGTAGATGCCGTTGGAGTAGAAGGAGAAGGTTTTGTGCGAGGCGTCGATGCTGACGGCCACGGGGCCGTGCTTGTAGATGGCAGCTTTGACCGCTGTGATGTTGCCCGAGGTGACGTTGACGTAGCCCGTGATCTTGGCCAGCATCTCAGACTGGTTGTAGTGGCACAGGCCATTCTGCACACCCAGGGGACACACTGTCATCAGGAGCCCCGGGATCCCTCACTGGGATCCTGCCTCCCCACCTGACCCTGCAGATGCAGGGAGCGATCTGGAATTTAGGCTGTGAGAGCATCCTGGCTCTGACCCCGCTGTCGGCTCGAGCCCAGGGTGGTGGAGATGTTTTCCCAGTTGCTCAAGGACACAGCGTGGGGAGCTGTCTCTGTACCCAAAGCCCTGGAGGGCTGTTGCCTGCATCTTGCTGCCACATCCCCATCCCCAGGCAGCTTTGCTCCATCCCTGGGTACCCGTGGGTATGGAGTGACTCGTGGCTCCACGCACAGGTGGAGGACCCTTGTCCCTGTTTTGCACAAAGAGAAACTGAGGGACACGATGACAAAACCACTTGGATGAGCCCTGGGGCTTGGCTTTGACAGTGAACCACAGAAGCTTGGGGACACCTGTTAGTGCCTCTGACGCGTCCAGGTTGGCCCCTCCATGGCTTTAAAGCCCCAAGATGTTGGGAAGGCCATCAGGGGCAAGGGGCCACCCTCACCTGCCCCTTGTAGGTGCCGTAGGACTCGGTGCTGGCAATGCCCCCGTGCTTTTTGATCCACTCGTACGCTCGCCACTCCTCACCGCCATCGCAGGCGTAGTTCCCAAAGCCCCAGGAGCAGTCAATGAGCACTTGTTGGGACAGGGGGGTCAGCACGCCGGTCTGCAGGGGGGACACGGGGCAGGATGGGGACAGGCACCCTCCAGGGGCCACATCCACACCCCGTGGGGCATCGCCCTGCTCCCACCTTGAGGAAGAGGGCACCTTCCATGGCTCCCGTTGTAGCAAAGCTCCAGCATGACCCACAGACAGCCTGATCCTTCACAGGGGTGACAGCACCTGGGGACAACAGCATGGGAGATGAGAAACTGGGTTGACACCGAGGGATGGAGGCAGGTGGAAGGGAAACTGAGGCAGGAGTTGAGGTCCAGAGGCAGCACAGACAGATCTTAGTGGTAACCGAGAAGGGGCGGGGGGGGGGGGGAAATGCACCAGCAAGCCTGGGACCCCTGCCCGTGGCTAGGGGCAAGCTCTGGGGGTGTCACTCCTAGCTGATGGGGACATGGGTGAAGCCAGATGTTGCTTCAGATGTCACATCTGTCCCTGGGACACCAGAGTGAATTCAGGGCCAAGGGCTGACCCAGCTGCCTTTAATCATAGAAACACAGAATAATTTTGGTTGGCAGGAACCTCAAATGCTATCTTGTTCCACCCCCTGCCATGGGCAGGGACACCTTCCACTAGCCCAGGTTGCTCCAAGCCCTGTCCAGCCTGGCCTTGGGCAGCCCCAGGCTCTCCGTACAACCTGTTCCAGCGTCTCACCAACATCCCAGATGTGCAGCCCGAGGGGCAGCACAGCCCCACGGGCTCCTCAGTGTAGTGATGGGGAGCAGGGTAGCTCTGTGAGACTCAGTGCAAGCCTGGATGAGGATCACTCACTGCCAAAGCACCGTGGCTCTCCTGACCCCGCACGTACCGTACATGCGCCAGTCAAGGCTCTCGGGCAGGATGATGCCGGCGTAGAGCTCGGTGGGGAAGGGCAGCCCATTGTTGGGGGTCCCGCTGCGGCGGCGGCCCCGCAGCGCTGCCAGTTCCTGCGGGGTGCGGTCGGCCAGGTGGTTCAGGGACAGCGTGTAGGAGAGCGCGGCGCGGTTCCTCGAGTGCACGAACCTGCCGGCACGGTGGGGACGGCAGCAGCTGGCACCGCCACCGCCTCCCACCACCCCCAGAGGGTCGGCACCCCCCCCAGCTGCCTGTACCTCATGTTGTGCACGAAGATGCTCTGCCTGTGCTCCAGCTCTCGCAGGGAGCCGTAGCGCCGCCCCATCTGCCGCCGGTAGTCGTGGAAAACCCGGTGTGCCCAGGGTCGGTGCTGCCCCACCAGGTCCTCCATGGGGTTTGCCAGAACACGGTGCTCCGCCACATTCCCCGGCAGCACCCCGCACTTGGTCGCTGGGGACCAAAGAGGGGACGTTGTCAGCCCGAGCCCCACGGACACGATGGGGGGGACCTCCCTGGCTCACCGTTCACGGGGAGGTCGAAGACGGAGGGGGGGTAGCTGTTGTCGAAGTCAGTGTAGGCGATTTCATACTTGTCGTAGTGGGAGCCCAGCAGGCTGTTATACCCCCGCATCTCATAGTGCACGGGGGCCACCCCGCAGCTGGAGTTGGTCACCCACAGGGTGTAGACATTCTTCTTCTGCGCCCAGCGGGTGACGTTCTGCCACACGGCGCAGTACCGGCCCTCGTAGTACTCCTCCCGCAGGAACTGGGGGGGACACGGCCTCAGGGAGGGAACCCCAACCTCCCCCAGGCCGCCTGCAGCCCACCCAGCCCCTTCGCACAGCCCAGTGCCCACGCCAGGCTCTCCTGATGGATCCAGTGGCTCCATGGCCATAATCACACAGCCAGGCATGGGATGGAAACTGGGGCAAGGATATGGGGTGCAGCACAGGGCAGCCCCCCTGTCTGGCTCAGCGGTGCCCTGGGGACACTCAACTGTGCGCAGCAACCTGTGCACCCAGAGCAGGGGGTCTGGCTGCACCATTTCTCCAAAAACCTGAAAAGATTTCAGGTTTTTCCTGTGTGCTTCCAAGCCCTCGCCATGCAGGCATGTGTCCAGCTCAGTGACAACCTGCTGTCCCCACTGCTCACGTGCTGTGCCCAGCCCTGACGCAGCCTAGGGCCGGCAGGAGCTGAGCTGCCATGCAGAGACTTGCCCAAACCGTGCCGAAATGCCAGCATTTGTGTGGGATGTGACACGTCCCAACACGGCTGCTGGAGCTGGGAAAGGAGCCAGGAGTCCAGCCCCAATCCGGGTGGGGAAGTGACCCTCCCTGCACCCTGGGGTGTGAGGACAGGTCCTGGCCGGTCCCAGCACCCTGCAGCCCTCGGACAGAGAGAAGCATCTCCCAGCACCCCTCCCACAGCCTGGAGATGCTTTGGGAGGTCAGATCCAGGCTCTGAACTGTCCCACCTTAAAGCCACTCATGCTGGGGAAGACGCTCTGAGCGGTGACCACATCCTCCTTGGAGCCGGGTAGCTGGAAGCATTTCCTGGTGTTCACCTCCTTCTCGGTCGTCTCTGGAGTGATCTTGTACCTCATCCCATAGGGTTTCACCGCTGCCAGCTGGTAGGTTATCACCTGCCCTGTGCCAGGGAAGGGAAACTGAGGCACAGGAGTCCTGCTGGTGCAGGATGGGTTCCGCTAGGCGCCCACCTCTTACCTCCGTAGTACTGGATCCGGCTCTTGTTCCCTGTCAGGTTGTACCAGGCTTCAAAGGGCTCCTCAATCTCGGCATAGGGCAGCTTAATCACCCCTGCGAGCCCCCAGCACAGGACACAGGTCAGCCCCGAAGCCTCAGCACCCCAACATCGCTGCCTGAGTCCCCCAGAGTCTGCAGACCCACAGCTGACCAAGACAGTGACCCCACAGGTGATGGGTCAGGAAGAGGCGCTCAGCTGCCGGAACCCGCGCCGGTTTGGCACTGGGACAGCCTGGTCCTACCCGTGTGAACATCCTCTGCTCACCCCCCCTGCACAGGGGCTGCGGGGTCCCATTACCTCGGACATGGTAGATGGAGCCGAACTGAGGGGGTGGGCGGGAGAGCCCATAGTCCTGTCCTGAAAGGCAGAGAAGGGGGTGAGGGGGGCTCTGTGTGTACCCCCCAGCCGAGATGGGAATGGGAGGCTGCCAAACCAGTGCCTCTCCTCCCTGCATCTTGGGGCTTCCCTGCTTGGCCCAAAGAGCTTCCTGAGCTCCTCCAAAGGCGTATCCAAGGGACTGAGGCACTGACACCCTCCCGGGGTCAGCACCACGCCGAGCCTGCCGTGACACTGGAGTAAGCCCTGCACTGTTGCACCCCCATGGAACCCCAGTTCCTGGCTAAGTGTTGGGGTGATGCCCTAGTGTCACCCCCAGCACTGGTGGGCAGCCCTGGCTTTGAATGTTTCCAAGGTGGGACCCAGCCAAGCTGTCCCCAACACACAGGGCATGGTTGAGGGGCGCCAGGGACCTTACAAGTTCCCCCTGGCATCTTCCAGTGACCTCCCCAACCTCCCTCCGGGCTCCCAGCTTGTGCAACTCCACGCCAACACAGCTGCTGGGAACGAGCCCTTGCCTCCCTCAGCATCTTCCTCCTCGCCGGGAGCGACCGGCAGCACCTGCCCGGACCCGGACAGCCGGGAGCAGCCGGCCCCCAGCCCTCGGGGAGGAGGGGAGGAGCAGACCCCAGCTGCACCCCGGGCTGTGCCATGGGCACCCATCACACGCCGTCCCTGGGCACCCCCAGACAGTGCCAGGCTTGGGGAGGCAGCCACGGGCGTAGCCACTTCCCAACCCTGCTCGACTTTTTGGAAAGGGGGTCCCACGGGAGCATGGCCGCCCTGCCGCCCCCGTCCCCTCACACTCGGCTGCCCTGCCTGGTTGGGTTAAACCCGCAATTGTCTTATTTTCACGCCCCCAGCCCCACCAAGCCCTCAAGGCACATCCCCCCTGCCCTCTTTGCCACTCATCCCAGCCGCGTCTTGGAGGAACTGTAAATTTTGGGGCCCAACAAGCAATAAAACCACTTCCCCAGACTCAAACCTCCCGTGCAGCGCAGCGGGAGCAGATCTGGTGTCCCACATGTCCCTCCCACGCCCGCGGTGCTCCCAGAGGTGACAGTGCCAGGGCGGGGGTCAGACTCACCCCGGACAGCGATGAGGAGTGCAGAGCCCGAGAGCCAGCAGAGAAAACCCATCCTGGCCACCGCGGCTCGCCCGGCACCGGCGTCTCAGCTTTAAGCTGGAGCCAGCGGCGGCGAAACCCGGCGGAGCCAATGCAGAAGTCGGGGCCCTCCCCGGAGGAGGGAAGGAACCGGCACCGTGTGGAGCCCGGCGGGGTGAGCGTGTCCCGGCAGGGCCCCCGCGGAGGGAGATGGAGCAACGCCGGTGCTGCGGGCCGTGGGAGGTGCAGGATGAGCCCCAAAATGCCTCAAGCAGCGTTCGGGTGGGTGCACTGCATGGATCTGTGGGGCACCCCCCGAACTGGGGTCAGCCAGGCTTCCTTCCCTCTCGGGATGAGTCAGGAGGTGACAAGTTAAGGGTGACATCACTGGGGAGCAGGTCCCCAGCCGGAGGAGGAAGAGGAGGAAGGCTCTGGAGACATTGGAAGGATCCCACTCCAGCCCAGCTGTGTGGGAGGACAGTGTGGCACAGGGAGGACAGAGCCAGCTCCAGGGGGACTCAGAGAGGATACGGGGGAGGGGGGGGGGGGGGGGGGGGGGCTCAGACTGCTCTGCAGAGGCTCTGAGGGGGTGCAGGGGAACAAGACAGGGTGCAGGGGGATCACACAGGGTGCTGGGTGCAGGGGCAGTCAGACGGGGTCTGGGTGGTTTACCCCAATCCCAGAGCTCACTGACGTTTGTGGCTTGGTGTGACCAATGCCAAAACTTGGGGTCATCCCAGCAGCAACTTCATCTGGACAAGGGATAAATAAGGGGTACGATGTCTAGTGAGCAATCCGTGGACACAGGGCTGGCTTGAACCACGGAAGAGCGGCACGCCGTCTTTGGGGGACACCCCTGGAACACAAGCCAGAGCTACCTGCCGTTCCCCAGGCACGGAGGGCTGTCTGCTGCCCCTCCACGGATCTTTCCAGCCCCTGAGAGCCTGTGCCAGCAGGACGGGGATCTGCTGTCCGTGTCCTGCCACCAGACGGGCACCTTGTTCCTGTCCCTTGGCTGTCCCCTGCCCCGAGACTCTCCTTCGGGGGACTCAGGGAGGCAGTGCCAGGCTTTGGGGACGGGTGCAGGCAGCGACACAGGCTGGATCCTCACACTCCCCCGTAAATCCCGGCAGGCAGAGCCTGGGAATCCGCGCCAGGGTCTCCTTGATGCTGCTGGGGACCAGAGACCCCCTGATGCCTGTTCCCCGCCGTACCACCTCCACGGGCAGGCTGCGGTCCCCAGCGAGCGTGCGAGGCGATCCGGAGGGGGATCCGGAGGGGGATCCGGAGGGGGATCCGGAGGGGGATCCAGCAGCCGGCTGGGCCGGCTGGTACAATGAACCATTGCTGCGAGCGCGGGGAGGAAGGGGGGGGCGAGGGGAGGGGAAGCTCTCGCTCGGCTGCCAGAGCGCCGAAGACACACGGGAAGCTCACGGCCGGGCGCTCCGGTTCTCCCACGGCTGCCGCCCCCAGCCCCGGCGCTGGGCGAGGCGGGGCTGCCGTGGTTGCCCGGGCGGTGGTCCCGTCGGGAGCCCCGTGGGAGCGGGGGGTCCATGCCAGGCGGAGCAGGAGGCTGACGGTAGGAGGTGCGTGTGCGGTGTGTGCTGCAGGGGTGGAGGGCTCACCTCTGCGAGAGCGGGGGTTCTCTGCATCCCCTTGCCGTGTTCTGCTGAGAGATGCCCCCTCCGTGCCTGGGGTGGCTCTGGGCCCCGGGTGGGACGGGACAGAGGCCCCCGTGACACCGGCGGGGTCTGTTGGGGGCCCTGCCCTCACCGTGCCCTCGCTGCTTCCCTGGGCAATGCCTGAGGGTGGCGGGAGACCCCCGTCCTCGCCATCCTGGGGGCGGTAGGTCAAGGGAGGCTGCGGGGTGTGTGTGAAGATCTGGGGGCACCCAGCAACCGCAGCTCACCGTCCCGGCACTCGCTGGTGGTGACAGCAGGTCGGCGCCCTCCCCCGTGCCGGACCCGGGGAGGGGACAGGACCCGGCACCCTGGGGGACACACACACACACCTGTGCCCTCCGCTCCTGCAGGTGCCCTTGGGCTGCCAGCCCAGCCCGCGCTCCAGGGCGATGTTGGAGGCTGAGCTCTCCGTGGAGCTGCAGAGGGCTCAGGCCCCAGCCGGAGCGGATGCTCACCCCGCTCCCTGCAGCTCTGCTTCGTCCCTGATCCTTGGTGTGTCCCAAGGAGGGACAGGAACTCTCTGCTTCCTGCCCTGCACAATTCCCTCCCCACCCCGCTCCTCTCGGGACATTGTATTTGGAGCCCTGGCTGGCTCCCTCCCTCCGCCCCTGCAGCCCCTTGGATCCGGGAATTGCTCTTCTTCCAGCGGAAATCCTGCTTTCCCAGCCAGCGATGGGGTTGGAAGGCTGGCCAAGGGGGCTCCCTCTCTACTGAGCATCTTCTGTCAGGGAGGGGGGCAAGGGGACCCCTCTGTCATGGCTCTGGTGGCTGATAGGTGGGCTTGTGGAGAAAATAGTTTTTGGGGGTTGGCAAGTCCTTCATTTTCCATCCCAGGGAATAGCCCTGCTTGTGGGCATGCAGGGGATGTGGTGTCATCCCTCCTTGCACCCCTTGCTGTGGAGGAACCTGCTCCCACCGGGAGCCACAGGCGACTCACCAGGCACTTGGTGAACAGGGCTCTATCTCCAGGTATCATATGGGTGGACTTGGGGCGGGGAGCAGCAGGAAAGGGTCAGGGACACGCCACCATCTGCCACAGAGCTGGAACAAGGAGCAGATGGAGGAGGCAGGTGTGGTCTCTTGTCCCCTCCCCAGGTCTGAGGGGTCCTGGACATGGCACGGGGACACAGCTCCAGGTCCTGTGTCCTAATGAGCCACTTTCCCCTTCTGTACTGCAGCTACCTCATGCCTAAATCTTCCTGCTAGGACCAGGGAGCTCCAGAACCGCAGGGTGACAGAGGAACCTCGGCAGCTCCAGGCTGGGCTGTGCAGCCCTCTCGGTTCCTCTTTGCAGGGAGAAGGAGCCCGGTCACCACGGAGCAATGCAGGGCAACAGCGTGGGACAAGGCATGGGGGGACTCAGGATACCCAGGGGGCTGCAGCCCTGCTGCCATCCCTGCCTGACCCTCCCAGTGGCCACCAGGGCTAGAGGTCCTGCCAGTCCTGTGGGCCCCTCGATGGCCACAGCACCATCCTCTTCCTCCCCCCAGCCCACACCGTGCTCTTGCTGCTTCCTCTTCCCTTGCATAGCTGTGAGTTCCTCTGGCAGCTGCCTCCTGCCCAGTGTGGTTGCGGCCCCCTCAGCCTGGAAAATGCCACCATGGCTTGTCCCCACAGCACGGGGCGTGGCATTCCCAGCACCACCATGTCACCCCATGTGGCTGCATCCCCCCAGAGGCCAGGTCCTCCATTGCTGTTACTCCCATGAGGGGACTGGGAGTGGGGGATGGAGGTGACTCCAGGGCTACTTCAGCACTGCAGGTGACGTGTGGGGTGACAGCTGGGTGTGCAAGAGATGTTGTGCCCTGTCTAGGAGCTGAGGATGGGGCTGAGCTGTTCTGTGTCCCAGGGGCCTGGGGAGCAGATGGATGGGCAGTCAGGGATGTGGCTGCTCCGTGCCCAGCCATGCCTGGCGGGACGGGGGTGATGAATTGGCCGGGTCTCAGTGCGGGGCGGGACCTGGCAGCTCGTCCGGGACTGGTGCTGGGGGAGCCAGGCCGAGAAGGGCTCAGTTGCCATCTGCTCCCCGGCTCCAAGCAGCTCCTTTTTGGGTAGGCTGGAGCCAGACACCACCGTGCAACCATCGGACACGGCAGCAGCTGCGTCCCCTTCCCATGGACAGTGGGCGGGGATGGCTCTGGGCCACCCTGGGGTGCTCTGGGTGTGCAGGGAAGGGGAAGCCTGGGTGCAATGCTGCCGCACAGCACCTCAACCCTTGATGCTGTGATACTGGGGGGTTGCACTTGCCTGGAAGATGCTCCTTTGCTATCCCTGCTGGCAGCTGTGGCAGCTCCGCTGCTCGGTCAGCACTGAAATTCAGCAAAATGGGAAGCCTCTGGATGTGGTGGATGGGTGATTCCCACCCGGGGGGGACAGGGTTTGTGAAAGCCAGGGCTGTTTGTCAGTTTAAATAGCCACTAATTATCATCAGGAATAAAATCCAACCAGCCGAGTTTCCTCAGATTTGGCAACACTGCCCTGTCGGCAATGGCTGCGGCCTTGCCACACCACCAGTGTGGAAAGCAGAGATGGAAGGAGCAAGCTGGGCTCTCCACCCCTACTGAGAGAGAGGAAAGGGAGTCGGTAACCACGACTGGGAAAACCTGCCTGAAACATCTCATCCACCCCAAAACTTTTGTCTCCTCCAGCGTGCTGGGGTGCAGAGGACAGGACACCCTCCTGCTCCTTCCCTCTGCTCTCAGCAGGAGACAGAGTGAACTCTGGCATATTGCAGACTGGAGTGCTCTGCCCAGTGCAAACTGGGCAGACTGGTGTGGCTAGGTGCCCAGCAGCCAGGGCAAGGACAGGGCTGGGGAGGGATGTCTCCTTACAGCCTCTCCTTACCAGGAGAGGTCCGATTTCCTCCTCCTCTGCAACACCTTCTCACCACATGTGGCTGAAGAGCCTGGCCTGACCACAGCGATGTGAGCGGGGACCTTCCCCCCCAGAACACCCACTCGCCCAGGAACAGGGCGTGGGGATGGGGACGCTCTGGGGGCTCCTTCCCACCGGCTCGGGCTCCCCTTCAGCCTCGGGGACGCAGCTGCCCTGAAAGGACCTGAGCGGTGTGGTGAGGACACAGTGAGAGAAAAACCCACTGGAGGATGTGGTTTCAGCCTGCACCGGGGTGTTGCAGCCCTTGGAGCAATGTTGCAGTTTTGTGGGGGTGTTGCAGATCGTGCAGACCATTCGAGCTCATGCAGGGGGGTTGCAGGCTGTGAAGGGATGTTGTAGCCCGTGCAGGGGTGTTATGGCTCATGCGGGAGTGTTGCAGCCTGTGCATGTGCGCTTCAGTCTGTGCAGGGTGTTGTAAATCGTGCAGGGCTGTTACGGCCGATGCAAGTGGTGTTGCAGTTCGTGTCGCTGGTGTTACAGCCTGTGTAGAGGTGTCATAGCCCATGGCAGGGGTGTTGCATCCTGTTACGGGGTGTTTCAATGTATTCAGGGGTCCTTTAGCCTTCGGCAGAAGTGTTTCAGCATGCGCAGGGGTGTTTCAACCCATGCAAGGGTGTTGCCTCCCACCTGATGCCCTCCCTGGTGTCCACAGGTGACTCTTCTCCTCCCTGAGGTGACATGGAGCAGCGGAAGTGACCTGAGGAGCCGTCGCAGTGAGTGGAGCTGCCTTGGAGCACCCATGGGTGCCGAGGGGACGTGGGGTCTCCCGGGCAGCACAGCCCCCCTTGGAGCAGTGCCACTGCCCATGGACACACCAGGGTGCCCCTGCCATGCAGTGTGCTGAGCTGGAGGGTGGCAGATGTCCTGGGGCCGGCAGGTGCACCCCAGTGCCTCTACCCCCTGCCAGGGGGGCGCGGGGCTCACGGACCCTCTGTCCCACAGGCGGTGCCCAGGATGGGCTGCGTGCCCTGCAAAGAGAAGGGGGCTGGCAAAGGGCAGGCAGGGGGCGAGGGGGGCTCCCTCCAGCCCCCTGCCTCCCAGTACGACCCCGACCCCACCCAGCCCGGGGCCATCTTCACCCGCATCCCCGACTTCAACAACTTCCAGGGGCCCGTGGTGCCCCCGGCCCCGTCCTTGGCGGAGCCGGGCAGCTTCACCTCCGGCGTGCTGCCAGCACGGACCGGGGGCATCGCAGGTCAGCAGCGTGGCTGGATGTGGGGAAGGGTGCCCAGCTGCACCCCTGGGCTGTGGGCTCTGGGGTCATCGTGGTCCCTTCCGTGTGCCGCAGGCGGGGGGGTGACACTCTTCATCGCCCTGTACGACTATGAGGCCAGGACGGAGGATGACCTGACATTCCAGAAAGGGGAGAAATTCCACATCATCAACAACACGTGAGCCCCCCCCAGCCCCGGACCTCCTGCCACCCCCAGCACCCACTCACCAGCCCGGGGACGTGCCTTTGTGCCTCGGTACCCCCCGAAGGACCCAGGCTGGGGACCCAAGCTCTGTCCGGGTGGTCTCAGCAGAGCTGGGTGGGGGAAGCGGGGTCTGGCCGTGCTGTGTGCCGGGCGAGGAGACATACGGTGGGCGCGTCTGTCTGTCTGTCTGTCCCTCTTCGTCCACGTTCTCTGTTTCCCTGCCCAGGGAGGGGGACTGGTGGGAGGCGAGGTCACTGAGCTCGGGTGCCACGGGCTACATCCCCAGCAACTACGTGGCCCCTGTGGACTCCATCCAGGCAGAAGAGTGAGTAGCGGGGGGGGGGGGGGGAAGGGGTGGAGACAAACCCCAACCCCACCTGCCTCAAGCCCAGGTGTTCTTGCGAGCCCCGTTAGCGCCGCAGTGCTGGCACGGGGGGTCTGTTCTGGCACGGGGGTCCCCTCGGCGGTGCCCTCCTGGCGCTGAGCCCATCACCGTGGCAGGTGGTACTTTGGGAAGATCGGGCGCAAAGATGCAGAGCGGCAGCTCCTGTGCCACGGCAACTCCAGAGGCACCTTCCTCATTCGGGAGAGTGAGACCACGAAAGGTATGGGGGCAGGGGTGGGGGACACCAGGGGTTGTGCCCCTCATCCCTCCCTGACCAGTATCCCCACGTAGGTGCCTACTCCCTCTCCATCCGGGACTGGGATGAGGCCAAGGGAGACCACGTGAAGCACTATAAGATTCGGAAACTGGATAGCGGGGGGTACTACATCACCACCCGTGCCCAGTTCAACACGGTCCAGCAGCTGGTCCAGCACTACATAGGTAGGGCGGGGTGAGGGGCACCACGGGGGGGCAATAGCAGGGGTGGGGAAAGCTCAGAGGACCCTCTGGTAAGAGACTGGGCTGGCACAGTTGAACTGGGGGAGGAGGGGGCTGTTCTGCTGTTGGCATTAGGGGACTCCCGGAGAGTCTCCCCTTTTCCATGTCCAGGGTGCAGGGAGTTCCCCTTGTCTCTGGTGGGGGGGCATCACCCACTCCCTGGATGCAGCTGGGGGGACTGGGGGTCCAGCCTGGCTGAGGGGGTGCGGAGCTGTCCCTGGGGCAGGCGGAGGGGGGTGCGTTTGCGTGTTGGGGGTGACTGGGTGATCCAAGAGCTGTGGCGATGCCCAGGGGGGTGGGAGGGGGGCAAAGGGCCGCTGGGGGTCCGTGCCCACGGTGACTCCTGTGCCCCTGCTCCCGCTGCAGAGCGGGCGGCCGGGCTGTGCTGCCGCCTGGCCGTGCCGTGCCACAAGGGAACCCCCAAACTGGCCGACCTCTCAGTCAAAACCAAAGACGTGTGGGAGATCCCCCGCGAGTCCCTCCAGCTCCTCAAGAAGCTGGGAAATGGGCAGTTCGGGGAAGTCTGGATGGGTAGGGCCTGGTGGGCAAGCCAGGGCAAGAGGCAGGGGGGACATGGGAGTACCCCCAGGCCTGGCACCCCCCTGGGAAAAGGTCACGCCTGCCAGGACAGGCTGAGTGACGCCAATTTGCTGGCACGAGGAATTATCCCATGTCCTGTTCTGGGCTCACAACGGGTACCCCAAGATGCCTCATGTCACCTCTGCATGGACAAGCAGACCCCCACTGCAGATTGGACCACAAGTCCAGGCCAGGGGGTCCCACCTTTGTCATCCTCTTCCTCCGGTGTCCTCTGCTTCCTCCACTTGTGCATGCTGCCTTCATCCCATCCCATCCCATCCCATCACATCACATCACATCCCCTCCCTCCTCCTCCCTGCCTGCCCCCCCTGCCCTGCAGAGTACAACGACGGGTTGTGCCATCTGCTCACCCACCCATGCCCTGCTGTGAAGCCCCAGACCCTGGGATTAGCTAAGGACGCCTGGGAGATAGCACGGGAATCCATCACCCTCGAGGAGAAACTTGGCATGGGATGTTTCGGACATGTGTGGATGGGTAAGGCTGGCCCAGCCGGCTGGGATGGGAGAGCACAGGGGGCAGGAGAAGCCTTGTCCTATCCTGGCAGGGAGCATCACAGGGTGCCAGGTAGGAGCCACTTGGGTGGGGGAGGTGGAGACTTGGCACAGAATCCATGGAGGGTTTGCGAATGGGGTGAGTTTGGTAATGGGGTGAGGGGAACTCCTTGTCCTGGGTGGGATGCAGTGGGATCACAGTCCCCACCAAGGGATCCCTTCCTTGCCCTGCCCTGATTCCTTGCCCATCCATCCATCCATCCATCCATCCAACCACACACCTCTCTGTGCTGGGCTGGCTGTCCCCTGGGCTCCTGGTGACTCTGTGTGCCCAACCCAGGCACATGGAATGGCACCACGAAGGTGGCGGTGAAGACGCTGAAGCCAGGGACAATGTCCCCCGAGGCCTTCCTGGAGGAGGCTCAGATCATGAAGAGACTGCGGCACGACAAGCTGGTGCAGCTCTACGCCGTGGTGTCGGAGGAGCCCATCTACATCGTCACAGAGTTCATGAGCCAGGGTGAGTGGGGGGCACCTGCCAGGGCAGAGGGGCTCATGGGGCAGGGCACCCTTGGGTTTTGGGTGTCTTTGATGGGGACTCCTCCTGCCTGCAGGCAGCTTGTTGGATTTCCTGAAGGATGGGGACGGTCGCTACCTGAAGCTGCCCCAGCTGGTGGACATGGCTGCCCAGGTACTGAGGGGCTGGTACAGGGTGGGGGTGCACCCCCAGGGCTGTACTGGGGGGCCTTCACTGCCTTGTGCCCCTCAGATCGCGGCGGGCATGGCGTACATCGAGCGGATGAACTACATCCACCGGGATCTCCGCGCTGCCAACATCCTGGTGGGAGATAACCTCGTCTGCAAGATCGCTGACTTCGGCCTCGCTCGCCTCATCGAGGACGATGAGTACACGGCACGGCAGGGTGGGAACCCCCACAGCGTCCTCCTGTTGTGTCCCTCAGCCTGGAGATGCTCAGCCCCGGGACTAAGTGACCTGGGCGGTGGATGGGAATGGGTATCCTGGATGATGGACACCCCAAATTTATGGGTATTTTAGGTGAGGGGTACCTTGGATCACGCCAGGGTATCACCAGGGTGTCGCAGAGGAGAAGTGCCCCAGGGAACGGGTACCCACAGGAGGCAGGTGCCCCAGGGTGTGGGTATTTTGACTGATGGATGCCCCACGGGATGGGTGCCCCAGGTGCAGCGTGTCCCCAGTGCAGGGTGCCTTGGGTGCTGGGTGTCCCATGTGTGAGCTGCCACAGGCAGAGGGTTTGATGGGTGCTGGGTCTCCCCAGTGCAGGGTGCTCCCCATGCAGGGTACCCCTGGTGCAGGACACCCTCAGTGCAAGGTGCTTCAGGTGACGGTGCCCCTGGTGCAGGATGTCCCAGGTGTGGGGTGTCCCCAGATGTGGGTGCCCCAGGTGTGGGGTGCTCTATGTGTAGGTGCGGCCCCAGCCATGGCTCACCTGTCTCCCCTTACAGGTGCCAAGTTCCCCATCAAGTGGACGGCTCCAGAGGCTGCGCTTTTTGGGAGGTTCACCATCAAGTCAGATGTCTGGTCCTTTGGCATCCTTCTGACTGAGCTGGTGACCAAAGGCCGGGTGCCCTACCCAGGTATGGCCCGCTGGGGCAGGGGCAGCCCTGGGGTGGGCTGGGCAGGGCACAGGCATGGACTGACCCTCCTCGGCAAGGCTTGTCCCATGCCTCGGTTTCCCCATCAGAGAGACCAATGCTCAACTGGGCTCCTACCCAAACCACAGGGCAATGCCACTGTGTGCCTCAGTTTCCCCGCTGGCTCATCCCACGGGGGTGCTGACACTGAGTGGGGGAGTCCTTGTCATGCAGGGATGAACAACCGTGAGGTGCTGGAGCAGGTGGAGCGGGGGTACCGCATGCAGTGCCCTGGGAGCTGCCCCCCATCCCTGCACGAGGTGATGGTGCAGTGCTGGAAGAGGGAGCCTGAGGAGCGCCCCACCTTCGAGTACCTCCAGTCCTTCCTCGAGGACTATTTCACTGCCACCGAGCCCCAGTACCAGCCCGGGGACAACCAGTGACCCAGGCTGGCACCCCCAGCAAGCTCTGGGGTGGCTTTGGGGTGAATCTCCTTTTTTCTCTAGAGGTGGTTGCTTCCTTTGGCTGTGCCCCCACAAAATGCCTTTTGGGGGCTGCCCAGGGAGGACACAGGGCTTAGCACAAGGATGTTGGACTCAGAGAGGAGACAAAGCTGTGTGCCCCAGTGCCGCCCCCCCCCCCCCCCCCCCCCCCCAACCTTCCCTCTATTGTCTTCACACCAAGCTTTGAACCTGAGAAGGGCTTCGGCTGCAGGCGGGACTGTGGGGAACCCCCGTGAACCCCCCAGACACCCCTGACCCACAGGAGCAGAGGACTTGGGGGAGCTCCCTCCCCATGCCAGCTCCAGTCTCTTCTGGGAGCACAGCTGGATGGGTTTCAGGTCCCCAGAATCCTGGCACTGACGTGTGGGAGGTCATCTCAACCCTCCCTCCTTTTATATCTCCTTTAATTTATAAGATTTTATATGCCTCCCCCCAGCAGCCATCACCTCCACCAAGGGATTCCAGAATCTGGGGGACCCCCTTGTCCCTTATCTCCTCGGCTTTATGGTAAAGCCAAGTCCTGAAAGCCATACACTCACCTCTGCTTGCACTGGGGGCACAGGGGGTCCTTGGGGGCCAGGCAGGGTGGGGGCAGCTCTGCCCCAGGGGGCAGGATGAGGGTACGGGCTGGGGTCACCCCACAGCACTTGGGGAGGTTGTGGCTGCAGCTTGGCTCAGCCCCCTGCAGCAGGAATTAATCGGGGACTGGGGCAGCGTGTGTCCAGGGGAATATGATGGCTCTGGGAGGAGGGTGCCACCCTGCCTGCTGCCCCTCCAGGCACCCCCGTTCCTGAGTGGGCTCCCAGTGCTGTGCCTCGTGGCCAGTAACCCCCCTGCACCCCTAGGGCAGGGCTGTGGGTGGACAATGCCATGGGGGGGGGGAAGAAGGGCAGGGGAGGGATTTGTTGTTTATTTTTTTTATTAAGCCTGTAAATACAGAGAAATAAAACCTTTCTAACAAACTAGGGGCAGCCCGGGCCCTTCTGCCCCTGTCCCACCCCAAGAGAGACGAGTTGCCCCAGACGGGCATCAGCACTGGGGTGTTGGTTGGAGCTGGGGGAACAAGGGTGAGTCACAGGATTTGGGGTGGGGACCCCCATGGGGGAAGGGGCTTCCAAGTTGGGGGAAGGGGCTTCCAAGTTCATCTGAGCCAGGACTGAGTGATGCCCCCTCCAGTCCCAGGACACAGGATGGGGGGGAGGGGGGGGGGCCTCCTTCAAGGGGGTGAGCTGAGAAAGTCCCCCCTGCCCCTGAGGCCGTGTGGGAAGGGGGCACACCAACTTCCCTTGTGAGCAAAAGCCTGGAAACGCTGGGCTGGGAAGCATTTGAGTTTGCAAAGATGCCCCCATGCAGAGCCCCCCCCCCCCCCCCCCCGTCCCCCCCGTCCCCGAGCAGTCCCTGAGAGGGGACTGTCCCTTCCTGCTGGCTGTGACAGGGAGGGGTCCCATGCTTGCAGGCTGGGGAGGAAGAGGTTAATTTTCCTTGTAGCTTGGCCTCCCCAGCAGGGCCCAGCTGTGCCGGTAATGAATTCCTCAGCACTGATGGGAAGGAGGGACTGGCCCCCACCCCAGCCAGGGAGGCTCAGGCTATGAGGAAAATGCTGGGCATATGGGGAAGGGGACAGGGGGCCAATGCCAGCGGGTTTGGGGATGTACCAGGGGCTCAGGGGATACGCTGAGGTGTTTGGGGATGTACCAGGAGGCTTGGGAACGTGCCACCACCACTGGGTACCGCCAGGCATCTTCACAGCTCCTGCTTCACCCCACCTCCTCCAAGAGCCTTTGATCCCTGAGCACACGGTGGTGGAGGGGAGCAGGGCTGGGTGTGCCCCTGCTTCCCCATCCCGGCGAAAAATCCCTGGGGCAGGGCCAGGCCCCCAAGCAGGCCGGGTGGCAGGCTGCCCAGGCTGGGGGACAGAGCAGATTGTGTGGCAGGGACAGCCGAGGAGAGGAGGCAGCTGGCACCGGGCAGCCCCAGGCAGGGCCCCGGTGCCAGATTGTGGCCATCGGCTCTGGCCACCCCACGCCTGGGGCTGGACCCTGAGGGACACGGCCAGGGGCACCCTATGGCCGTGACACTGTCACTGTCATCCCCTGACACGTGGCACACACAAGCTCTGGCACCCACCCAGCACCCCAAACCTTGTCTCCCTCGGGGTGGGGCGCACACCTCACCCACGCAGTGTCCTTGTCCCCACAGCCATGCGGACATGTGCTGTCCTTCTCCACCCCTGGGGGGGACAAAAATCCCCTGACACAAGGGGAGCACCCCAGTCCAAACCCACCACTGAGGGCAGGGTCCATTTGTGATTCATCCCCAGTAATTAAAGTCTCCATTTAATCTCAGCTGGAGGTTTTGTAGACCAGGTCTGGCCTGGGGGCCCATGGGGACCCCAACCCCAGCCAGGGAGCAATGAACTGAGAGGTGCTTCTGGATGGGCCTTGGTGTGCTGTGTTCCAGCTGTGCCAGCCCCGACCCCATCCGTGTTCCTGCCCCTTCCTGCCCGTGCCTTCAGAGGGGCTGATCCCACCAACCTCTGTCCAGCTGCCAACTTGAAATGATGCCACCCTTCCATGTCCGCAGCCAAGGCCCCTTGTCCCCAGCAGTGCCAGTGGCACGAGTGGGTCAGGACCCGTGTGGATTTGCCAGGTGTTTACTCACGTGCCCGTGCCACCACAATCCTGCACAACCATGGTCGTGTCACCAGTGTCCCCCATTTTGTTGTCATGACCATGGAAACACTCGGGGATAGGGAGGGGCCTGAGACTGCAGGTTCCTGTGGGAAGGGGCTGAAGAGGGGGCACCTCGGTCATGGTCCCCATCCTTCTGTCCTCCCCCTCTCCCAGCACTGGTGCCCGCAGGAGGGGTGAGGGGCTTAAAGGACTTTGCTGCGGGGTGACCGCAGGCTGGGCAGGGGAGGGGCATCGATTTTATGTTAATGCTGGACGCGATTGATCACGGGCGGAGGGACGGCTGCGGGTGGGCACAGCCACCCCCGCGCCCCGGATCAACCTTCACAGAGCTCCTGCAGCCCCCAGCAGGGTCCACCCTGGGGCCAGAAGCAATGGGGAGGTGGGGGAAGAGATCAGGACCCCTCCAGAGGGGCTGCAGGCTCATTGTTGCTTCAGAGCTTGTGCTGGGGGCTTGAAGACCAAAGCTCAGAGCTGGGGCTGTGCTCTGGCCCCTTCCCCTCCCGGCTGGTTGGTCCCTGCAGCACCTCCAGAGGGGCGAGAGCAGCTCAGCACCACTCGCCCTGCCCTGCCCCGAGGGTTCATCCGGCACCACCAGGTCCCCATCGTGCCGAGCCCCGCTGGCCCCGCTCCCCCCCGCACACGCTGCTCTGCCAGCCTGGGCCACGCACGGCCGGGGGGTCCGGAGCCAGCGAGCCCACCCGGTGCCAGGGCACAGGTGTGAGAACGCTGCAGGTGGCCGGCGCTGCAGACCTGGTGCGAGGCGCCCGCAGCATCGTCACCCTCCCCGGGGACCCCTCGCCCCCAGGTGCTGCTGGGGACCCTCGCGACCGGGAAGGAGCCATCCCCACCCACAGCAGGGCAGGGGCTTGTCCCCGTGCCCCCCGGCCCCAGCTCCCCAGGGACCGGCAGAACCCGCGGAGCTCCTGGGCCGTGGATCGGAGCTGCGTCTCCGCAGCAGCAACGGCCAGACAACAGTGGAAAATGGCCAAAAATGTGGGCTTAGACTTGACCAGGCTTGAGCCTGCTGTCCAGGCCTGCAGGCACTGTCCCTCCAGAGGGGAAACTGAGGCACAGATGGATTTATCTGCAATCACCCAACAGCTCAGCACCAGTCACTGTGAGGGACACCTTTTTCCATGGAAAAACAACAGAGAATTGGGAAGATCTGTGCACTGACAACAGCAGCATCTGTGACAGCAATGGGGGAGCAGCAGGATTTGGGGATGGAGGTTTTCTGGGCGTAGGAATGGTCAGGTGACAGAGCAAACACAGGTGATGGGGAGGGGGCACAGGAGGAGCCTTGCTCTGCTGGTCACGGGGCTGCTTGGAAATTGTTTTATTGGGAGAAATCAGCAATGGTTTTGCTGCTGCTCTGGGGCAGCCCAGTGCTGGAATTCGGGATGGATTCGGCTCTTCTGCCGCAGTTACCTTTCTGGAAGCAAAATCTGGCTAGCTCCAACTCTCCACACATGTTGGAGGGGCAGGACTCACCCCTCCCCCCCCCAAACCCCATCAGGGTCTCTGGACCGCGCTCCCCACAACGGCAGCTCCTGTATCCCAGCAAAGCATCAAAAACCTTTCTCTGTTTCCCCTCCCTCCATCCCCGTGCCCCCAGCCCTCCCCCACAGCCCCCCGCTGCCTCCTCACCCCCTGCTCCCAGCCCGGGGAGCTGGTGGCTCTGGGGGTGACAGCTGCCACCACCCCCCCAGCCCAGCCAGGGGCGAACCCAGGCAGCTCAGCCCGGTGCTGGTCTCGGGGGTGGGCAGGGGAGGGTCGCGGGGACAGGGACTGAGCCGGGGACAGCGGTGGCAAAGCAGCCGCTAGATGGTAGCGTAAGTCCACGCCAACGCTGCTGACACAGCACCTGGCGGCGAGAGGGTGCCCGGGTGAGCCGGGTGGCCCCGGGGAGCCGCCTCCGCCACCCACACCCCCGCTACAGAGACACCCTGGCAGCGCTGAGCACTCGCGGGGCCGTGACACGAGTGCCACGGGCACAGCTCACCCGCCCCAGTGCCCACTGCCGTCAGTGCCCACTGCCACCTGTGCCCACGGGGACAGCTGGGGACCCTGCTCCCAATCCCACAGCTCCACCCCAAACTCAGACTCCAAACTCAACCCCCGAACCACCACAGGGCACGAGCCTGGCTTGAGAGGGAGCAGCCCCGGGCCTGGGGACAAGCAGGATGAGCCACAAGGCTTCCAGCTCAGGGTGAGGGTGCTGGGCACCCACGGGGGTCGGGCAGGGCCGGGTGGGGGTGTCCATCCCACTGCAAAGTGCCTCGTTTAACTCCTCATCCTCCTCCAGCCCTGCCCGGGGCTCCACGCCAGACTGATATATATATTTTATGATAACTATAGAGATGCACTTCAAACCTGACAAAGGACTTTGACAGTTTTAAGCATCTTTTTGATTAATACATGACCTTTTAATGCTTTGGATTAAATTAATAAATCTTTTACATTCTAACCCATTCTGCTTGCAATGTCATGTTTTTTGCATGACCTCTCTCTTGCCAGCCCTGTCCCTCTGTCCCTCTCCCCTCGTCCCTGCACAGGTACAGTAATCCACAGCCTTGCAATATTCATGGGCACAGAGCCCTGCAAAGTGAGAAGGGAGGGGATCCTCTGTGGTTTTTTTTCTTTTTTCTTTCTTTCTTTTTTTTTTTTTCTGAACCATCCCTAAAAATAGCAAGAAAATTCAAAGCTGACATTCAGGGCGAGGGGACGAGGAAGCCTGCAAAGTTGCTCACTCAGCCACCAGCAATTGCAGCGATCCTGTCTGCGTGTGCAGATTCCTCTGCTGACCGGGCTGGAGCCCAGGCCTCCACTCTGCTGTGCTTCCAGGAGCAATGAGCCTGCTCCCCATCCTCATCCAGGGTGTGCAGAGCCCAGCCAGTCCCAAATCCAGCCCTGCTGATCCTGGTGGGGTGCAGGAGGGGATGGATCTGACACCTTTCCAGTTGCAATGTGCCCCAGCTGGAAGACAGCTCTCACCATGACCCCAGCTCACCAGTTCATCCCAGTTTAGCAGTGAAGCTGGGGGGACCAGCGTGTGTCTGGAGTTCATATTCCTTCCTTGCTGCCTGTTGATCCAAAAATACACACGAAACCCCAACCTGTCTCGCGCAGGCGAGGCAAAGGGCTGCTGTAAAGCCAGGTGCTGTGTCTCTCCCTGCACCCATGTGTTATTCCATCGATGACTCACGTGTTATTAGCAGCCAAGCAATATTCCCAATTCCCTGGAGTTAACCCTTCACTCATCACTCACAAAACCACGATGTCATAACAAACATCACCGGTATTATCTACTTTAATTATATTGTATCTACCCAGCTCCCAGAACATTAACAGTGACGCGACTTGGTGCTGGGGAGATGCTCCATGGGGCTGTGGGGAGGGAGGTTCTGAGGTGCTCAGTAAGTTGGGGGGCAGCCCCCTGCTCTGCCGCCACTGTCCTGAGGAGCCTTGTCCCACCTTTCCTCCCGGCGTTCCCTTCGGCACGTGGCCAAGAGGGGACACAAAAAAATTGAGGAGCAGGGTGTTAGCAAACAGCAGAGATACCGCCAGGCCTCAGATAGAGCTTTTGATTAAAAAAAAAAAACAAAAAAAAACCAACAGGGTTAGAAGTGGGGGGGGGGGGGGGGGGGGGGGAGAAGGAAAAAAAAGGACATGATTGGCTCCGTGGGCTCTCCTGGCTCCATGGGGGTGAATGACCTGGAGACAGTGATGAAGTGCACCCCAGACTGTGTGGAGGGGGCTGCAGACCGGGGTGTGCGTGCCCAAATCCTGCAGCCCTAAGGAGGGGGCGCGCAGTGCGGGTGCATCCCGGGAGAGGGCAGCAATGCCCCGCGCATCCCACCGGGACCTCGGGGAGCGGGGGCAGCCTGGGGAGGGGGGGTTACCCTCCCCTCGGGGTGTCCCCTCCCCAAAGTATCCCCTCTCTGTAAGTATTCCCCCCCTTCCAAAGCGGCGCTCAACGGCCGCGCGCGCATTTGCGCCCCTCCCTGCGCGCTTCGCAGCGACTGGGAGGAGAAAAAAAAAAAGGGGGGGGGGGGGGGAAAGAAGGAGGGGAAAAAAAAGAGGGGGGGAAAAGGAAGGACTACAAGGCCCGGCATGCCCCGGCGGTGCTGCACGGCTCCCCGGGGTGCCGGATGCTGGCCGTGCCGCTGACAGCGGAGCGAAGCGGAGCCGCGGTCCCCGCCGCGCACGGAGAGAGGAGCGAGGGGCTGGGCGCGCCTGGCCGCCGGCTCTGCTCCCCCCCTTTTATCCCAGCCCCCACAAAGCCGGGAGCGGCAGAAGGCAAGAGAGAGGGAGGAGGTGGTGGTGGAGGAGGAGGAGGAGGAGGAGGAGGAGGGAGAGGAGGGAGAGGGAGGAGGAGGAGGAGGAGGAGGAGGAGGAGGAGGAGGAGGAGGAGGAGGAGGAGGAAGGGGGGAGGCAGCGGCAAGCCAGGGCTCTGCTGCGCTGTGTCTTTCTTTGCTTTCCGCAGGCGGCGAGCGGCGGAGGCGCAGAGGGGAGGTCGGTTCCCCTCCGCCTCCCGCTCCGCTGCCTTTTGTGTGTGTGTGAGAGGCGAAGGGGGGGGGGGAGAGAAAAAAGAGGAGGAAAAAAAGGGGGAGAAAAAGGTGAAAAAAAAGGGGGAGAAAAAAAAAAGGCAAAAAAGGGGAAAAAAATAAGCTAAGCGGTAGAGGGGAGAGAAAATCCCGGAAAAAAATAAAATAGAGGGGTGGAGGGGGGGAGAGGGAAGGAGGAAAGAGCAGGCAGGGGACGGAGGAGGGGGCGGGCTGGCAGGAGCGGAGTTGCCTGGGGAGAATGTGAGCAGGAGGCGCTGGAAATGCTCTCGTTGAAGGTGGCGAGCGGTGCCGAGGGCTCCGGGACCCCCGCGGCCGGTCAGGACGCAGCCCCGGCGGGCGGCAGGAGCCTCCCCAAGCGGGCGGGCTCCGAGGGGCGCGGAGCGCAGGAGCCGGCGGGTGAGTACCGGGGACCCCCGCCTTTGTGTGGGGCTGGGAGGGGGGAGGAAACGCGGGACACCCCCTTCGGGCAGAGCGGGAGGGGGGGGAAGGAGGCGGCGTGTCGCGTGTGCGTGTCCCCCCCCCCCCCCCCCCCCGCGCCGTCCCCGCCGCTGAAGTTGCGCGGCGAGTTGGTGCCAAATTGCCGGAGTTTAATGGCACTTGTGGTGGGGAGGGGCGTGCGGGCGCGGGGGGGCCCGGGGCGAGCCCCCCATTGCGCGGGGGCTGCCATCGCCGCGAGTTCGGCCGCCTCCCCCTGGACACCCCCAGCCCTGCCCCCCGGGTGCGAGCGGTGAGTGACAGCTGTCAGAGCCGGCTCCGGCCGCTAGAAGGCAGAGCCTGGCAGCAGCGCGGGGGGCTCGGGGGGCTCCCCGGAGATGGTGGGGACCCCCCCGGGGCACAGCATCATCCCGGCCCCTTGCCCTGGCGGGCCGGCTCGGGGGAACGGGCGGGCGGCCCCGGGGCACTCCCGGGAGGCTGCGGGCTGAGGGGCGTGCGGGAGGCTCCCCCCAGCCCCGCCGGTGAAGTTGCGTGGTCCGTGGCGCGGGGCTCGGCGAGCGGTTGTTACTCCCGTGCCTGTCATCCCCCCTCTGATTTGTTTTTATCGATCAGCTGATTTAACACCCCCTACCCCCCCCCCACCCCCACCCCCACCCCCCCCCCCCGCGCGCGGCCCCGCGGTGCTCGCGGCAGGGACCACGGGGACCGCGGTGGCTTTGGCAGAGGAGTCACCCCGCAGGGTCACGCTGACGCCAGACTCTCTGTGTTCGGCGTCCCCAAGGCCGAGGCAGGTGGAGACACCTGAGTCCCCGCTTGTTTACGTGCTGGGGGGACGACGTGGCTGCGCCCGCGACCGGGTGGCCTCGCGCGTCCAGCCCGGCTGCCCGTGGCTGCCGGGAGAGCCCCCCAAAAGCAGCGGGGTGAGCTCATTGTGTGCCACGGCGCGCGGTGGAGTCGCTCCAGATTTCTCCTGGCGTGACAGAGAGCAGCAGCGAACCCCCGGGGTGACGGGCACGGATCCTGCCCCGCTCTCTTTCCCACCCTGGTGCCGGCGTGGTCTGAGTCGGGGGCGCGTGGTCCAAATCGGGGCCCCGTGGTCTGAATCGAGGCCCCCCTCCCAAGCCTCTCCCCCTTTCCTCGCCCCCCCAGGTGTCCCCTTACACTGGCTTCTCCTGCTGGGCTGTGGAATTTGCAGGGGAGGGTGGTGGTGGTGGTGGGGAGCGGGGGGTGGAAGAGGAGGGCGGAGGGGGGGTTGGAGAAGGGATGGCGCGGCGCCAAATTCCGCTCTGCCATGTCTCTGTAACCTGAATAGGCCAACTCCATCCCCGGTGTGAGTCCCCCGGGGCTCCGCCGCGCTCCGATGCAGTCAGGCGGGAGGTGGCTTTCGCTGGGCTCTTGGCGAGTCCCCCCTCTAGCCCCAGTCCGGTTCCCTCCCGGACACCGGCCGGAGCCACTGCGCGCCCGCCGGAGCCGGTCGGGCAGGAGGTGGAGATGGTTTGGGGGCGAGGGGTTGGCACCGTGGCGGGGACGGGGTAGCCAAGGACATCCCCGGAGCGGGGCGGCCGGTAGAGGAGAAGCCGTGGAAGCCCATGGAAGGTTACGGGAAGCCTGGGGGGGGCTGGCGCTGCCCTGGCCTCCTTAGAGGAGGCAGCAGAGACCCGGGGCAGGCTATTTCTGCTGAGATCCCGAGGAAAGCTCTGGGAGAATTGTGGGCTTCTATAAATAGTGTGTGTCAGCCGAGTGGAAACAGGGCCTTGAAATGCTCCTGCTATTCTCCCGAGTGCTTGGAACCAGCTCTTGGTAAACAGGGCAGCGGTGGGGAGGGCTGTTTCCTTCTTCCGGGCTCGGTAACAGGAGCGGGAGGGATGTGGGGGGGATTTTTGCCTGGTGATATGGCAGCGTTCCCCCCCTGGGGCCGGCCGGCTGGATGCTGGGCTGTGGCCGGGCTGCCCGGATGCGGGATGGCCCCTGAATGCATCGCAGATGTGTGTCCTCCCCCACTGCTGTCCCCTCCCCGCCCCACTGCCCGCCAAACTTCGGGGCTGGGGTGTGCCATGTGGTCCGGGCATGGTCCTTGGGGAGCCGGTGATGCTGAGGGAGGTTTTTGGGATGTGAGGGCTCAGCTGGCCAGGAGGTGCTCAGCACACCCCCTTGTCTGGCCGGCATGGGGGTGCATGGGGTCACAGCCTGGTTCCCTCTCTCCCCACCGTGTGTCCGTCCATCCATCCATCCATCCATCCATCCATCCATCCATCCTGCCTGGAGTTGTTCCCGCTCTGCCTCAGGGCACATGCTGAGCGATGCCTTGGCCCTGTGCTGGAGGGCAAGGTTTTGTTCCCATGGGACCTTCCCAGGCATGTCTGGACAGCCAGGGTGCCGGGGACCTTGTTCCTCAGGGGGTTCTGCGTGCAGTGGGGACATGGTGACATGTTCCCTGGGTGTTTGCTTGGCTCTGGGACACATCCTGGCAGCCCCAGTGCTGTGGTGAGCGTTCAGCTTCCCACGAGGACCTGGCACCGTGCTCATTTGTCGCCACCCCTCGCACCCACACCCCAATATTCACCCTGTGCTGCAGACGGCTCAAAAGCTGCCTTGTTATTATTTTCCTTAAAAATAACACAGAAGGGAAATAACTGGGCTGTGCTTAGCTCCCCACTGGGAGTTTTTAGGGTGATGTACAGTGGGCTCAACAGTGGGAGGGATCCAGTGCACTTCTGGTGGGATTTGGTGTTGGATTCAGAGTTCACCAGGGTGTCACAGGGCTGGGGGGCCCACCCCATCCCTATGTGCTGCCTGCCTGGGTACTCAGTGCTGGCACAGTGGAGCATGTTCTCGGCGTGGGTGGGAAGGGGCGAGCGCCAGTCCAGTGGGGTTTGTTTTTTTTTTTCTTCTCCATTTTTTTTCCCCTTTTTTCTTTCTTTTTTTTTTTTTTTTCCCTCCCTCTCTGTGGGTTGAGCGTTGGGGCGACAGACAGGGAAAGTCTGAGCAATGGTCTCCGTGCTGGTGCTGTCTTCAATCACCGCGTCCCAGAATCCCTCGCTCTGGGCCTTCTAGGCACAAGGGCTTACAGCGAAAATCGGCAGCTGCAGCTGCGAGTGAAAGCACAAGAGCCCGGCTGGGTCTTTGGCATCGGCAGGAGAGCAAAAAAAAAAAAAAAGCTGGGGGAGGCGAGGAGGGAAGGGAAAAGGCGGGGGGAAATGTGCCCTGTGGTTTTTTTCCAGGCTTGCCACCGAGGGTTGTGTTTCAGAGCATCGGTTCCCGGGCGCGGGAAGAGGCGGGAGGATGGGGGTGCGCAGCGATGCCTCCGGGGAGCTCATTAAAATCTGTCGGCTCCCCCCTTTCACCGGCCGAGAGAGGCTGGATATGGAGGGGAGGAGGGAGGGACGTGCTGGGAAGAGCAGAGCGGCTGCCCGGTGGGGACAGTTGCCGGCCCAGGCAGGAACGCGGCCCCGGGGGCTCACCTGTCGGAGCACGTCGGGCGCTCCGTGCCAGCGAGGCCGTGACAGGGGCTGCCCTGCGCCGGGACTCCCTGGGTGCTGCAGACACCCCCGGACGCTGAGCCGGGCTCAGACGGGGGCTGAGCTGTCCGGGCGCCGGGAGGGCGATGGAGAGTCCTTGGAGCTTGGGGACATGCCAGGGGTCAGTGGGGTGCAGGCAGGAAGGGGAGTGCGAGTGGGAGGTGTCAGCACGTGCATGGGCAGCATCGGGAGTGCTGGCTGTGCTGGCAGGGCTTGGCGTGCAGGTAGGGTGTGTGGACAGGGCTTGGTGCAGAGGCAGACGCTGGCGTGCAGGAAGGGTTTGGTGTGCAGGTAGAGTTTGGTGTGCTGGCAGGGTTTGTTGTGCAGGCAGTTTGGTGTGCAAGACGGGGGGTGCGGGCAGGGATTGGTGTGCATGGGCAGAGTTTAGTTTGCAGGCAGGGTTTGGCGTGCTGGCAGGTATTGATGCGCACAGGGAGGATTTGGTGTGCGGGCAAAGATTGACGTACAGGGATGAGGCTGGCTTGGAGATCCTGGGTGCTAAGGTGGGTCTGAGCAGATGTTGGCAGGGGACACACCTGGCAAAAATACCTCCTTCCCCTCCCCAGTGAAGGGGACTGACGGTGTTGAGGATCCTCCTTCCCATTCCAAATGCCATGGCGTGCCAGGAGGAGAGTGCTGGGGCAGCCTGGCCTGGCACAATGTAGAGATGCAGAATGTGGTATTGATCCTCTCAGAGGGAGAGCAGAGCAGTTCTGGCATCCTCCAGCTCCAGTCCTCTGCCCTTCCCACTGCTAAACCGGCTCCAGGCAGAGGGAGTGCCATGCCGTGCCGTGCCGTGCCATGCCATGCCATGCTGCGCCATGCCATGCCGTGCCATCCCTCAGATGCTGCTGCCGCCTCCAGGGCCTCAAGCCCCACGCACATTCTCCCTTCTTCTCTCTTCCCTCTTCCCTCTTCGCCTCCTGCTGACTTCAGCGCATCGGCTTGGGCTCAGCGCCTGAACATTCCTTGCAAAACCTGGGCCTAAAATATCTGGAGGAGGATGGAGCGCCTTGGGCGAGGGAGATGAGCTCCTCAGCTGCAGGAAAGAGGGAGGCTGCTGGGCTGGAGGCAGCAGGGACGCTCTGCTCCCTGCCAGCTGCCAGCCCCGCTGGCCCCCCGGGAAAACGCCAGGAATAAATCCTGCCTGGTGAAGTCAGCCCTTTGGTTTGGCTTGGTTTGGTTTGGTTTGGATGTCCCCAGCAGAAGCAGGGGCAGGAGCACCCTGTGGAGCACCAGATGAGTGTCACAGGGAGCAGGGATGGCACTGGGAGTGGGGTGGCAGAAGGGCAGGGTGGCATTGAGTGTGATGATGACAAAATAGGGTAACAGGGAGAGCAGGGTCACAGGGGAACAGAGTAGCAGGGTGACAGTGGATCAGACTGGCAGGAATGGGATGAAGAGGGAGCGGGAGAACAGGGTGCCATGGGAGAGGGGTGGCAGAGAGCAGGGTGGCAGGGAACTAGGGCGACAATGGAGCAGGGTGACAGAGGAGCAAGGTGGCAGTGGAACAGGATGGAAGGGTGACAAGGGAGCAGGGTGGCAGGAGAGTGAGCTGGGTTGGGGTGGCTGGGGAGGGACAATAACTGCTGGGAGGGAGGTGCTACGCGGGAGCTGTGTGAGAACCAGTTTGCGAGGTCCAGATTGGCAGCAGATCCTGAACCAGGAGGAGCTGAGCATCCATACGGCCCCTGCCGAGATCAGACGCGACGACAGCGACTCGGTTTGGGGGAAGAAATTGGAGGCGGGGGAAGCTTTTTTGCTGAAATGAAATTTGAACCCCAAAGTGGGAGGGAAGTGGAGGTGGGGGGCACGGCTCTCTCCACATGGTTATTACTGCTGTTTTCCACCCAGCTGAAAGGAGAATGTAGCTTAATATGGACCCGCGGGGAGGAGAAGCACTCGGGAACGGGGATTTGGCAGGAGGGAGCTGGGAAACAGCGAGAGGAACGTAGAGGTGAGAGTGGCCAGGGCTTTGCCCAGGGAGGAGAGGACGGAGCCGGGCTGGAACAAGGCGCTATTGTTCTTGGCGAGCAGGGGGCCGGCCGCGGCCCCCCCAGACCCGCAGAGCTGGCGCGGATGTGGGGAAGGTTTTTGGGACCGGTTTTTCCCGGCGGATTGCTGGCTGGGGAGTGGGAAGAGCTCACTGTGCTGGGGTGCACCAAAGGGAGCTCGTGAAACACCCAGAGAGGCAAAGGGAGACTCTGGCATTTGATGGGGAGGTGATGGCAGGTGGGAGGACAGGGGTGAGCAGGGGGAATTTCGGATCAGTGAGCGGGAGTGGGGGTAGTGGGGCAAGGGCTTGGTGGCCGGAGGACGATGCGGGAACGGGGCAAAACCCGCTGTCCCTCATTCTGCCAGCACAGCAGCTCCTCCTTGATGTGCGTGTGGGGCTGGGGAGGTCAAAACAGAGGGTCGGGGGGCCTTGCTGGCCTGGGGACCCGTGTCACCCCACGATTCACATCCTGCCCATGATCCCCTCTTGGCTGCTGGCATCTCACCAGTGGTCCCCACTGAGCCCTGCTATCCCACATGTCCCCTTGGTCCCTTGCCCCAGCACCTGACACCGCCGCCCTTGGCACTTCCCCGCTGCTGTAGATGTCTTGTGCCACGTTGCCAGAGCCACCGGCTGTCCCCCAGGCCATGGCAGTGCTTGGGGACACTCCAGGGTGCCAGTGAGCAGGAATGGGGGGAACCAGAGAGGCTTATGGGGCTGGAGGAAGAGGAAGAGGGGAATGGAGGGATGTGCAATCCCATGGGCTCTGGGAGCTGTGACCAGGGAAGGGGTGATGAGGCAGGGGCCAGGCTCGGGGCAAAGCTGGGCTTACCCCAGCCTTTCCTGGGCTCCCTGTGCCTTGTTCCTCCCAGCCCAGCTGGAAAAGAAAGACACCCCCCCCCCACCGCAACACATCCCTGGCATTTGCTCCCCATCCCCCCAGTTCCCACCTCTCTGATGCTTCCAACAAGCGATGCCCTAAAGGCAGCAGAAGCACCTTCACAAGTGCACACTAAATATTTGAACATGCTTGGGTGGCTCTGGCACCACTGCTGCTCTCACCCTTCCTCATCCTCTTTTCTGGCCCCTCTGCACTCCCCAAATTTAGTGGATACCCCTCCTTCCCTTTAGTGGGTGCTCCTCCTTTCCTTCCAGAGAGGGGTGTGATATTTGCTCAGCAGCTCTTGCTCAGAATTATTTGCTCCAGCTGAGGCAGTGCCTGGCATCACCGTGTCACCCCGGGTGTGTGTCATCGCGTGTCCCCCCCTCCTCAGCCCACCCGCTGCCAGCCCTGGCTGCACGTGGTGCTACCACGGCATCCGCGCGACGCCCGCCTCCCCATCCTTCATCCCTCCTCTTCCTCCCAGCCTCAGCACCCTGCAGCCGGGCTGGGCGCCCAACGGGGCGGGAAGGGGGGGAGCAGTGTTCCCCTCCCCTCCCCGGCATTCCTTGGGAGTGAAACACAAGAGCTGGCAGGGCACTCCTGCTTTCTCTGGCCTCCGCTCCTCCGGTGCCTGAACAAAGCCCTCCTGCCTCTCCCAGGAACCTGGGGTTTGAAACAGGAGAGACGGCTGGTGCTGTGTGGCAATGTCCTCCTCAGGCATGTTTTGGGTTCTGTGGTGGGTGGGAGGCAGAGGCGGGCACAGTCCCCATGGGGGCAGCTCTGGACAGGGTACCCCGGGGTACCCACAAGCACTGTGCCTGCCTCAAGAACTGTTGGCATCCTCCCCAACCTGGGTTTTGCGTCCCTACCATCTCACTGCCATCATATTGCTATGGAAACTGAGCCCCGAAGAGCACCAGTTCAATTCCAGTTTGCCCCCAGTTTGATTGTACTTTGGCCCCGGCTGTCTGCCCAGCCCATCCGTGACAACACGGTTTGGTGTATCCTTCATGCCATGATCCAGGATGGTGCATCCCACAGGGAATGTGTGCTCCAGCCCCCTTCCCAATGTCCAACACCCCCCTCCTCACCAAACAAAGCCCCCCCACCCTCCCCACCACCCCCAGTGAAACAGGCCCCTGTCGGAGCACAGTCCCCGACAGTGAAGGTTATTTTAATGGATGCATTACTTTAAACGAACCCTCCGCCATCTGTTCCACCCCCTAATTACGCATGCAAAAAAAAGCCCATCTCACAGCCAGCGCAGGAGAAAGTAAAGATATAAGTGATTTAAATGCATGTATCCGCAGCTCCACCAGCAGCTGGGCTGGGCTGCGCTGCTCAGCTGCCTGGTGAGATGGGCAACTTGGAGGCAAGGAGGCAAAAGGGATGGTTCTCCTGGATCCAGCACCTCGGGAGGGTGGCCGCGGTGCTGGGTGGATGTGGGTGCAGCGGGCTTTGGAGCACAGTGGCTGTATCCATCCATCCTCCATCCATCCATCCATCCATCCATGGCCTCTCCCCATCAGCCCCTGAAGGTTAGCTCTGCCCGCCGGCTGCCAGCCTCGCTGTGGCAGTGGCTGAGCCTTCAAAGCGCGGGGACACGCGACCGTCCCCAGGCTGCCGCGGTGCACGGCGGGGGCTTGGGGGGGTGCACCCCCTGGCTTGGCCGGGCTCCTTGTCCTGACGCTTCTCCGAGGTGGCTGAACGGGCAGGGGGTCCCGCGGGGGTGAGGATGGGTGTGCCCGGCCTCCGGGTGACACCGGGTGCTTGTCCCCTGGGACGGAGGCTGAGGAGGGGAGGCTTTTCCCCCATGCTGCTTTTCCCAAGCAGTAGCTCTGTTTCTATGAGCCATCCCGAGATCCAGGGAACCTGGGGCCCTGAATGCTCCCAAATGATGTTCATCCCTGCGAATCTGTCTGTTGGGACAGCGGGACGTGAGAGTGGGGCGAGGGGGCTGAATGAGACCTGCTTGGAGAGGCAGAGCTCATAAGTGATAAAAAAAAAACCAAAACATTTTTACATCAATCTCCTGCTTTGGGGAGTCCCAGCAGGGACAGGGAGGTGACACCAGTTTAGGGGGCTGCATCTATCCCCTGTCCAAGGGGAAACGGGGGACCCCTGCATCCAGGGCTGCCCCGCTGTGACTCAGTTTCCCCCATCCCCAGTACAAACCACCCACAGCGATGGGATGGGTGACTGGCGTGGCTTTGGGTGACCCCACAGTGACAAGCAGGACCACGACCACCACAGCAGGGCCACCGCCTGGCGCCGGAGCCGACAGCGGTCCTGGGTGCCCGTCGTCCCCCCCTCTCCCTCCGTCTCCTTCTCTCCGTGCCTGACTGCAGCAGATGCGCCAGCTCTGCAGGAAGAGGGAATTAAGTTGGGCTGGAGGAATTTTAAAGATTGCTGCAGGCCTGAGGGTCTTAGATCCCCCCGCGGAGATGGGCAGTCATGCAGAATTAATCCTATCGGCAGCCTGGCTCGGCTTCAGCCGGTGCAGAGCTCCGGGAGAGCGCGCGGGAGCGCGGGGGGCGATGCTGGGGGCGGCTGAGAGAGCCCCGGTGCCTCTCGGCGTCGATGGGAAATTAATAATGAAAAATTAAAAGCCCCAATTCAGCCTCTCACCCCCCTCCTTCCTTCTCCCCATCAGCCTGGAGGTGGGACTCGTAGGGGGGGGAGGAGGTGGGTGGATTCTGCAAAGCTTAAGGAAAACCTGTTTGCCGTAGCCAAGAGAGCCCATGGTGGGAGAAAATGCTGGGGCCACATCCTGCTGCCGTGCACGGAGCTGTGGGACAGCCGGGGCTCGGCCATGTGCCACGGGGGTTGGCCAGGCCTGGCATGGGGACACCCCTTTGCTGCCATCACCCAGCTCCATCTGCAGCGGGGTCACGCAGAGGCAGGAGCAGGCTGCGGTGACAGCGGGCAGGTTGGGGTGACAAGAGGGAGGCTGAGGTGGCAAGAGGGAGGTTGGGTAGCGGGAGGGACGTCGTGGCAGGAGCCGGTTGGAGCGGCCGTAGGAAGGCTGAGGCGGCCAGAGGCAGGCTGGGGTGGTGAGAGCAGGCTGAAGTGGCAGGAGGCAGGTTGGGGACACAGGGACGTACCAGACATCCCCGCATGCTGCACCAGCCGCCCGCAACATCCAAGGGGACGCCAGGGTGACATCTGGGCGCCCCGTGGCTCCGCCAGCCCCACAGGCAGCCTTGTCCCTATCGTCCCTGCTGGCCGCCGGGGCTGCGGTGCCGCCGTGCCCGTGGGCTCGGTGGCTGCGTGACGCCGGGCAGGGTGGCCCGCAAGGGCTCTGCAGCTGCTGCCGAACCCTCTGCTCCTCCAGTTTATAAATAATGCAGCACCCAGGCGTGTCGGCAGTGCCCGCACACGCCTGCAGCCCTGTCGTGCCGGCGGCGCTCCGGACGAGCGGCGGGTGCCATCCCCGCGCCCGGGTGACACCGAGCCGCGCCATCCCGGCGGGGAGGGGGCGAACCGTGGTGTGCTCCCGCTCCCTTTGCACCCCACGCTGACCCCCAGCCCGGCACGGCCGGGGCGAGCGGTGGCGGTGGTGGGTGCCCGCGGTGACCCCACGCGTGGGGACGTCCCCAAGCCTCGCGACAGTGGCGCGGATGGCGACGCGCAGCTTGCAGGGTTGCCATGGCGATGTGCCGGCGCTAACGAGCCCGAGTAAACATGAACGAGGGAGAGCCCCACGCGGGTGGGTGCGAGCGTGGGGATCCAGGCGTCCTGCGGGGCTGGCTGCTGGGGTGGGGACGCATCGTCCCCGCGTGGGGTGCGCCCCGGAGATTCCCCCCAGGTGGTCCCCTCTAGGTGCTGCTTGAGGCTGTGGTTTAATGGTTAGACTGGGAGCTCTGGGTGCCGGGTGAGGTCCTGCGCGGCGGGATGTCAGTCCCCTTCTCAGTCTAGGGACACCCAGAGTGGGAAGGTGCCCACCTGGAGGTCCCAGAGGTCCTGTGGTGCCCCAGCACTGCCATCCGCTCTGGCCACGGTCACCCAGAGGGTGGGTGCTGGCGTGGAGGGGGAACCAGTCCCCAGGGTGCCCCCCGCGCTGGCTGGGGACCGCGGGGTATTCCTGGCAGCAGCTGCCACTGCCACTGCAGTTGTCGCCATGACTCAACTCCCCGCGTTCCTCCTTTCCCTTGGCCATGCCGGGACCCACACCCTGCTTTGGGTGGGGGTCAGGGTGGGGGCGGCCCCCGCACCGGCACCCCCACCGCACCCGAGGTCCCCTCCAACATTTAATGGTGCTGCAGCTCATTAAACGGAGGTGCAGGTGCCCACGGTACCTTCATCCTCCCGGAGGGCTCTTAATGAGCGGCTGCTAACGAGCGCCCGAGCTCCCCTTGGAGCCCCGGGAAGAGGCTGATTGGCGACAGGCACCGGGAGCGACGCGCGGGCTCCTTCCAGGGGCTGCCAGGGGTCCAGTGACCCCTTTGCCAGGCTGCCGACGCGGCCTTTGCACCATGCACGAGGGTCCCGCGGCACCGAGCTGCACCACTGCCACAGCTGTCCCCAGCTTCCCAGCGTGTGCATCGCGGGCACCCGGTGCCCCGTGCCTCGGTCTCCCCCACCCGCCTCGGGGACACAGGGCCTTGGGGATGGGCACCGTGTTCACGGACATGCAGAGGTGTGGGTTGAGGCTCCCGTTGGTCTTCCCAGCCCCATTGTTGTCCCCAGAGTGACACTGTACACCCGACCCCTGGGAAGACCTGCTTGGGTCTGTCTGCGCAGAGGCTCTAGGGGGTTTGGCAGAGTGACCGTGTGGGTCCCGAGCACCCCAAAAACAACCCAGTGGCACTGTTGGCATGCAGGGTGCAGGGCAGTGGGTACCCGTAGAGGGTCAGCTGGGGGATGCCTGGCTCAGAGGGACTCTTAAGCTCATCCCCCTCTTTTTGGGCCTGTAAGGGAGAGACCCCATCCTGCAAAGAGCCATCGACCCACACCAGGGCTGGGTCCCCCAGCTCCCCAGCAAAAGGAGCTGTAATCCTCGGTGACACGGTGCCCAGCTCCACGGTGGCTAATTGCAGTGTCCCCAGCTGAGGATTACAGTTTAAAGCAGGAAAGGAGCAGCAGGAGGAGATGAGCTCCTGAGCAACAAAGCTCCTGTTCCCCTGCAAAGCAACTTTTATTAGGGGTATAATTAAAAGCTGACAGGAGGCAAAAATCATGGGGACGATCAGGGTGAGGGATGAAGCCACCTGAAGGTCCCTGTGTCCCACTAGGCGTCCCACGCACCAGCCTCCCACTCTGACCACAGCGTTTCTGGCAGGCCAGGAGGGAGTGAGGTGCTGGGTTGGCAGAGGAAACCCAAACTCAGCCCCTATGAAAGGGGCTTTGTGTGCCCAAGAAGGAGCAGCCCTCCTCCTTCTCCTCCTCTTCCTCCTCCTCCTTCTTCTTCTCCTCCTCCTTCTTCTCCTCCTCCTCCTTCTTCTCCTCCTCCTTCTCCTCCTCCTCCTCCTCCTCCTCCTCTTCCTCTTCTACCAGCTGTGGGGCCACTTTTGTGCCTGGGGGTGGTCTCAGTGTGGGTGCCAGAGGGAAAATGAGGCACAGAGCAGCATGGCGCCCCTGTGGCCTCCTGCCCTGCCCAGACTGCTGCGATTTTCCCCATTGCTTGTACCCATGGCTGTGGGTGAGGCAGTCCCTGGGGATGTGCTGGGGTCCCCTATGGGTGCCCCAACCGGTGCCATCCCTGCAGAGTCCCTGGGATGGGTCCTCTGTACCAAGGCTGGCCAAGGCACTGGCTGGGGAGAAGGAGCTGCAGGGACAGAAAGACACAGGGACAGAGGGACATTTTCCCCTATCCCCTTCATGCCACCTGGATTGCCCTTTCCCAAAACCTATGCCTGCCTCATTTTCCCCTTCTCCCCTCATGAGTGCTGTGCCTGCCCTCCAGCACAGCAGGACCCTGGATCACCCTGGGGAAGTTCACCCTCCCTGGTGACCCCAGCTGCCCCTGCAGACATGGATGATGTCTCCTGGGAAGGGGTTTGGCACCTTCCTGGGTTTCCGCTCACAGGAACATCGCTCTAGTGCCAGTCGGGTCCCGTGGCAGGGAGGAGGGTGGGTGCAGGCAGGGACCCCCAGCTGGGAGCTGGGCACTGGCCACCTTGGCCTGGCCCAGCCCCAGCCCTAGCGGGCAGTGGGGGGCTCCTTCTTTGCCTGGACAGGAAGATAAATGAATTCCATTATGGGATCGCGATTTTATTCCACGTGTCAGGGAGCCTGAGATTAACTTGCTCACCGGGCTGTGACAAACCCAGACACCCGCCTGCACGCGCTCGAGCGCGGGGGCTTCACACACTTGCCGGGCACGGAGCCGCTGAGACCCTGCCGTGCCCACCCAGGGCAAGCAGAGCCATGCTCAGCCGAAGTGGTCGCAGCTGGGAGCCCTCCAGCACCTGGGGCGGTGGCAAAGACCAAGGCCAGGGGTCTGGTACTGCCACTGTGTTGTCCCATGTCCTAAAGGCCGTTTGGCCGCGCAAGGACTCGAGCCTTGCAGACAGAGGAGGGGCGAAGCATGATCCCAGCACAGCTCTGGGAGGCCACGTGCTGCCAAATAACAGGCTGGGAGGAAGGAAGGAAGTGGGACATGGGGGCTTGGGGGCCTTCACCACAGCTGATGACACTGGGGACTTGAGGAGACCGATGGGCTGCTCTTATCTCCACTCAGCCTGGTAGTTGCCCACTTCGGGAGGACATCGGGGCCGTGCAGTTGTGTCAGGGCCATGCTGTGCCGTGCCGAGGCTGCTCTCCCCTCGCCACCCCCCCTGCGCGGGCGCAGGCAGCTGGCTCTGTTTGCTGGAGGCTTTGCGCATTCCAGTTCGTGGGTCACTCGCCTTCGAAACCTCTCCGGGGACACAGGCAGTTGGGAGCCGTAACAAACAACCCAAGGGCTCCAGTGACGCCCGCGCCCGGCGCTGCCTGCCAGCTCTGGGGTGGGGGGCTCGGGAGAGGGCCCCTGCTCCCCTGGGGTGCTGGACGGGAGCTCTGGGATGCTGCTGGGAGGTCCCAGTACGAGTAACTGGGGAGGAGGGACGTGCCGAGCAGGTTTCCGTGCAGGAGGTGGGAGCGATCGCTTTTCGGGGAGCGCGGGAGGAATGCTGCGGTCACCTTTGCTTTGGGCACGGGGCACAGAGTGGGACACTGGCGGGGGGGCATCATCCGCGACCCCTGTGGAAGGGAGGGGGTGGTGGAGCTGGCCGGGCACGGTGCGAGCAAGAGGACAAGGTGGGCAGCAAGTTTGAGGTGGCTCGGGGCTGGTTATGGTGTCCTGGAATGCGCGCCGGAGCCATCCCGAGGAGTTCCTGGGTCCGGTGGGGTGGTGGGAGAGCGGTGGGAGCGCAGCGCGGCTTGGGGAGGCTGGGCGGTGCCGGGAAGGTCAGCCTTGGCCAGATGCAGCCACTCCACCCTCCTCCAGTGCTTTGCACATTAATGCAAATGCACTGGCCTGAGTGGTTCATTAGCAGCATGTGGAATGGAATAATGCATCCGCATCCCATTAGCCTAATGAAAAAAAGGGAGCCGGCACCTGGAACAAAGCTGCCGACTCTTGGCTAGTGCTCTGGCTCGGCCATGCTGGGCCGCGGGGGCCCCCCTTCCCTTCCCATCCCTTCCCTTCCCATCCCTTCCCTTCCCCTCCCTTCCCCTCCCTTCCCTCTGCTGCCCCAGCCATCGCTGCCCAGCCCTCTGAGCATCCCTGTGCCCATCCCCGGGGTGTCAGCACGGGCCCCGTCCCCAGGCTGTCACCACGGCAGGGTGCAGCCCCAGGAGGACCCCAGGGGGGTCCCAGCATCACCCCTGAGCATCCCAGGGTGGGAGAGGGATCCAAGCCAGTAGCGCCACAGGGGCAGTGGCTGGGTGTTGAGATGTCTCCGTGTCCCTGGGGCTGGGAGTGCAGAGCCTGAAGGATTTGGAGGCACCCCAGGGTGGGCAGAGCCGGTCTCAGCATCATCCTTCTGCATCCCCGAGTGGGAGGGGGTCCAAGCTGGGAGTGCCGCAGTGGCGCTGGCCGGGTGTCGAGATGTCCCCATGTCCCTGGGGCCGGGAGCGCGGAGCCTGAAGGATTAGAGGAAACATTGCCAAACAAACCAGGCTGTGCCGGAACCAATTAGCCTCCAGCAGGCAGAGTTTCAGATGCTGTTATTTCTGCCTCTTCTCTTTTCTCTCCCTCCTTCTGTCTCCCCCTTTCCCCCTCCCCGGCCCTCCCCAGCCCCTCCTGCCCGCCCCCAGCATCCCTGCTCTCGCCATTCCTCTCCGTGTCGGAGCTTGTTTTGGGCACTGGCTCTGGAGTGAGTCATGCCGCGCGTAGGGGATTTTAAAAGCTTTCTGCTGTCGCTGGGAAGCCGGTTTGGGCTGCTCCGACACTGGGGGTGGAGCGCCATGCCTCGCAGACAACCCTCGTCTGGGGAACCCAAAAAAATCCCCAACCCCGATGTCCCGAACCCCTGCGATCCCAGGCCCCACCCCCCCCTTTTGCGGGGGTCGGCTCCGTCACCCCAGCCAGCGGTTGAGTCACAGGCGAAACTTTCGAGCCGTTGGAGCTTCCTCCGCCGGGCCCCTCTCCGAGGAAGTGGTCTGCCGGGGCGTCGAGCCCGCCGGGGCGGTTGCCCCGTCCCGGTGGGTGCAGCACGCAAGCGCGGGCGGCCAGCGCTGGAGCTCCAAGCGTGGGAGACTTTTTTTTTTTTTTTTTTTCCACCCCCCCTTTCCCTCCCTCCTTCCCTCCACCGCCGCCTCCGCCGGCCCTGCTGCCAAACCCGGGGTGGGGGCCCTCCGGCACGACCCTCCCGCCAGTCCGCAGCTGGCCGCGGTCCCCCCTTCATCCTCCTCCTCCTCCTCCTTGCCTTGAGCTGTGCTGCTGAGGGACTGCAGCTCCCGTGGATCAGGAGGAGATTTAGGTCAAGCGCTCGACTGAGTCGAAACAGCCATCTGTGTGCGGAGGAAACCGGCCACCCAGAGCCCCCGGCACGGCTGGCCCGGCATCTCCCTGGGGTCCCGGCACCGCCGGCACCCCCCGGACCCCGCGCCTGGGCACACAGCCTGCCTTTGTCTCCAGCCGGGGAAAAAAGCCTACCCAACGAGTAAACAAATGGGGAAAAAAATCCCCCTTCATGCCGATCCGTCACCCCCGGCTGTGCCGTGGGCATCGCCGGGAAGTTTGGCACGGAGCGGGCGCGGCAGCGCTCCAAGGTCGCCCTGACACGCGGTGGGAAGGTGTGTGCCGGCGTGAACCGGGCATGGATGCGGGAGCGAGGGCCGGAGCAGGCAGGGCGGGAGGTGCAGGCAGGAGGGAGGCCCTGGCTGCCTGCCCGGAGCCCGGACTCCCGGGTTCCTGCAGGAACAGGGTGGAGCGGGAGGAGGATGGGGAGCTGGTGTCATCCCGGCCGGGCGGGGGGAGCGTTTCCCTCCCCGGGAGAGCGAGGGGCTCCGCGCGAGGCTGCGGCCGCAGCGCCTCGTCCCCCGGACCGTGGAGTAGAGCAGCCGGGAGCCCCGGCAAGGTGGGCACCCCCAGATGCCCCTTGGCAACCCGCACCGGGGCGGAGGTGACCGCGGCCCCTCCTGCTCTCCACCTGCCAGCTTCGTTTTGCTTTCTCCATTTCCTTCCGGAGCCTTTTCTCGCCCGCCGGTGTCTGGGCCGCTGCGCCTGTGCGCGCGCTGGGCGCAGGGAGAGGAAACGTCGCCTTGGCTGTGGGAGGGCTGGCACCGGATGGGCCTCCCAGCCCTGGGCAGTTTGGCACACCCCGACCGTGTGACGAGTTGTGCCTGGTCTCAGGCCGGAGGCCGGCCGGGCGCGGGGATGCTCCCCGGCACTGCCGGGCCCCTCGGGAGTCCATCGATCCGTCCGCCGTGCCTGGTAAGGAGCTTTGTCCGGCTGCACAGCCAGTCCGCACGGTAATCCCGCCTTGGCCGGGGGGATTATGTGTGGGGAGAGCTATGGGGTCCCCGGAGCACCCAGGCAGATGGGGTTTGGAGGTCAAGGTTTCCCTCGGTGCAGTGGGTTCTGGCCAGGAGGGTGACGGGGACACCCTTGTGCTCGAGCAGGTCACACAGGGACCGCAACGTTTGCCCCCAGCCACCGGGCACAACCGGCAGGAGCTCAGAGTCCCTGCAGAGCCCTGTGTCAAGTCAAGACGGTGCTGGGGCTGGTGCTTCCCACTGGGATGATGTGGAACCTCCCTGCATCCTCCAGCATCCTTCCCTCCCTGTGTGGCAGCATCGGGCATGTGCAGGCAGCTGCAAGGCAGGAGCTGCCAGGAGGTGCAGGTCCCGTCCTGGATCCCGTCCTGGGTCCCATTCCGGGGTCCCATCCCAGCTTCCCACAGCCCTGGGTCCCCAGGCAGGCTCCGAGGGGGCTGGTGGATGCTGGGAGCTCGGAGGTTCTTTATGGTCTCAGAGGGCTCCATTAATTCTTTAAATATCCAGCCTTTCCAGGTGGGTTTTGTTGAAAATTAATTTCCGGAGCTATTTTAATTTTGCTGTATTTAATTTGCTGTTTATTTTAATTAATTAACGTCGGGAAAATCTCTTCTCCCCAGCATCCTGCAGCCGTCTGGGGTGGCTGCACCCGGGAGGTGAGAGCAAGGGGGTGTCATGGGTGTGAGGGGCACTGACAGGGAGGGTGCCCAGCCCCCACGGTGCCCACCTGGCTCCATCCCACCTGCCCCAGATGACAGGATTGACATGGGGAAGCAGCAAGCTGGGTCTCTTCCCAGCTCCATCCCTACTCCAGGGCTCATCACAGGGTTTGCTGCTGGCTCCATGGGATGTTTCACATCTCCTGGTGGGACATGGCTCAGGTAGTGCTTGCAACCACCTTTCTCCTCCTCCTCGCGCTGATGGCTGGGGACCTGGGGGTGTGCATCTATGAGGACATCGTGCCGTGCTGTGCCATGCCATGTGCCAAGCAGGAGAGCCTGGTTTAGTAGCCCAGCATGGAGCTCTTTGGAACCACACCCACCCAGAGGGACGCGGGGCTCAGCCCAGCCTCCCGCTCCCATCTCTGCATCCCTCCTCTGCTCCATCCTCGCTGCTGGCCAGACCCCAGCGAGGGGGTCCCGGTAGGGCAGGCGGGCATGGAGTGGGGAAGGGATGGAGCCACCTTCCTCCAGATCAAGGCCTCTGGTCTCTCACATGTCTAGACGCTGCCACACACACCTAATGTGGTTCTTGGCAGGAGCCGCGGCTGCTCTCTTGAGGTTAATTGCTGCACGGAGCTCTGCAGACAGATAACCCGGCTCCACACTGCCCCGGACCCCTGCCTCACCCAGCCCTGCCTCCCCCAGCCCTGCCTCAGCTGCAGCCCCCAAGGGATCCTCACAGCCCCAGGGAGGAGTAGGCTGGGGGTGCACAGGGGGTGATGCTATGATGCTGTGATGCCGTGCCCAGTGGGTGGTTTGGGGTGCAGAGGGGGTGATGCTATGATGCTGTGATGCCGTGCCCAGTGGGTGGTTTGGGGTGCACAGGGGGTGATGCTATGATGCTGTGATGCCGTGCCCAGTGGGTGGTTTGGGGTGCAGCACGGAGCTGTGGGGGGGGGGGTCTTCCAGTTTTGGGGAGCAGGCAGGTATGGAGGAGAGGTGCTGGCAGCACTTAGCTGGGGGTGACAGTGGCTGCAGGAGCTTTGGGGCAGGAGGAGAAGAGCCAGCTCGGGGCTGCCGCCATCGTCTGCCTGCTCTTGGCAAAGCAGCTGGACCAGATAAGGGAAGCGCGGTGGGGGGAGCCGGACAAAGGCTCAGCCTGCGTGGCTGGATCCAGGCTCCGGAACGGGAGCTGGAGAGAGATGCGACGGGGACTGGGGTGGGAAGAACTGTTTCATCCTCCAGCCCCAACATCTGGTGGAAAGAGAGGATGGGAGGAGAGAAGGCTGGGCAGGCTGCAGGGGTGAGCCCCTGGGCTTGGCCACATCCGGACTCCCTGGGATGGGCTGGATGAGGCCATTCCCAGCAACTGCTCTTGCAGAGCACCTTCCTGGGAGCAAACACTGCTCTAAAAATGTGCTTGGAGCCACTGGCACCCCCAGTCCTGGTCCCTGATTGGCCCCATCCATAGGGACCAGTTTCCTTTTGGACAAATCTCTGCTTTGTCCGGCCTGGTGCTGGCTCCCAGGTGCCATCACCAATGCAGGGTGGTGTGGGACATTCCAAGGTTGGAATCACATCAGGTCCCTGGAGGGACCCCCAAAGCACAACATCCCCTCCCCTGATGCAGGGGCTGGGGCTGGTGATGGGGTCTGGGCTCTGTCCCATGTCCCAGGGCTGTGTGGGAGTGATCCCCAGCCCTGGGACCAGCCCCACATGGGATCCATGGGGAATCGGGTGAAGGTTTCAGTCCAAGCTGTGTTTTGGTTTGGGGTTTCGTCATGATTTCATGGCAGGGAATTTCCGTTCGTAACCAAAGACAAGAACAAAAAAAAAAAAAAAAAAAAAAAAAGGAAAAAGCCGAAACCAAAGAAAAAAACCCCAACCCTGCCTTGAATTTTTGCCAACAAAATGGGATGTTTCCATTCTTGTTTTGGCTTTTGGCAGCCCCAAACTGCAGCCAGTGGAAGAAAATATCCATGTGGAAAGGCTGCTGGCCTCCTCCAGCAGTGTAATGGGGTGGCTGGAGCTCCTGCCCCACAGCCGTGCTGTGCTGGGGGGAGAAGGAGCATGGCCCCTCCAGAGTATGTCACCGTGCTCCCTTCCCTGTGCTCTTTGGAGAGGACATTGCCGTGAGCACGGGTTTGTTGTTTTGTGGGGAGCATCGAGACAGAGCAGGCGAGCGTTTGCAAGGACACCAGTGGCACGCTGAGCTCGCGCTTCCCACTTGTCCTTGCAGCGGGTCGCTCTCTCCTCCCCAGCTGGCAGCAGAGCCATGTTCAGCTCCTGCATGTGCTGTGCCACGCCATCCCTCTGGGCATTGCCTTCCCTCCTGCATCACCCAGCCCCTCCCCGCTTCACCTCTCAGGTTTTGGGAGACCCTCTGTGGGGCTGCGACAGTGTGGAAGCTGGGGAAGGGAGGAGCAGCCACTGCAATGCTTAAATGAGGTTGGGTTTTTTCCCACACATCCCCCCCTCCATCCATGCTAGGAAGAATTACAGTCGCCCAGGCATCTGTTCTGGCAGAGTCGAGCTAAAGAGCTTGTCCTGGGCTTGGCAAACCAGCCGGCGCAGCCGACAGCTTTTCCAAGGGCAGCCTTGGATATGGAGCAGCAGGTTGACATTGCAGGGAGAGGAGCCTTGTGCTGCAGACACCGGTGCTGTGCCCCTCAGCTCCTGACTGGATGGGATTTGGCAGGGAGTTCTGCAGGCAAGATGCTGCAAACCCCCTGCCCAAAAAGCAGCATCGTCCGGCAGGTCTTTGTTTGGAGCTGAGAAGAGGGCGAATAGTGCCAGCATGTCCCAGGGTCCTCATCCCTGCACAGGGAGCACAGCAAGTATCACCCTGCAAGGGACCACCATCAAAAAAAGCCCTGCTAAATTCTCCTTGAAGCTGGAGAGGCTCCTCTGTGTCCCCAGGCTGTGCAGCATCCCCGTCACTGCCACTTCTGTCCATTGTCCATCCCATGGTTGTTACCCCCAGTCCTCCAGAACACCGTGGATGGGTACAGTGGTGGCACCAGGAGATGCCAGAGGCGTGGCTGGTCCCTGTGCCAGCAGCGCTGGGCACGGACCGTATCCGTGCCCTATGCTGTCAGCAGTTGAGGCAGGGGGAGGCGAGTTGGAGAAGCTTGGCAGGGAGGTGTGGGAGCCCTGCCGGAATGCTGGGCTCGGAGCTGGAGCGTGTCAGGCACAGATGGGATCGTTAGTGGTGGTAAAAATTATCCAGCCCCTCTTAAAAACCCAGGCGCAGCAACCTGACCCCACAGCTCCAGTGGTGGCAATTCCCACCGGAGTGGTGTCGGTGTTTGCTTCCCCTGCCTTTACCATCCATCCCTGGGGCCTGGGGCTGCAGCTGCCCATCACATGCCACACGTCCCCAGTGCCCAGTCCCCTCTGCAGTGCCAGGGTGGGGGCTCTCTCCTTGTCCCTGCACCCTGACCCAACACCCACGGCACTCCTGGGCAAACCCCATCCCTGCGGGTGCTCCCACCCTTTATGCCATTTCCTATTTGTTTTTTGAAGGCACCCAAGTCTCCTGTTTGCTCTTTTAACTGCAGTAACCACAAGAGGGAAGTTTCAGAGCGGTACGAGCCCGTCTCCGCGAGGAAGGGAGAGTCACCAGCACCCTGTGCCCATCACCGCAGCGCCGTGCCCGGGGGCTTCGCTGCCATGGTCCAGCGGCTGGTGGCTGCTGTGCTTTCCATCCCCCTCTTCCTGCCGCTCATCCCCAGCTCCTTTTCTCTTGGAAGTGAGGAATTTGAGTCTGGTCTGGCGTTGCCAAAGGGCCTCAGGCCCCCCCCCAGCGCCGATCGATCGCTCCGCGCGCTCCTGCTCCCTGTTTTTTTCTGTTTGTTTGCAGCCGCTTGAGGGCTCTTGTGATGAATCCAGCCTGGACAGAATTCAACAACAGCTGAAACACAGCCCGGGGTGGGGGTGGGAGTGAGAGGGCAGCGGGGCCGGCCCACACTGGAATGCGAAATGGGGCAGCGGGCAGCGCTGGGACGGCAGGATGGGATTGCGCCAGATCCCACCCCGGGGGTGCGGAGGGACAGGGAGCAGCGCCGGCGCCGCCCCAAAACTGTGGGTGCTGTGGGCTGGCAGCGTGGGGACCCGCGTGGTTGAGCAGGGTGAGCATTTGGGGCGTCTCCCTGTGGCTCCCTGCTGCCCATGGCTGCTGCTAAGAAGCTGCAGGGAGAAGGGCCGGCTCCACCGGCTGGGCTGCAGGGTCACAGCTGCGAGGGGACGGGGTCCGTGCCGCCCCCTGCGCCGTGCCAGGTGCCGTCCATCCCTGAGCATCACAGGGACTGGTACCCTGCCTACCTGCCATCTCTGTAAAATGGCGGATTGCAATTAAAAAGGGAACATTCCCCAAAACCCCAGTGCAAGGAGGGGGGTGAGCCACCACCCGGTGCCCCCGGCCTGCTGCCGCCAGCTTTGCCAGGGGGCCACGGCAGCAAAGCGGGGTCACGGGCACATGGGGAGCACGGGGAGGGTAGCGGAGTCTCAGAGGGAATCTTCCCTGGCCAGGGCAAGGCTGGTTGGCGTGGCTGCCGTGGTGCTCGGTGCCGGGGCTGGCTGCGATTTTGCAGCTGTGGCTCCAGGAGGGAGCAGGACGCGGCTGCGCCGGCGTGCGAGGGTGCGCGCAGGCGGGAGGGATAATTAGTTCCTACTATAGCACTTCGCAGTCAAAGTGCTTTTTAAAAGCCTCCATTCATTAGTCTTCACGGCTCCCCCGAGGTGTCGTGTCCTGGTTCTCTTCCCCCCTCCAACTCCCCACCTTCCCTGGAGCAACTGGGGATCCTGAGCTGGGGAAGGGGAGGATGGTGTCGCTGTCGAGGTTGGGTCCTCGTAAAACCCACAGATGGGGTGTCCGTACTGGGGACAGTCTCCGTGTCCCCTGTCCCAGTGAGGCTGCTGGGGTGTCATGGCCACACGAGCATTGTTGGGAAGTTTCCACGGAGGCTGAGCTGTGCCATGTTTGGAGCACCAGGGAACAGAGTGGGGTGGCAGGGAAGGGTTGTGGGTCCAGTGAGTGCCACTGCTAACTCACCATCCTCACCAGCCTGCCAGGGAGCAGCATGGTGGTCCCAGTTCCCAAATTACCCAGTGTGTGCTGGGCTCCCAGGGGTCACCAGGTGGAAGGACAGAGGGTACTGGGAGATGCCAGGGGGTGCCAGTGCGGCTCAGCCCCCAGAGCTGAGCATCACGTGGGTGCAGGTGTGGGGGTACCCGGGCGTGTGCCCCGGTGAGGGAGCAGGGCCAGAGGGGCGCAGAGGCAGGCAGGCTGGCAGTGGGCCTCCGCTGCAAACCCTAACCTTATTTTCCCAGGTCCGACGCCAGTTTCCATGGAAACAGCCGGGAGCAGAAACGGGAACCAGAATCCAGAAATGTGAAGCTTTGAGCTCCAGTTCGCCTTCCTGGATTCCTGCTCCCCATGACCCCAGCTGGGTGCTGGCACCCACACTGGTCCCGCTGTGTGTCGGGGTGCAGGGCTGCCCTGCCTGGGCACCCCCTGGGGTCGGGGTCCTCCTCTGTCTACGCGTGCTGCAGCATCTGTGGGCACAGCGTGTGGGAATGGGCACGGTGTCCCAGCAGGGATGTGCAGGGGGTTCTGTGGGAATGGGACACTGCAGGCAGGGACAATGCTGGCAGGGGTGGTTGCTGGCAGCCCCGTGTACTGACATGTTCAAACAACACCTGCACACATCTGTGTGCCAATGTGGAGCACAGGGGTGGGTGTCACGTCCGTGCCCACTTGCTCTTGCATGCACGTGTGCTTTATAGGTGTCGGGGCGTGTAGGCACAGTATGGATCAATACTGGTCTCTACATTACTGCTTAGCACTGGGAAGACCCCAGTCCCAGGCTGTTTGCCTGCCCTGGTGTCCCCATCCCCAGGAGCGGACAGGGGACCCCACAGCCTGGAGAGGGGCAGCACCAGCTGCAGCACCAGGGACCTGGGTGCTGCCCCAGTTCTGAGTGGATGTGTATGGCTTGGGGGGAGCCCTGCTCAGCCTCCTGGGGCCGGGAGCTCCCAGGACTCTTCTGAGCGGCTCTTGCCGAAGTGGAGCCGCATGGGACACATCTGTGTCCTGCAAAGCCAAGCTCTGAGCTCTGTGCTGTGCTGTGATCATCCATCCAACCCACGCCATGTCCATCCAGCCCGTTCCACGCGGTGCCAATCCATCCCTCACCTTCCCTGCTGTGCACTGGTCTCCTGCCGTCCCTCGGGTGTGCAGCGAATGTCCCGTTCCTTTGTGAGCTTGTAGCAGCCAGCATCAGTGTCCGCAGCGTGGGACATCGGTGTCCCCCGGCACCTCCTGGCCAGTGACAGGGATCGCTCAGGGCCATCCCAGTGCCAGCTGGCCCCATTCTCCCTGCAGCACCCCGCTGCTCCCCACATGCCCATTTCACCAGGCTGCCAGCAGGCTGGGACACACCAGAGCAGCTCAGATTCCATGCCCATCCCTCCATCCTGTCCCCCATGCCACACCTCAGGGGTGATGGTGGCACTGCCACGATGCCTGGCCCCCCCTCAGTGGCACACAGAACCATGGCAATACATCATTTACCGACGGACAGGTATTAAGATACATTATGGATAACTCACAGAGAGAGACGCTATTAATAATACAGACACATACAGAGGGAAGAAAGTGCACACTTGATTTCCATGTTGCTACCAGGAGTTGTGAGGCTGGCTCTGGCTGCCTCTTCCCACACGTGACTGCAACACAGTGGGTAGCTGACAGCCCAGAGAGCCTGGCTTGGGGCCAGGAAAAAGCAGAAAACACAATGTCTGTGCATATCCTCTCTCTTAAAATAACACTCCAACACCGTCTGAGACGAATTAAAATAAGATCAGGAGCGGTCTCGCAGAGAGAGGAAGATGAAGAGGGAAAAGCCAGGCAGGGGAATGGCCGGAGCTGGGCGGCTTCAGCCCTTGGCGCAGATGGAGAGGGGGTGTTGTGCAGGGTTAGAGTTGGAAATAATTGAAGGGGGGGAAAAGCAAAGGAGAAAGAGAAGGCGAAGCGGGAGAAGTAAATCCCGTTTTTGGGAGGGGAGCGATGGCGGCAGCGCTGGCTGTCCTGCACATGGCTGTCCTTTGGAGGGGAGCCGGGCAGGGCGGGGGATGCGAGCGCAGGCTGCATGATGGAGAGCATCAGGAATTTCCTGCAGCTGAGGAACACACCAAATACCAGAATGCAAGAGCGAGCGGAGGAGAGCAGGGTGCCGGGAGGGAATGGGGAGGAGGAGGAGGAGGAGGAGGAGGAGGGGGGATGCAGAGGGCTGGAAATAACCGGCGGGGAGAGCAGTGAGGGCAGGGGGCAGCGTGTGGGGGTGACCTGGGGCTTTGGGGCTTTTCCCAGCTGTTTCTGTGGATTTTTCTTGCCGCTTTTCTACACCCCACGGTGCCTCATGGGCCTGAATGGGGATTTGGGGAGTTTTGTGTCTTTCTTGCCTTCTTTCCCCCTTTCTTCCCCCTGGTTATGTGTGATCAATGATAGCCAGACACAGGGGTCCCACATGCCTGGCCATGGGGCAGGATCCAGGCTCGGGGAGCCAAGAGCAGCCTGGGGAAGGAGCGCATCCCTGCAGAACAGTGTCCCAGGAGAACGGGGGCCCTTTGGGGTGACCCTTCGTGTAGGCAGCAGGGTCAAAGGGTGCCCCAGGAACCACAGCAGCACCACCCGCATGTGCAACGAGTTTGCCAGGCTCTCTCTGACCATGCTCCTGCTTTTCCCTGGGCCAGGCTGGATTAAACACAACAACCCAAGCCTCCTGAGGCTGGTCTTGCATCCAGGTGCAGCCCGACCTCTCCCTCCTCCTCCTCCTCCTACTCCTCCTCCTCGGCCACCCCTAGCTTCCCCCTGCATCCTGCTCCTGGCTGCATCCAGCCCTGGCTCCCCCGGGGATGCTGGGGGGCCGGAGGGGAGGGGGGATCAGAGGGGGCATCTTGCAGTGCCGGATCCAGGTAGCCAGAAGGTCACACTGAAAATCTGGAAATGGAGTTTGGAGCTCAGCAGAGCGGTGAAATCCATCTGGCTTTAGGGCAGAGAGGAGGAGGAGGAGGAAGGTGGAAGATGGAGTGGAGGGAGCCGGAAGGAGAGGAGTTGTGTCCCCTCGTTTTGGGGTGCGGGGTGTCCCCAGGTCAGCGCCGTGTCCTAGCTGGGGCTGTGCCAAGCATTATTGCGGAGCAGATTGTGAATGTCTGGGAGACAGAGGGTGATGAAGATGAGAGAGAGGAGCCCGAGCGAGCGCTGGAGCCCATCCCGCCCATGCCGAAGGCTTTGCAGCCCCTCACCAACGCCTCCTGCCTCCTCCGATCCAGACCACGGAGGCGCTGCCGTTCCGGGGTGACCCTCACCTGCCGGGGTGACCCTCACCTGCCGGGGTGACCCTCACCTGCCGGGGTGCCCGGGCCCGGCGTGCTGGGAGAGGACCGAGCTCATTAGCAGTTTGCAGCCTCCCCGCACAGGGGGTCGGGGAGGGGGAGCCGGGAGAGGCTGGAGGGGCTTTGTGTGGGCTGGCGGCCCCCATCGTCCTGCTCAGTGGACCCCGGGAGCCACTGCCGGTCCCGGGGATCAGGGCGTGCAGAATTGCCAAAGGGGGTCTGCAGGAGGGTGCTGGGACTCTCCCCGCCCTGTGCTGCACCCGCTGTGTTTGTTTCTTCCCCTCCCTGCCGAGCCACCCCTCTGCCGTCACTGCAGACCGTGAGCCTTGTTCGGGGTGCGGGGGGTGCCCGTCCCCCCCCGCCCGCATGGAGCAGGGGCTCCCCGCGGGTTGTGTGCCAGGAATCCCTCCCAGCATCCCTGTGATCTCCAGCCCGGAGGGCTGACAGGGCACGAGGGACCCTGCCGAGGTGCAGAGAGACAGGACAGACCCCCAGGGACCCCTCCCTGGGCAGTGGCCCTGGGGACAAGGGGCTGTCAGGCCCAGTGTCAGCCTGCCTGGGTGTGGGACACGAAGCCTGTGTTCCCCCCAAAGCTGGGCCATTTCTTCTTAGGCATCAGCTAATTGCTCTCTCTGCAATTGGGGTGGTGGGGGGCGATCCTTCCCCCAGATGTGTCTCCCAAATCTTCAAGTTGTGCCTGCCTGGCGTGGGGCAGGGTACCCCATAATTTTGGGGGGGTGGTCATGTCACAGGGCTCATGGCACCTTCACCTGCACCGTGGGGTCCAGGCTTGGGGATCCAGGGGTTCCTGGCAGGGGACACTCAAGATGCTGGTACCTCAGGATGGGGACAAGATGGCATTTCACCTCTCAGCAGATCACAGGATGCCCCAATGTCCCCTCTGCCCCTGCCCAGCCTGTCCCCCCTCCCTGCACATGCCTTTGCGCAGGGGCTGCAGGCAGGCAGTCAGGGGGGTGGGAATACTGGCTGGAGCGAGTCTGAACCTGGCATCTGTCGAATGTCACCTTACCCAGACAGTCTGTGCTTCCCTGTCTCCATATCAACCGTTCTGCTCCAGCCACCTGCGGGGGGGTGGCAGGGAGCGTCTTTGGGAGGAGGAAATCTCGCCGCTCCCCTCACTCCCTGCAGCCTCCCTTCCTTCGCTGCTGCCCCCCGGATGCCAGACCCTGGGCTGGAAATCGTGGGCAGCGCTCCTCCAGCCTGGGAGCCGGGGGTGACCCCGGCACTCGCAGCTCCGTGACCCCACATCACACTGCCTGGCTCCACCGTGCCTCAGTTTCCCCTCCCGGAGCAGCTGTGGCGCAGGAGGGATGCTGGGGTTTGTTCCACCCCAGCCGCGGCGGTGAGGGCCTCTTCCAAGAGCTCGGCATTTTTCCCTGGACTTGTCCCTCTCCCTGCGACCAGATGTTCTCACCCTCCTCCCTGCAGCAGGGTCCGGGCCAGAGCCGGGACAGCAACCCCGCCGGCACGGCCTCCTGCCCCGCACCTGGACAGCGCCCGGGGCAGGGGACAAGGGACATTCTAGCGTCCTCCCGTGGCTGTGTCCTGGCTCCCAGCGCCCAGCTGGCTCAATCCTTCCCACACCAGCAGAGCTGTGGCAACGCCAAAGGCAGTGGGGAGCTGAGCCCAGTGTGGGGCAGGGGGTGGTGGCACAGGGCTTGGTGTTGTGTGGATACTGGAGCCTTTTGGGAGTGCTGGAATGTCTGGAGAGGTGCTGGAGTATTTGGGGGGGTGCTGGAGCTTTTGGGGTGAGGATGCTGGACTATTTGGGCAGATGCTAGAGCATTTACAGAGACACTGGAACATTTGTTGTGGGGGTGCTGGAGGATTTGGGGGGATGCTGGAACATTGGAGGGGTGTTGAAGTGGGGATGGGGTGGGGTGGGGATACTGCAGTACTGGATGGATGCTGGAGGACTTGGAGAAACACTGGAGCATTAAGGAGGCTGCTGGAACATTTGGAGCATGGGGGCGGTGCTGGAGCATTTTAAGGGGTGCTGGAGCAGTGAGGTCGGGACTGGGCATTTGTGGGCATGCAGGGCCTGGCAGGTGCCAAGACACGGGATGGGATGCTGGGATGTGTGGATGTCACTTGTGGGGCCACATGGGTGCTGCTCCTGGGGCTCGTGGGTGCTGCTCCTGGCCGGGGTGCCTTGGGAAGGCTCAGGCCATGCAGCAGGCAGGGCAGACACACAGACAGCCGAGGACAGACGGACACAAGCACCGCTCCCTCCTCTCCCAACCATGCGCAGCGGCTCCTGCGAGTGTGTAATTTCACCACAGTGCCTAAACGAGGGACAGAAGTAAATTGACCTTTTCACCCGTTTTCCTACCAGGGGGATTATAGCCTGTTTCCTGTTAAATCTCTCCAAGAGCTGGCTCCATCCTGCTCATGGAGTGGGGTGGGGAGGGGGGCACAGACACCCACCCAAAGTGGGGCTTTAATTTCCCTCCTCATCCCCCTGCACCACGCCTTTTCCACCCCATCCCATCGCTCCACCACCTCTCATCTCATTAAAGTCTTCGGGGTGATTTCACCAACCCCGGGCAAAACCAACGTGGAAAAAATTGCTGGGAGGAAGGAACCGAAGGCGGAGAGTGATAAATATTGAAAGGGTGGGATTTCGATGTAGGCTGCAACAGCTGTGCCGGTTACAGTGTCACACTATCTCTCCACAGGTTTACTGACCCATTTCCATTCACACGGCTGCCAGTATCTTAGCAACTGCAACAGTCCCCCAAGAACAGGCATATTGCCTGCTATTAGTGACTGCTGCAACTGTGTCAAGGTTAGCTCTCTCCCTCTAAGCCCTGCCGGGTTTGTTTTTTGCCCAAAGCCAGCACAGTCTGTTCGGTGACATGTCCCCCGGCAGCCATCCTGGCTGTTGGGTGTTCATCTCTGCCATGGAAAATGCCAGCGGGGCTGGAGGGCTTGCTGGGATGGTGGTTATGTGGTTGGGTGATGGATGGGATGAGGTTTAGGTGATGGGATGGTTCAGGTGGGTTTGGGTGGTGGGATGGAGCAGGGTGCAGGGTAGGGTGTGCTGGGAGAGATGCTGCACGGTGTTGGTGATGGGGTGGGGTGCACAGTGTGTCCCCAAAACCAGGACTGTTGCCATCTGGTTGGGTGTCACTGTCACCCCTGTGCAGCTCTGAGCCCTGAGAACCTGGAGAGGGTTGGGGGCTGTGCTGATCCCACTTGGGTGCTGGGTGTTCATCCTCTCCATGGGAAATGTCAGCAGGGCTGGAGTGGTTGGCGGGATGGTGGTGGATGGGCTGTGGAGTAGTGTGGTGGGATGTGCAGGGTGCAGGATTAGGTGGTGGGATACAGAAGGAAGCAGGGTTGGGGAGTGGGTTGGAGTGGGATGCACCTTGGCCAGTAGGATGTATGAGGATGCACTGCTGGTTGGGGGGGATGGAGCAGGAGGTGGGGCTGGGTGTGCTGGGAGATGCTGCAGGGTGTTCAGGATGGTGTGAGGTGTGTAATGTAACCCCCAAAACACAAGTGTTGTCATCCACCCGGGTGTCACCACTGCCCCTGTGCAGCACCAAGCCCCGGGGAGTCACTGGGTGTCACCCTGCCAGGTTTGCTTTTCACCCAAAGCCAGCATGGGCTGTTTGGTGACATTCCCTCAGCAACTGTCCTGAGTGTTGGGTGTTCATCCCTGCCATGGAAAATGATGGATGGGAGGTGGGGTGGGTGGTGGAGCTCAGCATGCTGGAGGATACTGCAGGATGTTTGGGATCATATGGATGCATGGTGTGTCCCCAAAAACAGGACTCTTGTCATCCAGCTCTGTGTCAGCACCATCCCAGCCTCAGAGGGGACTGGGGCCTGCACTGATGCCACTTGGGTGTCACAAGCTGGATTTGCCTCATCCTGTGCCCTCAGGGGCACAGGACTGGGCTGGGCATGGGCTGGGGATGGCCCTGGGGTCCATGGTGGCTCGGGGGACAAGACCCATCTGTCCAGGCACCACCACACACCAGGCTGGGACAGCAGTGCCACATGGGTGACATCCACGGCCGCCATCTCTGTTCCTACCGTGCCTGACCCTGAGGGGAGGTGCGAGTGAGAGAAGGGACTTGCGGTCCCTCGTTGTGCCCGGAAAATGCCCGATATTGGGGTGACTGAACCCGCACAGCAGGGAGAGGATGAGCAGCTGGTGCATCCCCAAAACACCCCACGCTGGGAGGGAAACTGAGGCACGGGGCTGGGGAGGAGCAGCTCCCGGGGCTGGGGAGCAGCGGGGCGGCTGCGGGGTGGGCAGGGTGCATGCCCACCCCCATCCCGGCCATCTCCCCCGGCAGAGCTGCAGACAGCAGGCTCCGCACCGGCACGGCCGCGGGGACGGCTGCGAGGGAAGCCACAAAAATGATTTAAGGGGCTGGCGGGATTGATTTATTAAGAACAATTAAAAGCGCTAAATACGCTTAGCTCAGCCAGACACCGAGCGGGGAGCCTGAGGGGGAGAGACCTGTCTGCCGGATCCGGAGGGCGCGGCTGGCAGCAGGATACTGGTGGCACTGGTGGGGGCATGGAGCTGCGCTGGGCTGGGGCAGCTGGGGAAGGACAGGGATGCTGCTGGGAAGGCAGTGGAATGGGGTGCAGCACCCTGGGGCTGGATTTGCATCCAAGGTGGATTTGGGACCAGGGATTTATTTAGATATTATATCTAGGGATAAATTAGCACTCCGGGATGGATTTTCACCCAGGTGTGTGTTTGCACCTGGTAGTGGGTTGATTTGCACCCAGGGAGGGGTTCGCATCCAGGGATGGATTTGTACCCAGGGATGGGTTTGTATCTAAGGGTGGGTTTGTATCTAAGGGTGGGTTCATACTCAGGGGAGGGGCTCACCCAGCTATGAGTTTGCAGCCTGCGGTAGGATGAATTTGCCTCCAGGGGAGTGTTTGCACCCCAGCTGGAAGGGATGGGAGGAATGTCAGGGACCAGGATGCCCCGTAGGAGCAGTAAACCATACTGGGCAGGTGCTGCTGTCCCAGTCCGATGGAGCTACCCTGGGAGCTTTGGCAAGAGGATTCCCACCAATGGACACCCACGAGGCTGACATGATTGTGGGTCCAAGGAGCTCATGGAGCAGAAATTCTGGAGTGTTGTCACATCTGCAAACCTGCATCCCTCACAGGAAATTCCAGCCAAAAGTCCTTGGAGGCTGGGAGAGTCCTTGGACGTGTCCAGACCTGCCCAGCCCAGCTCCTCCCAGGCAGCAGCAGCGGCTGTGGGTGGACGGGGAGAGCTGGGGTCCCTCCTGGGGTCTCTCCTGGGATCTCTCTTGGGGTCCCCGGTGGTGTCACCATGCAGGATGAGCTTCAGCCAGCAGTTCTGTGTTCCTGTGTTCTGCTGGGTTTGGGAATACAGGGAATGGGGCAGAGGGCTGTGCCCTGCATTATTCCAGTCCCAATGGCTGCCTGCAGTGGGGGCACTGGTTTTATACCCATACTCTACTGCCGTGCAGGATCCATGCCCTTCCCTGGACTCAGCAGGCTGGCTGTACTTTGGGACAGCAGTGGGGATCCAGGGGATGCTCTAGGACACTGGGATTTTGAGCCGTGCTACCTTCCTCCCTCCCCTGAACCCCTCCCAGGGCTGTCAGGGATGTGAGGGTCAGGTTTTTAGGTTTGGGTTCACATCCTTCAGTCACCTCACCTCGGGGCTGGATGTGCCCACGTCCCCATCATCATGCGGGTCCCTGTGCCCTGAGCCACACTGGGCACGTCCTACTCACCAAAACCCACAGTATGGGAGGGGGCCTCTGGCCCAGCCCTCTGGATGGGAGCCCCAGGAGTCAGGAGGTGCTGGGAAAGGTGCAGAATGGGAACAAAAGGTCCACGGAACGGCTGGCAGGGGCCAGCGGAGCCAGAGGCTTTCTGCTGACCCCGCTCCAGCGGCCCCGGCCCCGGCCCCGGCCTCCCCCCGCCGCCCCCCCCCGCTCCTGCCGACGTCAACGCTTCCCGGCAGCTCTCCCAGGTCTACCTGGAGCTGGCTGAGAGGTGGAAAAGCCATTTCTGCCTCTGCCCCGGTGCCTGCCCCTCTGCCAGCCCGGCCAAAGCCTCCGGGGCAGGGTGGGTGCTCATGCCTTGTGCCCAAGCATAACCCTGGGGTCATGTGTCCTTGTCCCACGAGGATGGAGCCGTGGTGAGGTGTGCAGTGTGCTAGGAGCTGGGTGGTGGCCATGGGGTGGGTGCTGGGTAGCTCTCTGTACCCCACTGCACCTTCTGGGTGTACCTGTGGGGCCAGTGGAGGGGAATAAAGATGGATGGAGGTGGCCAGGGATGGAGGTGACCCTGCTCAGTGGCCCTGGCACAGCATTTACCTCTGTGTTCCTCTTGCCCAAGTGCTGGCACACCCACGGCCAGCGGGGACAAAGCAGAGCCCGTGGGACAAGTGGGCTGCCTGCGGTCACCAGCTGGGACGTGCTGGTGTCCCAGCAGCCACGCTGGGGGCAGGTGGGTGCAGTGACTCTCCCGGAGCCGTGCGAGCGGGTCGGTGGCAGAGGTGGGACAGTCACTGGGGTCCCCGAGTGCACCCAGCCCCGCCAGCGCTCCCGTCACCGGCTGCCCAAGGGTTAACGAGAGTTTGCTGCTCCTGCAGACAATTAGTGACATCTTTGCTGACAACGCCACACTGAGCCTCTGCCGCCTCCCCGGCAGCACCAGCCCGGCCGCCCCCGCGCCCTGTGGCCCCCTCTCCTCCCCCTGCCTTCGCCACCGCCGGCGGCCCCGCCGTGGTCCAGCCGGCACCGCACCCCGACCCCCCCACCCCGACCCCGGACCCCGCACCCCGACCCCGCACCCCGACCCCGCACCCCGACCCCGCACCCCGACCCCGCACCCCGACCCCGCATCCCGACACCTCGCCCGGCGGCGTTCGGCAGCGGCGGCAGGACTGCAATCCCAAGCGGAGCAGCCGGCTCCCCTCGCTGCCCTCTGACCCGCTGTTGCTGTGGAAACTGCATCCCACGTAGGATTATGGAGCCGGAATCCGCAGGCTCCAAGCTCCCCTCCAAATCCAGACGGTCACCAGGGTCCCCCCGCCCTCAGCGCCAGCCCCCCTGCTCACGGCGCCTGCGGGGTGCCCACAGGGTGCCTGATATCCCCAGTGGGGTGGCATCTGCGTATTGGAGGAGGTGGTGGCAGCACTCCTGCGTCCCGTGGTTTGTACCCACTGGCTGGTGACGCTGCTGAAGATGGCACTGTGTCACCACGAGGCCATCAGTGACCCCTGGCCCAGCTGTTCCCTCCTGCCATCGCCTGGGTATCATCTCCCTGTGTGCCACCCCTGCATCTCAGGGGGAAGAGAGTGGTGCGCAAGCAGGACCCTCACCCTCAAACGGCACCCCGGGAATGTGGGTCCACACCAAGGATCCATCCCCAGCACCCTGGGGAGCTAGACACCCACCAGAGACCCCCACACCTGCAGGGACCAGCAGCGTGGGTCCCCCACGGGGGGAAGGGGTGGGAGAGCAGAGCCTGTTTGGGGAGCTCTGTGGGCTGTGCTTGTGTCTCAGCATCTCTCCTGCCACCCGAGGAGGTAGGAGCTGAATTAATCGCGATCAATTAGTGCTGCTTGCAGTCCCTGGCTCCCTCCCTGCACCAGCTTTGTGCTGTCGCACCCAGCGAGGGGGGCCCCGGTGTCCCCCGCATCACCTGTGTGCCATCAGGGACTGCAGTCCCTCCGGACCCCCAGATGGGGATAGGGAACAAGCAGGGTGTCCCCCAGCCCGTGTGGCCACGAGAAACGTTCCTGCCATAAAATTTGGTGGACGTGGTGAGGAGGGGGCTGCACGAGTCCCTCGAGATTCCTGTGCCAGGCTGGAGCAGGGTGAAGGCGTGTCCAGAGCGAGTGTCCAGATCCTGCAGGATACTGCAGCAAATGCCCTGCAATCTGCAGCCGGATGAATCCCACCTTCCTTCCCCCGCAACGTGCTGCCCTGGGCTACAGCTAATCTATTGTGCGCTGGGCTGCAGCCAGCACAAGCTGCAATACAGTAAATCCTTCTGCAGTATCCTGCAAGGGGACCGAGCCCAGCCGCAGCCGCCTGCCGCCGCCAGACAAAGACGGGGGGCCCCGGCGGGGATGGGGCGCAGGGGACCAGGGCACCAGAGGGTGGCAGGACCCCTGGCATGATGCCGGCCAAGATGGGAGAATGAAGTCCTTGAGCAGGGTGGGAAGTTCTCCAGGGAGTTTTGGGTGGTGCTCTGCATTCTCCCGGCCCCCCAAATCTGTGGTTAGGGAGATGCTCAGTCCTCTGAGTTTGGGTTTTCCCTAAATGTTGTCACCACCACATTCCCCAACGTGACGCAGGGGTTTCCATGCCCGCCCTTTCCCTGAGCGTGGTGCATCCTTCCCCTGTGCCTCAGTTTCCCCACCGATATAGGGCCACCAAGCCCCTCAGCCCCCTCCCTCAAGCAGACTCCATCACATGTGAGTCAAGCTGCCCTTTTCGGGGGCATTTTGTTTGGATACTGTCATTATGGTTATTATTACTATTATTATTATTATTATTGGGATGTTGGTGGGGCTCTGCGGCTCTGCCGGACCCGTCTTTGGCGAGCGAGGCATCCTTCAAAGGGAAGGCGCTCCGTCACCGCCCCACAGCAGCTGCGTTCTCCTCAATTAGAAGAGGTAATGAAGCAATTTATGGGCATCTACAAAGTGATGTGTGAGTGACAGGCTGTGTACGATCCGCGCCGGGGCTCTGCCGGCAAGTTGTGTTCTTCCAATTTTAATGGAAAGCTCCCCGGCGAGGGGGGAGAGAGAACATCGGTGTGTCTATAGGTGCGTGTGCTCCGAGGGGCTGGGGCAGGGGCGGGTGCAGAGAGACCTGGGTGCTCCAATCCCCATCCCTGGGGAGCCTGAGCCGCCCTGTAACCGGAGATGGGGGCAGCTGGGTGGGAGCCCTGCCTGGGGCTGGGGCACTGCAGGACGCCTGGGTCCTCTGGAATAGTTGGCTGCGGCTCCCTGTTTCCATCAGCACCCTGGGCACTGCCCACCCTGCTCCTGCCTCAGTTTCCCCATCCCTATCCATGTCCCTGCTGCATGGCACTGGCAGACCCCTTCTTCACACCCCCAGCTTTTGGTGGACCGCCGTGGCCTCTCAAAGGGGAGGGTGAAAAGTGTTCTGGGGTCAACTTCAGTGGGGGCAGCTTCCAGTGCCACCACCGGGGGATGGGATGGGATGGGATGGGATGGGATGGGATGGGATGGGATGGGATGGGATGGGATGGGATGGGATGGGATGGGATGGGATGGGATGGGATGGGATGGGATGGGGGTCTACAGCGCTGTCCTGGTGTTTAGAGTGCCTGGGGGTCCCTGGAGCTCATGCATGCTGCTATGGGGTGTTGTACCTCCAGGCAGGTGTGATCAGCCCTGTGTATCCACAGAGGTGGGTGCTGCACCTCCAGGTGCCGGCACACCTGTCCGTGTACCTGTAACACAGGTGTGCAGCAATCAGCACGCTCAGCAGTGCGTGTGCGTGTTCCTGTACTTGTCTGTGTGTACCTGTACGTGCTTGTCACATGTGTGACCCACCCGTGTGCACCTTGGTGCCCACACGTGTTCCTGTGCCTGTGTGCACCCACACCACTGAAGGTGTGTGCACCTGTACGAGGCCCACGTCTGCACACGTGTGTGCAAATCCTCCCCCCTGCACGTACCTGTGCACACACCTGCATGTGCACAACCATCTTGGGCACATTCAGGCCTGTTAGTGGGTGCACTGTCTCCATGCCTGCATATTTGGGGGGTGCCAAGCTAGTGATGGGGCAGGGGTTGCCCCCGCCTCCCCACACCCTTGCCCCATCATGCTGGCGTTGGCATCGTCCCCAGTGGCTCCCACACCCCAGCTCAGCCCCAACCGGCCACATCTCCCAGGAAACAGGATCCACAGCCAGGAGTTTCCGCTCTACTCGTGTGTGCCTCCCACAAAAAAAAAAAAACAACAAAAAAAAACCACCCTGACACCAGCACGGCCGTTAATCCTGCCCGGCTCATTCTGCTTTTCTTGTCTAGCCAGTTTCTAAAACTGGCCAAGGGAAGCAACTGGCTGCTCTGCCCCCACCCAGACCCCTCCTCGGTCCCCACCTGGTCGCCCCGGCGCGGTGTCAGCACCCAGACCCCGTCACCCCATTTCTGGTGGGGCTGCGATCGGGCGGCGCTGGTGCCCGGCACGGGGCGCGGGTGGGCACCAGCAGGCCCCGGTGGGCGCTTTGTCAGCATCCTCCCATCCCGGCGGGCGCCCCTTTGCTGCCCGGGGCAGCCCCCCAGCCCCAGCGCCGGGGGAGCATGGCTGTGCCGAGCGAGCCTTCGGCACGGGCACGCGTCCATCTGGCGCCTTCCAAATGTTACTGGCCTCGCAGGATCCCGGCTCCGCTCGGCGTTAACCCGCAGCGCACCGGCGGGGAGCGGGGCGAGCTGGGCACGGCCGCCGTGACCTCCCGGGGGTCTCCAGCAGGGTGTCGGGGGGCTCTGCAGCTGCCCAGGGTGCCAGTGCCGGGCCGGGGGTGGCGTGGGCAGCCGGCGGAGCCCCCAGCGCGGCCGCGGGTGTTACACGACCCGGCGTGGCCGGCGCTGGGCAGGGACACACCGGGGCTGTGACTCACGCTGTGGCTATAACAGGGAGCCCGGGGAGGGGGGCCGCGACCATCTGCGGAGCCTCAGGGCTGCCAGCACACCGCGGGGGCCCTGGGGTGCCCTCCCCGCTCCGGGGAGCAGCACCCGCCGGCACCGCCGGGAACAGCCGCGCCTGGGGACGGCAAACACACCCGGCAGCCCGGGGAGTGCCCGGTACCCCGAGGTGGCACCCCGAGGGAGGGGTGCTGGTGTGTCCCGTATCCTCCCGCAGGGCAGAGGAGGGGGCCCGGAGGCTGCTTGCCTCCCGCGCCGGCTCGACGGGGCGGGGGAACAAAGCTGGCACCGAGGGAAGAGCTAAAATTAGCCCGTTTCCCTGCTAGCTCTGAACTGCGGCGCTGGGCTCCAGCCGGCCGAGGTGCCACCATCGCTGCGGTCCATCTGTCGAGCCATTCTCCAGCCCTCTCGAGCTTCCCCAAGCCAGGGAGGGGGGTCAGACCCCTCCACGACCAAGGGGGTTGGGGGGCTGCATCCGTGCTGGGCGATGCCACTGGCGTCACCTGAGCACGCCCGGGCATCGGGGGGCAGAGGGGTACCCACGTTTGTGGGGTGGCAGGGGAGGATCCTTGCACGAGGGAAGGGGATCGTGACTGGGGGGATGATTTTGGGGTGAAATGGTCACTGGAGGGGGGTTGGTTGTTGTGGGGACATGGTTTCAAGCAGGGCAGATGGGCATTACAGGGAGATGGTCTTTGAGGAGTAACAGTCATTAAAAGGGAAATGGTCATTAAGGGGGAGATGGTCCTTGCAGGGGAGATTGTCATGGCAGGAGAGATGGTTCTTGTGGGGAAGATGGTGCTTGAGGGCCACGTGGTCCTTGCAGGGGAGATGGCTTCTTATGGGGAAATGGCCATTGCAAGAGAGATGGTCCTTGCAGGGGAGATGGTTCCTCCTGAGGGAGATGGTCCTTGCAGGAGAGATGGTCCTTGCAGGGGAGGTGGTTCCTCCTGAGGGAGATGGTCCTTGCAGGAGAGATGGTTTCCTGCAGCAGTAGGAATAGGGGCCTGCCCAGGCATCCCCACCCCTGGCCACCTCGAGGGCCCTGTGCCACATTCTGGTGCTGAGGACTGAACCTACCAAGGATGCCACTGGCTCCAGGACCCCCATGCCTGGAGGAGGCCACCAGCCAGGTGGGGGCTGTGCTACAGGAGACCCCCATGGCAGTGGCACATCCAGAGCCAGGCCCAGGAGAAGGGCCATGTCCCCTGACTCAGCACTGTCTCCAGCAGCATGGGGGTGTCCCGGGGGTCCCTGTTGCCAGGACCAGGGAGATTGCAGGAAAATGAGCTCCTCAGGCACCTTCCTGCAGCTCTGGGTTGTGAGGAGATGTCAAGACCTTTGGCACCCAGTGGTTCTAGACCCTCCCTCCTTGTGCTAGGGTGGGTGTCTGAGCCTGCCCTGGGGATGTGACGCTGGGATGATGTGAGAACAGAACCCAGGTATGTTTGCCCCAGATGCCAGCCAATCCCTTCCTAGCACTGCCATCCCTGCAGCTTCCCCGCAGCACATTGGAGGGACTTGTCCCCTCACCAGCTCCCTGCTGGTGGGGGACCCCAAAAAAACCTCTCATAGCCCCACAAAAGGAACTGGCGGCCAAGCAGCTCGTCTGGACCCGTTACCTAAGATGAAACCCAGGCGCCATCTGCTCCATCTCGTAATTAAGAGCATGGCAGAGGAGTCAGGGCAGCGGGAGGACGTGGTGACGGCGGGGGGGGATGTGACAGCGGGGCTCCGACCATGGGGTGACAACTGAAAGAAGAGTCAGGGCTGCCTGCAGGTGCTGTGTGCCCCAGCACCCATCCGTGACCGCCCTTCTGAACCCCCTGCTTGCCCTGCTCCCAGTCACAGGGTGGTGGCTCCCCGAGGTGGGTGGGTGCTCTGGGAGCTACCACGGCACCCAGAGAGGACCATAAACACCTTGGCTCTGATGGGTGCCCCACTTCTGAGGAGGGCAGGGTGCTGGCAGGGGATGAGGTGCGGGCAGGAGCAGGAGGGAGCAGGACCCGGGTGCTTTTGGGTCTGTGGTGCTGGATTAGAGGGGATTTGGAGGGGGTGAAGGTGGAGGGACCCCCCGCGTGGCTCGGGGAGGAGGTGGCCGGTGGGGGCTGGCTGGGGAACACGGAAACCCTCGGTGAGCGCCTGCCAGGAAGCTGTCACTGGAGGGGATTTTCCATCGGTGTCAGCAGGCGCAGGACGGGGTGGGGGGAACTCGTGGGGCGGGGGTTGGGGGCGCCTGGGAGGGGACCAGGGGGGTGCGAGGGACGGGGCGCAGGAGGGACAAGCTCCCAGATGCCCCCGGGGGGTGGGGGGCGTGCAGGGGAGTCGTACCCCCATGATGCCCCCAGATGTGCGGGAACAGGGGAGGAAAACCACCATGGTGCGTGCGAGTGCGCAAGGGAGCGGCACCGCCACCGCGTCCCCGTGCGCCGCACGAGTGGGACACCCCCGGTGCCACCCCCGCAGTGGGAGGCCAGCCGTGCCCACGGGTGACGGCGGGAACCGGAGACGCCCCTACGCCCATGTGGGGGTAATGAGGGCCACCCCAAACCTTCGCAGCGCCCCACGGACCCCCGAGGCGGTGGGCGATGGGGAGGACGCCCCGTCCCCGCCGCTGCCGCCGCGGGCTGCTGGGCACGGCGCCCCGGCGGGGTGGGAGGCTCGGGCCAGCGTGTCCCCATCTGTGCGGCGGCTGTGTCCCCGCCGCCTGCCTGTCTCCCGGTGGCATCTCCGGCCCCACCCTGACGTCTGGGTGGCCTCGGAGCCGGGCACCAAACCACGTCCGTGTCCTGCGGGGCCATCCCTCCTTCCCCCCGCCGCCAAGCCGGTGCCAAGGCGGCCCCTCCGTGCCCGCCCTGTGCCAGCGCTGCGGGTCGAGGCTGGGTGCCAGCAGCCTCGGGGAGCTTAGGGGGGCTTGAGGGCGCCTGCAGCCCCCTGCGCACTGATGCTGCCACCCCACGGCACCCTGTCTGGGTGGAGGGGGAGATGGGAGGGCATCCTGCCGGGTTCGACGGGGCTTGGAGCAACCTGGTCTAGTGGAAGGTGTCCCTGCCCATGGCAGGGGGCTGGAAGGAGATGAGCTTTAAGGTCCTTTCCAACCCAAACCATTCCACGATTCTGATTCCTCTCGCCGCCAACCTCCGTCAAGCCTGAAACCGTTAAACTAATTAAAGCTTTGCAGCAGCAGGATTAAGCCCGGGCAGGGGAGGTGGGAGCCCAGGTAGTCGATTAGTTCACCAGGCGAGGATATTGGATTTCTGCGAGGCGAGTCAGCAGTCTTCGGGGGCTGTTATCTTTGCAGGGCTGCGGGGTCACGAGGTGGGAAGCGGAGGTGACTGCAATCTCGCCCGCTTCATCCCCCCGCTCTTCATCCTCACCCCCCCGGCCCCGCCGCAGCACCCGGTCTGGCCGGCTCTCCCCCGCCCGCGGCGCCCATCTCTATCTCTCCTTCTCCCTCCGTCCCTCCTCGCTTGTGTGGTCTCGGCTGGTGTTTTGTAACCAGGGAGGAGAAAAAAAAAAAAATTAAAAGAATTTTTTTTTTTAAAGGGGGAAAATAAAAAAATAAGGAAAAAGGCCCTACCCCTGGCGAGGAAGCCAGGAATGGCGAGGTCCGGAGAGCCTAATGGGAAACATGTGGCGGCTGCCTGGGGCTGAGCGGGGAGGTGAAAGTGAGCGCGGCGGCGCGGCGAACATCCCGGTGCGCCCCGCTGCCCCCCCCGCCGCTCGCTGCGCACCGCAGCCCCCTCCCCACCACCCCTGCCGGGCTCCCACCTGCGCTCCGCACCGTGCTGGCCGGGGGGACGCTGCTGCTGCCGACCCCGCGCAGGGTGGGTGTTTGGGGGTGCAGGTGGTCCTCGCTGCGGAGGGAGGTTTGGACGGGGCGAGGGCGGGGTCCCGGCGCAGGGAGTGTCCCCCGCGTGTCACGGGACGCGTGCCCCCCCCCCCCCGGGACCGAGGCCAGGAGCCGGACACCGGTGGTGCGGGGTAAGAGCGGCGGGGTGTGCCCAGCGCCTGCGGCAGCGGGGCTCGCACCCCGGGGATGGACGCGGGCAATGGAGAACGTGCAGAACAGGGGCCGTGGGGTGCCCAGAGACCCCCCCCCCACACACACACCCCGCTGGGGACTCCCCGGGCGTCCCGCAGTGTTTGCCAAAGCATCGGCAGCTCCGTGCGCCGCGGACCCACGGGGGGACGGCGGCGCAGAGCTGGGGCTTTCATCTCGACACCCCCCGACACCCCGAACCTCCCCGCGAGCCGCGTGTGCAGCGGGGACCAGCTCTCGGCGGCTGTTCTGGAAAACCTCCCGTTTGTTTCCTTCCTGCCTGCCTCCCCTCCGACAGCTCCCCGGGCACACCAGCAGCCTCAGCAGAGACGAGACCGGTCTTTCTAGCACATATTTTCCTGCTCCAAACAGCCCTCGGTGTAACTTTACACCGAGGTGCCCGCATCTCCGCGGTGCCAGCGCTGCGCCCAAAGGCTGGCGGGGAGACGGGGAAAGGGGGGGATGCGGATGGACTGACAGGTTTGAATTCTCTTTCCCTGCCTTGTTGATAAGTTGTCACGCTAATCCAGACACCGGGAAGAGCCTGGATCACGCCGAGCGGCTGCGTGTGTGTCTGCGGGTGTGTGCTGGGGGAGGGAGCCAACCGGCAGGGATTCACACGCGGCGCTGGGGAGGGAAAACAGGCGGCCATGCTGGCACGGGGGGATTGCGAGGGGCTCAGGGGCTCCACCTGCACCCCTGTGCCACAGGGGCAGCGGCCCTGGGCGCCTCGACCTCCTGCAGGAGAGTGGGAGCCCGGAGCTTTCACGAGTGCCCGCAGACCGGTGGGGAGATGCTCCCCCTCGTTTGGGCGGCCCCCGGTTCAAGGACACGGTGGGGAGGAGAGAGTTGTCCGACCCCAAAACGCCACCCGGGCATCCCGTGATGGGGCGAGGGGCACAGGGTGGGTGTCCCCGTGGGCTGTGGCTTCGAGGGGGAAGCGTCAGCGGGTGGCACACGGTGTGCCCAGCCCTGCGGGCACCCGCGGCAGCCGGGGCGAGTGGTGCTCCCAGGGGAGGGGGCCGCTGGGCTGATGTGCGGGGTCTCTGTCGAGCAGATGGGAGCTCGGTCGCCTGCCAGCCCCTCGCACTGGAGAACGGTGCCAGCCCGCCAGCCGAGTGGTTCCCGCGTGCCCAGGGCTCCGGCCCCCGCCAGCCCGGCAGCGACGGCGACAGCAGGAGCTTCCGAGTGAACCTGCACTGCAAACACCCCCGGAACAGGTACCTGGGGGCCTCACCCCAAAAATGGCACCAAGCGGGGGTTGGCGGCACATCTTGCTGCCGGTGTTCTGTCCATCCCTGTCTGGGAGACACCGGGCGAGAGGCTCCCCGGCTCCACACAGCCTCCCGGCTTGGGATTTTGGGGTGAACAGACGGGCTGCAGCCCCTGTGCAGTGGGCGCGGAGTGCCCGGCACCCACTCGCGAGTGCCTGAGCCACCCCAGCACCACCCTCACTGCAGCCCATTCCAACGGGGGGAAACTGAGGCAGGTGCCACAGAGGGGCGTCCTGGCCAGGGGAGGGGCGGCACCGGGCAGTGTCACCGCGGGTGGGGGATGCAGCTGTGCGTGGGGTGTCCGCGGCTGGGTGGGAGCCGGGGGGATGTGGGGGGTGGGATGTGCTGAGCCACCTCCTCGGGCGAAGACCCCCCCCCGTGTGTCCGGAGCGCGGCTCGCCGGGGACACCTAGTGGCAGCGCCACCAAAGGACCCCCGCCCCCCCCCCCCCGCCCCACGGAGGGGGTGGTGGGGGTGCTGGGGATGGGAGGGGGGCGTAAACCTGTCCCCTCTGTCCCCCAGATCAGAGGCAGCCTCCCTCTCTTTGCCCATCCCAAAGTCACGGTGATGGGCGGCCGTGGGAGCTCGGGAGGATCAACCCCTGGTATGTCCCGTGCAGGGACTGGCACAGGGGTGGTGGGCACTTCAGTGAGTCTCCCCTCGCGTGGGGCTGACCCTGCACACCCCTTCCTTTGCAGAGAGCTCAAGTGCAATAGCAGGAGCAGCAGCAAAGCCGAGGGTAAGTTCCAGCCCTAGCCCTCAGACCTCCCCAGATACCCAAACTCTGCCCATGGGGTAGGGTGGGAAATCCCAGACCCCCACGGGAACCCCTCTTCGTCTGGGAGGGAGCTCTGTGCTGGAGTCTGGTACGAGTGCTCCTGATGTGGGGAGGACATCCAGCCCCCTGCTCCTGGGCTGGCGAAGGCATCCCCCAAGGCCCCATTTTCCCAACTGTGAGCAGGGCTCCTGCGGTGCCAGCCCGGTCCCCGCTGGTGACAGGGCAGAGGGAGCTGGGGGGTGGATATGGGGACTTCATCCCTGAGAACCGGGGGATGGAGTGAGGCTCTGCTGGCTGTTTTTGGCTGGCAGCACCTGCGGAACCTCACTGTCCCCCTCTCTGCTGCCCATAGGTCCTGGTGTCACCTTCCCTGACCCCCATGTCAGCAACTGCTCGGCCAAGCGGCACGCGGGGGAGGAGGAGGTCAGGATGCGCGTGAAGCCCCCGGGCCCAGTGGTAACGACCAGCGTTGTGCGTGGCTCGCCCGACTACGTCCGAGAGCCCAAATTCTACCCGCCGGGACACCCGGTGCAGCGGCCCCCAGCCTGCCCGGCCGAGAAGGCGTTATCCTGCAGCGTGCTCAGCTTCCCTGAGGGCTCCTGCCCCGCGCTCGGCCGGGAGCACCAGGCAGGCTCGCTGCTGCACGGCGACCCGGCCGACCGCTGCCAGAGCGTCCACGGGGGCACCAAGGCGGCCGAGGACCTGCTGGGCTGCGCTGGGGAGCCCCGTATCCTGGGGGGCAGCGCGGAGGAGGCATCCACCCGCGATCGGGCGCCCAAAACCTTCCCCAACGCGACACTGGCCTCGGGCCGCTGCAACGTAGACAGCATCCTCGCCTTGCTGCGGAGCAAGTGCGGCAACGGGCACATCAACCTCCACCCTGTGGTGCAGCTCATCGACATCATGAAGGACCTCAACCGCCTCTCCGAGGACCTCAAGAACAGCGGGGTGCACCTGGACTGTGGCAGCCTCCGCGGTGGCGGCGGGGCTCACGAGGACAGCCGCCTCCTGCCCGCTGACCGTGACCTCCAGTACAGCTTCTTCTCCTCTCCCTCCCTGGCCAACAGCATCCGCAGCCCCGAGGAGCGGGGGGTGCTCCTCAAATCCGACCCGTCGCGGCATCCCCGGCCCCCGGCACGCGATGGAGAGGCTGAAGGAGGCGGGGGGAGCACCCCGCAGCCCCCAGGACACAGCGTGGGTGTGGGGGATGTCTCCAGAGCTCCGGTGGATGAAGCTGGCTGCTCCCAGCCCAATGCCAGCGATTACTCGGAGCTGGCCGAGGCGGACATCCTGAACGAGCTGGCCTCCCTGGCGTGCCCGGGGACGCAGCTGCTGGAGTCGCAGGCGATGGAGCCGCAGCCCCAGTTGCTGCCAGCCCAAGAGCTGGACTCCCAGTCCCGGCTGTTGGATTCCCAGTCCCTGGAGTCACAGCCCCAGCTGCTTGATTCGCAGAGCCTGGAGCCGCTGCCGGAGTCGCTGGAGCTGCAAAACCTGGAGCCGTTGGGGCTGCAGTCGCTGGAGCCGCTCTCTGAGTCTCTGGAGCTGCAGTCGCTGGAGCCTCTGTCCGAGTCGCTGGAGCTGCAGTCGCTGGAGCCGCTGGCGGAGCCTCTGGGGCTGCAGACCCTGGAGCCGCTGCCCGGAGCACTGGAGCCCCCGCTGCTGCCCTCCGAGCCCTCGCTGCTGGAGCCGCAGCCGCTGGGAACCGTCTCGGAGCTACTGGAGGCACAGCCGGGCGCTGGGGACCCTCTGCGGCCCCACGGGCTGCAGCCGCGGCTCGGGGGGTGTCCCCTGAGCACGATGGTGAAGCGGGGTCCCTGTGGGGGCCGGGGGGCCGGGCGGTGTGGCGAAGACCATCGCAAGTACGCCCTGCGCCGGACAGATAAGCCAAAGATGCTGTGCCGCAGGAGGAGGGCGGGGCGGGGGCGCCGGGTGGACATCACCCCTGAGAGCCGCGTCCTGTCCCCCCTCGCCCTGCCCGCCGAGATGCCCCCCGGGCCCGAGGAGCCCGACACCCCAGTGCTGAGCCCCCCACCGCCCCCCGCTCCCCTGGACCCCGACGAGATGCCCAAAGCCCCCACGGCTGGGAAGAAGAGCAAGTGCCGTGGGGTGAGGAAGATGGTGGTGAAGATGGCCAAGATCCCCGTGTCCCTGGGGAGGAGGAACAAGACCACCTATAAGGTGTCATCGCTCAGCAGCAACTTGAACCTGGAGGGGAAGGAGCTGGCAGCCAGCAGCTCCATGGAGCCCACGCCGCTGCTCAAGATGAAGAACAATGGGCGCAACGTGGTCGTGGTGTTCCCCCCCGGCGAGATGCCCATTATCCTGAAGCGCAAGCGGGGCCGGCCTCCCAAAAACCTGCTGCTGGGCCAAGCCAAGCCCAAGGAGCCCACCCCGGAAGTGAAGAAGAGGAGGAGGAGGAAGCAGAAGCTTGCCTCGCCCCAGCCCTCCTACATCGCCGACACCAATGACAGCAAAGCCGACTACTCGGACGTGTTGGCTAAGCTGGCCTTCCTCAACCGGCAGAGCCAGTGCTCGGGGCGCTGCTCGCCGCCCCGCTGCTGGACCCCCAGCGAGCCCGAGTCCATCCACCAAGCCCCCGACACCCAGAGCATCTCCCACTTTCTGCACCGCGTCCAAGGCTTCCGCCGGCGCGGCGGCAAGGCGGGCGGCTTCGGTGGGCGCGGAGGGGGCCACGCCGCCCGCGCCGCACGCTGCTCCTTCAGCGATTTCTTCGAGGGCATCGGGAAGAAGAAGAAAGCGCCCAGCGCCCTCCACGCTGACCCCGTGCACCCCCGCAAGCGCGGCCGGCTGGAGCCCGACCCCGTGGGCAAACCCAAGCGCAAGCGACGGGCGCGCAAGAACGGGGCGCTCTTCCCCGAACCCAGCTCCGGGCAGAGTTTCGGGGACGGCCCCGCCGCTGAGTGGGGCGGGGGGGAGAAGGGCAGCCCCTGGGCCCCCCACCACGGCCACCCCGGCAGCCAGGCTGGACGCAGCGGTGGCTACCAAGGGGCCGAGGCGAGGCCCTTCCACGCCGCGGGGCTGGAGTCCGGCTCCTCCGGCCGCGCCGGGTTCTACGCCAGCAGCGCGCCGTCCTCGCAGACGGACGCCGGTCCGGAGCGGCACAGCCTCTTCACCGGCTATTTCCGCTCCTTGCTGGACTCGGATGACTCCTCCGACCTGCTGGACTTCGCCCTCTCCGCGTCCCGCTCCGAGTCCCGTAAATCGGCGGCTGCCTACACGGCCCCGCCGGCCGCGCTGCCCGGCCAGCGGGGCATGGCTGCCTACACGGCCCGCGGGGGCAAAGTGCCGGCGGCCAGCCCGGCCGCCGAAGCCGCCTTCCATGCGGCCATGCAGGGTCGGCCGGCATTCCCGCCCGGCCGTGCCTCCAGCGGCTACGGGGTGACCCAAGGCTCGTCGGAGTGCCGGGCCACCGAGTCCTTCCCCAAACTGGCCCCGCCATCGGCCGTGTCCCGCTCACCCACGGCTCACCCCGCGGCCAGTGGCACCCCTGGCTACTCACCGTACGGCAGCTACGGCAGCGCCGGGCAGAGCGTGGCACCCACCAGCGTGTTCCCACCAGGAAAGCAGTACCCATCAGCACAGGACTGCCCCAACAGCAAGGACTGCAGCTTCGCCTACGGCAGTGGCAGCAGCCTCCCGTCCTCGCCCAGCAGTGCCCACAGTGCCGGCTACGCGCCACCAACAGCTGGTCCCAGTTTGCCACTGGGAAAAGCCGCCTTCTTCAACAGTGCCGAGCAGGGGGGGCAGTTCTCCAGCGCCGCGCACACCCCCCTGCGCTGCGACAGCCGGGCCAGCACCGTCTCGCCCGGCGGCTACATGGTGCCCAAGGGGTCAGCATCCTTCCAGCCCTCACCTGAGAATTGCCGGCAGTTCCCCAGCGCCGCGCCGTGGGCCTTCCGGCAGGGCTACGGCGGGTTGGATTGGAGCTCGGAAGCCTTCAGCCAGCTCTACAACCCGGGCTTTGAGTGCCACCTCAACGAACCCAATGTCATCCTGGACATCTCCAACTACACCCCGCAGAAAGCCAAGCAGCAGACGGTCTCCGAGACCTTCTCCGAGTCCTCCTCCGACAGCACCCAGTTCAACCAGCCGGCTGGTTACCGGCGCGCCAACAGCGAGGCGTCCTCCAGTGAGGGCCAGTCCAGCCTCTCCAGCCTGGAGAAGCTGATGATGGACTGGAATGAGGCATCCTCTGCCCCTGGCTACAACTGGAACCAGAGCGTCCTCTTCCAGAGTAACTCTAAGCCCGGTCGAGGCCGACGGAAGAAGGTGGATATGTTCGACACCTCCCACCTGAGTTTCTCCTCCTCTTCCTCTTCTTCCTCCGTGTACCCCTCCAAGAGGAACACGGGACCCCGGCAGCCCCGGGGTTCCCGAGGGGCTTGCGCCTCTAAGAAGGAGAGGGGGACGGGCAAAGCCAAGTTCCCCACCAAGTCACAGGCGGTGAACCCCCTCTTCCAGGAGAACACGGACCTGGGCTTGGACTACTACAGCGGGGACAGCAGCATGTCCCCCCTGCCCTCCCAGTCCCGGGCCTTCGGGGTGGGGGAGCGGGACCCCTGTGACTACACCGGCCCCTACTCCATGAACCCCTCCACCCCCTCGGATGGGACCTTTGTCCAGGGGTTCCAGAGCGACTCCCCCGGTTTGGGGCAGCCAGATTTGGAGAGCAAGCACTTCCCTGCCCTCCCACACCAGCTGGCAGCCCCCGGCCAGCAGACTGTGTTCGAGGCCGGTTTGCAGAAAGCCTTCTCGCCCAACTGCTCCCCAACCTTGGCCTTCAAGGAAGACCTCCGGGCAGGCAGCATCCGAAAGCTGCCGGCCTGCGACTCGCTCAAACACAGCATGCAGGGGGGGGCCCTGCCGCACGCCCCACACCTGGCTTGCCGCGACCTCCCCATGCCTCAACCGCACTACGACTCCCCCAGTTGCAAAAATCCCCCATACTGGTATTCCCCCAACGCCAGCACCCGCAGCCCTTCGTACGACGGCAAGGCGGGGGCCGGGATGCTGGTAGACTTCATGGGCAGGACGGACCCCCCGTGTCTGAACCCCCACTTGAGCAGCCCGAGCGGCACCCACCCCTCCAAGGGTGAGAAGGAGCCCTTGGAGATGTCCCGGGCTCACCACCGAGGACCCTACGCTTGTCCCTTGATCAGTGACTTGAACATCTCCCCCGTACCGAGAGACTCAATGTTGCAGCTGCAGGACAACTACAGGTACCCCAGTTTTGCACCCCAAGGGCACCCCGTCATGGCCCCCACCCAGAAGAGTGGGTTTTTGGGACCCATGGTAGAGCAACAACACCCCGAGGACACTTTTACGGTCACCTCATTGTAGTGTCTGCTGACGTGCCAACAGGACAACGAGGTTTTGTTACAGGGTAGGTAGGGGAGAGCCTGGGGGTGAGGGTGGCACATGGGGACACAGGGGACCCTCAGGGCCCTTCTCATCATGACCCCTCTCTCCCCTCTCTCTCTGTGTTGTGTTTCTCTTTCAGAGGTAATTTAGCCAGCACTTTTTTCTGGAACACTTTTCAAGTTCTGTATTTAACTGGGATTGGAACCGTTTGTTTGTTTTCTAAAAAAAAAAAAAAAAAAAAAAAAAAAAAAAAAAAAAAAAAAAAAAAAAGTAAGAAAAAGGAGAAAAAAAGGAAAAAAGAGGAAAAAAAAAGATAAAGAATAAGTGAAACAAAAGGAAAAAATTAATAATAATGGATGAAGAGAGAAACCCCCCGTTTTTCCCCCTCCGCACTCAAACCCACTCCACCTGCCAACCTCCAGCTCTGCTTCCCGGACTGCCGCCCCCCCCGCCCCGCAGCAGGACAATCGGACGGACGGACGGACGGACGGACAGGCAGCGCAGGCCCAGGCCCGGCGCAGGGGCGCGGGCAGGGAGGGCAGGGAGGGCAGGAAGGGGTCTGGGGGTCAGCGCTGGGTGCCCCCTGCCCACGGCCCGGCCAGGGACCCCTCGGCTGTTTGGGGATTCTTTGTTTTCCTTTCCCTCCCGGTGCTGCTGTGCCCGCTGGACACCACTGGGCGCTGGTGAAGCGCTGACCCCCCCCAGGCTCGGGCAGCGTCACCAGCGGGGCTCAGAGACGCCACCATCACCAGGTGAGTGCCGGCTGTGTTCCCACCTGGCGCGGGTGCCCAGTGGGGTGTGCTGGGTGCTCCGTGCTCTGGTGGGGTCTCTGACCCACCCGTGCCCCCCTCGGGGTGCCCCTGCCCCTCTCAGGCTGTGACCTGGGCTGTCACCTGGCTGCCCCGGGTGTTGTCCCACCCAGCATCAACCTGGGGACCCTGTGGGCTCCAAATCCCAGAGGTGCTTGGAGCGCGGGCTGGGGGTGCAGGACCCCGGCTGTGCCGGAGCGCAGGGGGTTTGGGGTGCTCCAGACCCCTATCGGGGGCCAGATGGGGGGAGCAGGACCCCAAATCCCGGAGTGTTTGGGTGCCAGGTTGGGGGGAACACGACCCCAAATCCCGGAGTGTTTGGGTGCCAGGTTGGGGGGAACAGGACCCCAAATCCCGGAGTGTTTGGGTGCCAGGTTGGGGGGAACACGACCCCAAATCCCGGAGTTTTGGGTGCCAGGTTAGGGGGAACAGGACCCCAAATCCCGGAGTTTTGGGTGCCAGGTTGGGGGGAACAGGACCCCAAATCCCGGAGTGTTTGGGTGGCAGGTTGGGGGGAACAGGACCCCAAATCCCGGAGTGTTTGGGTGCCAGGTTGGGGGGAACAGGACCCCAAATCCCGGAGTGTTTGGGTGGCAGGTTGGGGGGAACAGGACCCCAAATCCCGGAGTGTTTGGGTGGCAGGTTGGGGGGAACACGACCCCAAATCCCGGAGTGTTTGGGTGCCAGGTTGGGGTGAACAGGACCCCAAATCCCGGAGTGTTTGGGTGCCAGGTTGGGGGGAACAGGACCCCAAATCCCGGAGTGTTTGGGTGGCAGGTTGGGGGGAACAGGACCCCAAATCCCGGAGTGTTTGGGTGGCAGGTTGGGGGGAACACGACCCCAAATCCCGGAGTGTTTGGGTGCCAGGTTGGGGTGAACAGGACCCCAAATCCCGGAGTGTTTGGGTGCCAGGTTGGGGGGAACACGACCCCCAGCCCCACAGGGTGTTTGGGTGCCTGAACCCCAGGTCCGTGGGTGCTGGGGGGTGGGCGCACACCCCATGGTGGGACCCTCACTCACTCACTCCTCTCTCCCTCTCCCCCAGCCCTGCGCCCCCCAACCCGTCCCGGCCGCCGGAGCAGAGAGGAGAGGAGAGGAGGGGAGAGGAAAGGAAAGGAGGAGAGGAGGGGGCACCTCCGGAGGGGACCCCGGCCCCGCTTCGCCCCCGGCCCTGCCTCGGCCGTGGCGCCGGCGCCGCGTTCTCTTTCTCTCTCTCTCTCCTCCCAGCCAGAAGCAGAGGGACTCTTTTAAGTTTTATTTTTTATTTTGATTAATTTTCGTTTTCTGCACAAAACCAGCAATTGTAAATACTTTTGAAGAAAAGAAGTTAAAAAAAAAATGTTTAAGGATAAAAAAAAATAAATTAAAAAGCTGAAAAATCGCCAAAAAAAAAAAAAAAAGGAGAGAGAGAATCACGCACCGGAGGGAGAATCCAAAAATGATGGAGAACAGGTCTAAAGCATCCAAGAGGTGAATATGCAGCAGAAAAGAGCAAAAACCCCCCCAGTATGCACTGAGAAAAAAAATTTATTTACAGATCGAGCAACAAAAAAGAAAAAAAGAAAAAAAAAAGAAAAAAGTAACAATAACCTATTTATTGTATATAATGTTTTATTATAAATCGTGTCTTGTATATTGCATTCTGTACATCTGCTGTGGTTTTGTGGTGTGCAACTTCCGCATGGGTTCCTTGGGTTTCCGTTGCCTTTTTTTTAATGATCAATGATGATTTGAGTTTTATTTTTATTATTATTCTGAAGAACGAAGGCAGGTTTTTGGTTTTTTGTTGGGTTTTTGGTTGTTTTGGTTTTTTTTTGGCAGTACACACCCAAAGATCCAAATTTGTATAAAAACAAAAAGGAGTTAAAAAAAAAAAAACAAAAAAAAAGAAGAAAAAAAAATTTTAAAAGGAAAAAAAAATAAGGAATAAGTCAATCACAGATCCTCTTGGTGGGGAGGGGGAGTGGAGGGGGGCTGGGGTAAAGGGGGGGTCCCTGTCCAGGGTCCCTGAGGTGGTGACAAGCTCAGGTGTGGGTGCGTGTGTCGGTGCCAGGTGGGCTTTGGGGTCCTCTCCTCCCACAAATTCCCTGTGTGTCCCCCCCTCCTCAAGGGTTCGGCAATCTCCGTACAGCTCTGTGGGTTGTGCAAAAAAAAAAAAATTAAAAAAAAATAAAAAAGAGAGAGAAAACACACACACAAAGAGAAGAAAACCACCCTGAAATGGATTTTAAAAGGCAAAATTCATAGGAAAAAAAAAATAAAAAGGGAAAAATACCCAAATTTGGTTAAAATCCCCCCTCGTTCCCCCGCCCCCCCAGCTGCCCTGGCCAGAGGGGCCCCCGTGAGCCCCCCCCGGCCCCCGCTTTGCCCCTCAAATGGTCTTTTTGTGTTATTTAGGAAGGAATTTTTAATAGGCACTTTTTTTATATTAAAAAGAAACCTATATATTGAGCGATGCCCGCTGCTTTCTTGCTTCTCTTTTTTGGGAGAGCACGGCCTGGCTGTGCCGGGGGTGGGTGCTGGAGGGATGTTGACCCTCCCTGGATTTAGGGTGGGTGCCAGGATCAGCCTAAAGCTGGGAATTGCACCAAGAAAGCCGAATTTTGGTACAAACCGAGGTGCAGTGTGACCCCTCTGCTGCTCCCTGGGGATGGGTGGCACTTTGGGGACCCACAGGGGCTTTGCAGGGCAGGAGGGGTGCCCACCCCTCCCTGGCACCACTGGGGGGAAGGGGCGCAGGAATTGCAGGAGACTCCCCGGTGATGGATGGGAGAAGTGTCAGCGCCAGAAAGCAGCGAGAAAAGGAGGAAAATAAGGACAAAACACGTAAAATTCAGAAATCCACCAACTTCCAGCCTGGGAAGATGAAGGCGGCGGCGGCGGCAGAGGAGAGGGGGGCGGGGGGGGCGCAGGTAGAGCCGTGGGTGGGAGAGGTGAGTGGGGGGCTGGGGGGCTGATATGGAGAGCAACACACGGGAATATGACGGGGGATGGGGGCAGCAGGGGCTGCCAGTGCAGCGGGGGGATGCTGGGGAACCCCCTCTTTGCTGGGAGGAGCCCAGGCTGATGGAGCTCCCCCCCTTATGGGGAACTCTGAGCACCCAGGTGGGCTCACAGGACCCTCCCCAGCCCAACCTCGGGGTGCTGGGAGGGAACGGGGAGCACCTGGCAGTCCCTGTGCCCCACTTGGAGGTGGTTGGGCATTTGGGGGCTTTTTATTTCCACCACCCTCTCCCCTCCTAGTCCAAGGTGAGCAGGGTGGGGGCTCAGGTAGGCTCCAGGTGCTGGGGGATCACCCTCAGGGTGAGCTGGGGGGTAATGAGGGAGGACTGGGTGCTGTCCCTCCTCCCTGGGGCCCTACAGGTGTCTGACACCCCCCAGCTCAAGGTGGTCACAGCTCCGGAGCTGCTGGGGAGGATGGGATGAGGGTTGCAGTCTCTCCTTCCCACCATGTTCACACAGTCTGACAGGGCTGGGGGCAAACGGGGCCTGTCAGGGGCACCCCGAGGTTGTGCTTTCACCTGGTGGGAACCAAATGTTCCCTGACTCTGACATAGCACAGGGGGGAAACTGAGGCACGGGAGCAGGTTGGGGGCTCCAGCCACCCCTGGTGCTGTGCCTGCAGCCAGTGCCCATGCCGAGGTTCTGAACCTCCCCCCTCTGGCCCCTCCATGACCCCTCCTGGGGGGTCTTTTGGGGCTCCGGGACCCTTCATTCCTAGCTTGGCTCCAATACAATGTTTCCCACAAGCATCAAATTTACTCTTTCCCACCCCATTTTTCCTCTCTCCCGTTTCAGGTCACAACAAGCAGCACTGAAAGATGATGAAATTCCCCCCAGCAGGTAAATCCTGCCAGGGAGCATCACCTGGCACAGCCACAGTCTTGCTGGGTATGACTGGCTGCTTGCACCACAGCTGGATTTCACTTATTTTATTATTTTTTGTCCTTTTTTTAAAGCCTCAATTATATCTCTCAAGCAGCATGAGCCACTCTGGAGCCTGAAAAACCTCGTGATGGGTCTGATTGTTGGGGATTGATCAGCAGAGCCCAGCATCGCCTGGGTCTGCTGGGGGAAAGGAGGAAAAATCTCAAAATTTGGAGGGGAAATGATTGTTCTGTTGGGTTTTTTTATTTGTTTAGCATAGATTTTTCGAAGGTTTCTGGGAGCTGCTTTTGGGAGCACGCAGGGCGAGTCCGGCATGGCCACGTGGTGCGCAGGGATGTGGGGTGAGCCAGGTCCTGGTGCCTGGCTGTACCTCGGGATGGAAATGATGATTTTAATTAAGCAGCTCTGCTGGGAGGAGGGTTCTGGCCTCGCAGGATGCTGGAGCTTGGAGACCAGGGATGCTGCAGGACCGTGGGATGAGGGATGCTCCACGTCAGAGGTGTCCAGGGCTGGGCCACACGGAGCCAGAGCGCTGACACTCGATCCGTGGGGAAGATGGATGTGAGGACGCTCGGGGGGGCTGTGCCAGCATCCAGCACGCACCTGGCAGAGGCAGCTCTGCCCCCATTTCCACTTTCTCCCATCCCCTTGGAAACAAAGCAGGAATTTTCCCTCCTGCCCATTGCTGGGGCAGGAGCCGGGGCAGTTCCTCTCTCCCGGGGCACAGGGCGGTGTGCTCGGATGCACACGTGTTGCACACCCGTGTGCACCATCACGCTGGCACGGGGGATGCCTGTGCCGGTGCCAGGCTCTCCGCGAGGGTCGTGTCCCCCCAGCCGGAGCCGCCCTCGCCCGCAGCGCTGGGGCCGGCGGATCCGCCGGGAGCTGCCGGGAGGTTTGGACACCCCCTTCTCCTTCAAATTAATGGCTGTGCCGCGAAGAAAATTGAAGCCATTATTCTTCGCTCGCATCCTTTATACCCACCAACTTCAACCACTTGACATGCTAATCACAGCTAACGAGGGAGGGAGGCGATTTCCCACGTCAGACCTGCAATCCAGCGAAGCCGGGTGGGAACAGCTCCGTGTCGGGGGCACGGGCACCCCAACAGCGGCACCCCAAGGCTGCCCCGCCGCGTCCCTGCCAGCAGCAGCGTCCCGGCAAACAGCCCCTTCAGCCCCTCTGAATCCCCCCACGGCTGGTGCCATCCCAGACTGTCCTTGTCCCCACCCAGGGCGGCCGGGATGGGTGTGGGGGTGATGCTGGTGGGTTTGGGGGTGATGCTGGTGGGTTTGGGGGTGATGCTGGGGGGTGTGTGGGTGATGGTGATGCTGGGGGGTGTGTGGGTGATGCTGGGGTTTTGGGGATGATGCTGGTGTGTGTGGGGGTGATGCTGGGGGTTGTGGGGTGATGCTGGGGTTTTGGGGATGATGCTGGTGCCACCGTGCCGTGGTCAGCCCGTGCTGTGCCACCATCCCCCCTGCACTGGCAGCGGGGGCGGCAGAGCCCAGCTGGAGCACCAGACCACCCTGCCTGTCCCAGAGGGACGGCCAGGCCCTCGGAAGATGCTTCCCAGCCCCCGCGTGTCTGTCCCCCCCATCCTCCTTCCTCTCTGCCGGGTGCTCCGGGGTCCAGCTGAGCCCTGACGCACTCGTCGCACCCGCCTGTCCATCCAGGGCTGGATTCATCCCAGCCGCCAGCCGGGCAGAAAGCTCTGGAGTCCATTAACATTCCCCGGAGCGATCTAATCCCCCTCTCTGCCCTGGCTCTGGCTTTCACTTGGGTTTTAATCAAGCCCAGCCTGGCGCCTCTTAAACAAGGGGGGCGGATGGCACCCAGCTCCCCACATGGCACATGGGTGCTGCTGGCCCCGGGGCGGGTGCCAGGGAGGAGGGGCCAGCCGAGGGCAGGGTGTTTGCAAGGGTCTCCACTCTCTGGTAATTTTAAAAGGCATTTTGGAGCCAGAGGAGCTGAGCTCAGCAGAGCCAGGGCCAGCAAAGCCAGGGAATAAAAGCACAGGCGGTTGCAGGGTTGTTATTAATATTTGCTGGGTGGTGATGGAGAGAGGGCTCGACACCAGGGGGGAAATAGCAGGCTGGGGTCCCTGGGAAGGTGGGGGGATTTGGCAGCTGGGTGCACGGGTTCCTTCCCAGCAACCCCGTGATGGGTGGGGGCTGCAGGATCCGTGCCAGCACTCCTGGGGACTCAGCTGGGACAGGAGGTGATGCTCCCCACACCAACATCCCTAAAACAAAGTGCTGGGGTGTCCTGGGGGCTGCAGGACTCCTCAGGCTGTCTGCCTGGAGACAGGGAGGGTGCAGGGAGGACACCTTGGCGTTGTCCCCGGGCAGGAGAAGGCTCAGGGGCACCTGGGGTGCTGAGCTTCCTGGCGCTTTGCCACTGCCCTGCTGCAAGGGAAGCAGGAGCTGAGAGGGCAGAGCCTCCATGGGGGTCTTGACTGGGCCCCCTTTGGCTGAGTCTGGGGGCTCTGCGGGGTCATTGTGGCCTCACCGAGCGGGAAGGAGCCAGGAGTGCTGCTGGATCCTCCCACGATGGCAGAGGGGCTGGATGGGGGGGTCTGGGGATGCTGGGAGAGGGAGCGGCAGGGCAGCACATGGAGTTTTGGGGGGCAGCGTGTGAGCCAAAGCGTTTGTTTTTCTGGGGGCCCTGGGTGTGAGTTATCAGCAGCGGCAGAAGCGCGGTGCTTCCCGGCCGGGAGTTCACGCCGGCTCCTCGGGGAGGGATTAAGGGGATTATATTATTATTTGTTATCACTGAGGGGGGGGAGGAAAAAAAGAAGAAACCTCCATTGCTGGGAACTCTGCCTAATCGGAGCACAGATTAGCTTCCTGCCTCAGACCGGCCGGGATGGGCTCCCCTGGGCCCATCCCACTGGCAGGGGGAGCCCAGTGGGGTGACACGGGGTCATGGGGTCCCCAGGGATCCGCCTTGCCTGTGAGCCACATGTGGGACCAGCCTTTGGACATGCCAGGTACTGCTGAAGCAGCTGTCAGAGGGACTGGCAGCTCCTTCCAGCTTCCTCCAGGACTGTGGGGACCATCACCCTCACCCTGTCCATGGTGACACCCTGTCAGCCTGGGTGACATCCCCACGGGGCAGTGCAGGGCCAGGCAGGAGGGATGCTCTGCCCCAGGGATGAGAGCCACTCCCGGTGAGGGTGAGCTCACGGCCATGGCCAAGGTTTTTCACCTACTCTGGTCACAGTGGGGGGATCTTGGACAGTTTGGGAGAGAGTGGGACTTGGCAGGCTCAGAGAGAGCTGGAGCTCAGCCTGGCAGCACAGGCAGGGGCTTTGTGCCTCCCTCAGCAGTGGGATGAGGGTGAGAGCCCCCGTGACATCCCAGCATCCCCACAGGATGGAGACAAGCTCAGCCCTGATGGGTCCTGGGCTGTTCCCAGAGCATCCCCTGCCCACGGGCTCTGGTGGCCTGGGGATGGAGATGCCCCCGGACGCCTGGCACAGAGGGGTCACCCTTGTCCTGCTCTGTGAGAGCAGAGTGTCACACCACAAGGCAGAGGAGGTGTGGGACCACCCTGGGTGCTCCAGGGGCTGTCATCTCAGGACATCCAGCTATTTCTTCCCCCCCGTTTGAACCCCCATCTCTATCTGCAGGGCCAGCAGTCCCCCCAGAACAGCCTTGCGCATGCGCATCTGGAATCTTCCTTCCCCAGACCCCCAGTTCTGAGCAAGCAGGGCCCGAGCCAGGTTCACACATGGGGTGGAGGCACTGGGACAGCCCCTCTCCAATTTTCCCCCGCCTGGAGCAAGGCTGAAGCCACCAGCCCACGGCAGAGAGCCCATCATTAGAGCCCCTTCCACACACCCCATCCGCTGATGGACCCACGATTTCCTTTAGTCTTTTATTTACACTTTATTGCTCTTGTTTTTGCACTGGCAAAGCGCTGCTGGAGAGCACAGAAATCCTTCAGATCTCGGCTGGCAGCAGAGCTCTGCCTAATCATAGTCATTATCTGGAAGCAGGTAATGGGCATCTTTCCCATGTTAATTTGAAAACAGAATCAGCGAGAGCAGGACACCGGGGACGGAGCATGTTCCCAGCACCAGCCACTCCCTCTGGATGGTTTTTGGGCAGCTTCGTGGATGTTGGGGTGTGGGTTTGGGAAGGGGGAACACAGAAACCCAGGCAGAACCACGTGCCAAGCCTCGTGGCTCAGTAAATCAGCCAGGAAAGGGGCTGCTGGCCGGAATCCCGCATGGATGGAGCCTGTCCTTGCTGCCACAGCAATAAAATCCCCCGGCCTTGTTTTTTTGGCTGCGAGGAGGATGATGGTGGCTCTCCCTCCTCCCTGCACCACCGTCAGAACTTGCCCCCGTGGCTGGGTCCTTCGCTAACAAGGACTCGTCCCTTTTATCCCCAGCGGCAGGAGGGGACGGGGATGGAGGTGAGAGGCGAGGATTTCTCCCGGGGCCGGGAGGGGAAGGCTGGGTGGCGTCGGAGTTTCTTTTGCTGAGATACCATTAACGAGTGAGCAAAGGTTGCGGAGTCTCCATGGAGACAAGACAGCAAGAGAAGGGAGCGGGTGCGCGCTGGGTGAGAGCTGATTAGTAAATGTCAGCGGCACAGCCACTGCCCGCGCCACGCTGGCATGGGGACACGCCGGGCACCCCCTGAGCCTCCCGGGCACCCCCTGAGCCTCCGGGACAGCCCGGGGCAGCCCCCACATCCTGCCCATCCTGTGCGCCCGTCGCACGGAGGGTCCCCCGGGTATCCCGTGCACCCCTTCCACCCCGTGTGCTCCATCGCACCCGGGTATCCCGTGCACCGCAGGTGCTCCGTGTGTGTCCTTGTGAATCCCAGGTCCATGGGAATCAGGGATGCGGGAGAAGCCTTGGGAGCACGTTTCCAAAGCATCCTCACAGCTCTGGGGCTGACAGCCCTGGCTCCTTTCCCGCAGGGAGCAGGGATGCAGCTGTGCCTGCTGGGATAGGGGCAGTTGGCCAGCGAAGAGACATCCAAGGTTTCAACAAGCTGCCATCTCCTCCCTCCCGCGGAGAATGTCCCCTTTCCCAATCCCTGAAGCACGCAGAGAAAGAATGAGGCTGGACCTGCTGGATCCCACCTGCTTTTCAGCAGAATCCAAGCCCAGGCTGAGGAAATCAGGGCTGGGATGAGGCGTTGATTTGTGCCAGGCTCAGTCTGGGGTTATCAACAGCTTGGACGTGGCTGGAGCCCACCTGGGAGGTAGGTGGGAGTCAGGAGCAGCCTGGTTGCCCTTCCCCATCCCCTGGAGGATCATTTACCTCCAGCAGAACACAGGAAAGCACCTGGCAGGCAAGAACACCAGGGGAAATAGTGTCGGGGGGCACGGCGGTGAGGGGGGCTGGATCCTGCAGTTTAGCAGGTTTTATTCAGCAGCTATAAACAGAGCAGGAGAGATAAAGGTTGCAGTGCAGATACAGATTAGGTAGGTCCCTTGAGGCTGTGACACCTTGAGATAGAGGCAGATCTTCAAGGGAACGGCTCGCTGGCAGCTTGGAAAACACGGAGCTGAGCAGCTTCAGCAGCACCTCAGCCCCTGGTCCACAGCCACAGCTGAGAACTGGGGGTGCTAGGGCAGGATGGGGGTCCTGGGGCAGCATCCCATGTACCCCGTTCATCCCTTGTGCCCCACTGCATCGCAGGTACCCTGGAGATCCCGCGTGTCCTGTGCATCCCAGGTACCCCAGGTGTCCGTGCATCCCAGGCCTGGGAACCCACCCACCCCGTGTGTCCCACTTCATCCTGCCAGGACCCAGCACAGGGCAGCAGGGAGCACCAGGAAGGACTGACCATCCTACAGAGGTGGGACTCATGAAGGAAAGTGATGCAAAAACCAGGCAAAAAATGGCAGTTTCGGTACATCTGTGTGTCTGTGTGTCCATCTCTCCCAGCAGGATCTGGAGGGAGAGCAGCGGTGCTGGACAGGCCGTGTCACAGGGCAGAGCAGTCACGGACACGAGGGACAGGCACAGCTCAGACCGAGTGACCCTGGGATGGCTCTGCCATCACGGCTCCCACAGGGATTTGTTTGCTTCCTGGCAGGAGCGCCGGTGATTTACTCCCTGTGGTTTGGTTTAGAGCAGGAGCACAGAGCAGGGAAGAGAAGGATGTCTGTGCCAGTGCTCTTCATCCCAGTCCCTCTTCTTCATCAAGCCCACAGGCTTGATCACCAGGCAGGGAGGGAGGATTTAATATCCAGGTGCACCAGCAGAAATACAGGATGCCATGTGGTGGAATTTCTCATCAGATCTCTGCTCCTGCAGTTTTTGGGTGATTAGCATCACCCTGGCTCTGCTGAGGACCAGGAGGAGCTGCAAGATGCTGGTCCCATCCCTGGAAGTGTTCAGTGCCACACTGGACAGGGCTTGCAGCAATCAGGTCAAGTCAAAGGTGTCCCTGCCCATCAATTTCAAGACGAGCTTTCAGATCCCTTCCAACCCAAGCTACGCCGGGACTCTGCTTCTGTGCTGCACTGGAGACCGGGCAGGAAACAGGGAAACAGGAAACAGAGCTTTTAGAGCCCTGGGGTGACCCCCACTGCTGCCCTGTGGGACCGGGATGCAGGACAGTGCCCACCCAGCAGGGCCTGTCCCCGTGTCCCCAGCAGCTCCATTCGCTACTCCAGGCTCCTTTAATCCCTGTCTCTGTTCCCAGCCTCATCAAAGTCACAAGGAGAAATCCAGGCGAGAGCCAAAGGCAGCATCACCCGGAGGATGCCAGTGGCCATCGCCCTGGTGTGGCCAGCAAGGATGGCTGGGGGCTGGGGCTGTCCCCAGGGCCGGCTCGGGGACCCAGGGACAGGAACCTGCTCTGGGGGCTGGGGACACCCAGGGGACACCGTGCTCAGCAGTGGGCTGGGGGTGCTGGGGGTGGCAGGACTGGCAGCTGGTCCTGGTGGCCAGCCCGGCGCTGTCTCTGTCACCTGGCCCCGGCCCCGCTGCCATCCCCTGCCTCTCCCCAAGGCCCCCGTCCCTCCTGCAGTGCTGCCCCCAAACCCCCACCCAGCACCCCCGACCCCAAACCCCAGAGCCCAAATCCAGATCCCAGATTCAAGACTGCAAACTCAGAGCTCAAACTCAGAGCCCACAGCCCAGAGCCCAAACTCAGATCTCAGAGCCCACAGCCCAGAGCCCAAACTCAGATCTCAGAGCCCACAGCCCAAACTCCGAGCCCAGAGCCCACAGCTCCGCCCGCCCTGGTCTGACACCCCCGCTCCCCCAGGTGGAACTTTCCTCGCAGGGCGGGAGACCATAGAGGCGAAAGGCAGCACCAAAGGGCAGCTCTCCGGGGGAGGTGCGGAAGTGGCAGAGACCCCTCTCCACAAATGCCACTTGGAAGAATATCAAGTTCTGGCTTCCATAAGCAGAACAACCAGTATTTTTAAGATGTCGTGATTGTGATTAGTGGCGCGGTTCTCCCCTCTGTCCCTGTAATCTGGCCGCAGACTGCCCAGAGTTCCCCCCGTCTATCTCCCCTCATGGTACACCTCCCGTTATTTACTCTCTTTGCGCGGCCGGCTTGGGTGCGGTTCTTCCGCTGCGCCAGGTCCGTACGAAAGTGGCGTAGGACGGCTTTGATGGACGGAGAGCCGCAGCCAATGGCGCGGCAGCATTCGCGGGCGGGCAGCCAATGGCGCGGCGGAGCGGCTGCCGGGGGAGGCGGGGCGAGGGTCCGCCAGGGCAGGGAGGGGGAGCCGTGGAATGGCGGACGGGCGGGCCGGCCCGCCCTGGTGGTAGTGAGAGCGGGGGCGCGGAGGGGACAGCCGCCGACAGGGTGAGTGCGAGAGGGGCGAGCGGGCCTCCCCAGCGCCCCCGGGCCGTCTCTTCCCGGGGAAAAGAGGCAGAGGCGCTGGAGTGGGCCTCAAGGCCCTTGCCAAATAGTGACTTCTGAGGTAGAAGCGGGCGGTGTTTCCTGCCACATAGTGAGCTGGTGCTGCTGTGGTCCCGGGCCGGGGTTTTGGGGGGTCTGTCCCGGGCCGGGGCTCCTTCCCCGGCCTGACACTCGCCCAGCCCCTCCCGGAGGCCGCGGTTTGGGGCCGGTTGTGTGGCCGGGCCGGGCTGGCCCGTGGGGATTTGGGCTGTAGGGACGGGCTGCCCGCGGGTGCTCGGAGCCCCGTGCCGGCTGAAGGAAATGCCGCCTGCGGGGCTGCCCCGAGGCCTGGCCGGTGTTTGCTGTCCTGGGGGTGTCCCGGAGGTCTGGCATAGCGGGGAACTGCAGGGTCCCTTTGAGAGGGGAGCAGAGAGGGTCCCTCCCTTTGCAGACATTTGCTGCCTGAGTTTGACATTGGGACTTGTGCAGGCGTGTCTGTCCGTGTCCAGAGTCTGTCTGGGTGCGAGCTGGGTGCCCTCACTGAAGGAAACTTCTCTGCCCTGCCTGTGTTCCAGCCCTGCTTCTGGGTGCACCCCTCGATCTTTCTGGGAACACTTCTAAGGATATGTGTCACCCCCTTGTCCATCCACGGCACATCACATCTAGAACTACTTGATGTGACCTGCTGTGGGTGCTGTACGAGCTTAGGGAAGTGTTTTGGGGTTTTTTCTTTTACAAAAAAAAAAAAAAGGGCTTAGGGTGTGGTTGGATAGCTCGGTTTAGTGCATTGACCTCCTGGTGGCCTCAGACCGTATTTCTTCTAGAGAAGAAATAAGTTACATGGGAATGTCCTTGTGGCTGTACTTTTCCAGCGTTCAGGTTCGTGTTGGGGTTACTTTGGGATGCACACAGCCTGGAGAAAGGTGAGGATTGCAGCTTCTCCCTGTTAGCTGTCACTTGACCTCAAGGACCTCCCTGTGGCAGGATTTTTTATTTCCCTGTCAGAATTTCACATTTGGCCTTGCTGTTTTGCTTTCTTTAGAAGCAGCAACAGAATTGGGCACCTCTCCATAGGTCAGAGCCCGAGGTGGGCCCGAGGGATGTGCTAATGTTGGGAGTTCAGCACTAGGAAACATGGAAAGTCTTCAATTTTTCAGCACTGCAGATGTTGGTGGACATGAAATTCTATTAGTAATGATGAAAAAAAACTTTTGTTAAATACATCAGGTGCAGGCAGTGTCATAATTGATGGATCCCTCTGTAACCCTGACACTTTTGTGTCCTTCCTGAAGACTCATGAGAGGGAGAAGTTGAAATTAAAAGGTGTTGGAAGCCAATTGAGGGGTACAGATGTGCTTCCCTGAGACAAAACCGATGCAAAAATGTTACTTTTATAGAATCAGGGAGTGATTTGGGTTCGAAGGGACCTTAAATACTCTCATTCCACCCCTGCCATGGGCAGGGACAGCTTCCACAGGGCTGGGAAGTCCCTGTTTATGGGAAGTACCAAGCCTTGCACTCAGTCACATGAGGAAGGGCAGTAGTTGTGTTTTCCACCCATTCTCAACATCTGCAGAATCAGTTGCTGCTCAACACCGCAGGAATTCAGAACGCTGCGTTGCGACACTTTTCCTTCTGGTTTGTCCCTTCCTGACCTTGAGTGGGTTTTGCCATAGAAACCGACCTGTAGTTTAATCCCAAACTGAGTTAAAAGCAAACCAGAGCCAGCATCTCCCCACAAGAACTTGACCAGCATGTCCAGAGAATGACTTTGAATCCCCTGCGTGTCCAGAGCCAAGCAGGAGTGTCTTCCCAGCCCGAAGTTCTGGGCACTTTGGAGCTTTTATTTCTTTGTAAGGAATGTCCTTCAAAACTTGAAGTTTGAGTGACAGAGCGTGACCTGAGCTTGCCAGAGCTGCCTGACACTGATCTTGGCTCAAGCTGCAGTTGTCACTGTTATCCCTGGGTGTGCTGGTGATGGTGGGATCAGACTTTCTGGGATTTATCTCCCAAAGCCTTGATTTCTGTGTGATTTAAAGCCTGCAGGAATAGGTACAGCAGCTCCCTTCACCTGACATGAGGTGAAGCCTTGCTGTGTGGGTTGTGAGAGGACAGACTCTAGTGTAAACTTTTCCCTAAACTATCTATTTTTCTCTAGTTTTAAAAAAAAGAACTGAGATTTTTTTTTTTTTGTCTTGTCTGGTAATGAGATCAAAAACTAAATGTCCCAAATTCCATTGTTTTCATTTAGAGAAATCAAACCTTTCTGATGGCTCATGCCGGTATAAAACTGGTTTCCCTATGACTAATGTGACACACCACACAGAAATGGTGTATTTTTGTGAGTTACAACTCAGAAGGTATTTGCAGACAGTGATTCATGACAGGGAATACAACCCTGCTGATCAGTCCCCACCCAGTTTCTCAGCGTGCTTTGAATATATCTCATTCTTCAGGGCTGGTCTAGGAAAAGTTGATTTCATTCACCAATGTTGGATAATCACGGTGTGTGGGTGGAGGGGTTAAAACTTCAGTGATTGCTTCATGTGCATAAAGTTACAGCAACAGATCCCTCTTCTGGGTTTATTTTGGGTTTTTTGTTTTTTTTTTGTGGTGATAGAAGAACAAAGGTAGGTAGGTAGGATTAACGTTTTTCAAAAATCCAAGTTTTCTTCGACAGATTGTGATAAAGAAGATTTCAGCAAGTGTTAAGACTTGGCTTTAATCCTTCCAGATAGTTTCTCTCTGTGGGTTTTCTGGACTCGAAATGTTTAATAACTTTAAATGCAAGGTTTTGGGTTTTTCCTCTGCTTGGTTTGATGATAATACTGAGCCCTTGGTCATTCAGCTGAGCAAAATACGTTGCTTATGAGTCAGTCACAAACCAGGAAAGGGATTGAATAGCGATTGTGTTTGCATGTGCTGCGGACCAAGTTCCTGCTGTCCTCATGCAGAATGGGACACCAGGAAAAAAACACTGCCAAAAGCTCCTTCTGAGGGTTCCAACAGCCACAGTGAGCCCTGTCCAGTGGCTCAGCTCTGCCCTTGCTCCTTTTGCAGCTTCTACAACAAACGCACAGGAAACAACCCAAAAGTGACACGCTGTGAAAACCCAGGAAGGCAAAATGCAGCTATTTTCCCAGCCTGTCTTCTGGTGTGTTACTGTTTTCAACAACACTCTGGCTGAAATGGGATCTGTAGTAAGAAATTTGTGTATTTGAGTGTTTATTCTCACTGTGCAAGGATAAATATTTGTGAGATCAGGGCCTTAGTTACCGCAGATTAACATTTATTTAAATACTTTAGGTATTTATAAACACGGGATTAAAAAAGGCTTGTGGCAATGGCTTCTGGGTAATAAGCAAATGACTGCTCAGAACAGAACCACCCTGGTGACATTTACTTCCTTTTGTATTTTTGCAACTCTCTGTAATAAAAAGACATGTTGGCTCTTTTTTGAGGATGGGAGGCAGATCAGGCTTCACTGTGAAGGGAGTGCTTGGTAGAAGGTGATCAGATTCAGGCCTAATTCTGATTTATGTGACATTTCTTTTTCCATCTAAAGGTTTGCAGGATATTTTTTTCCCTGCCTGGGAGGCAGTAGGAGGGGAGGTCCCTTCTCAGAAGTTAAATGTGAACTTCCACATTATTTTCTTGAGCAAGCAGATGAGCTGTTAATCACATTCTCCATCCCAGCTCCTTCCCCACAGTACTGGGCCTGGGAAATAGCTCATCTAGATCCTACCCTAATTGCTGAAATTGCAGGGAAGCTCTCTGGTGTTAGGTTGCTCCTGAAGAAGTGGTGGAGCTCAGGTATCTCAGTGTGCATCTGCCAGGGGCTCTGGTGAAGGAATTTCAAGCACCAGGAAGCTGGATGGATCCCTCACAAGTGGGTCAGTGACCTGCTCTGATCCTCCAGTGCCTTCTCTGTTAGCTCCTTTTGCACTGCAGTGTCCCAGAGTGTTTTGGGGAGAAGGGATGCTTTAAGGGGTGCTGTGATGATGAGAGGAAGGCAGGAGATGCCTGAGGCAGCAGCAGTTGGCTTTGGTTCTTGAGGGCTGGAAGTTCTGCCTGGGAAGCTCATTCTGTGTCACTGCTTCAGGTGAGCTGTTCCCAGGTCACTGGTGACTTGTTTGTGAGGTTTGGGTTCTCCTGCATTACTGCTAGAAGCAGTGCACAGTCCAGAAAGGGTCAGACACAGAGCCAGTCACTAAATGTGGTTTGTTCTCACTGCTGCTGCAGATCAAACCTAAACCATGGGTTCTCAGTCTGGTTTGTACTGAAAGTGCTCCATAAGAACTGAGCACTTCTTTTGTGTTTGATCACAGAATCCAGAACAATTTGGGTTGGAAGGGACCTTGAAGCTTATCTCATTCAAGGACAGCTTCCATAGACCAGGTTGCTCCAAGGCCTGTCCAGCCTGGCCTTGAAGGTGCAGCCTGCCAACCCTCTGGTCAGAAGGGACTTGTGTACGAATGGTGAGGAGTTTATTTGAACAACTCCTTTGTGAAGCAAAGGCACACATAGATTTGAGATTGAGGTCCCCTAATTGTGAAGTGAAGGGTATAAAAGGAAGTGTCATCATGTCACCTAACATGATAAATATGGGATTTGCTGCCCCAGGTTCTCATGGATACACTGTTCAGGTGAGTTAAGGAGCTGATCAGACCAGTTTATGGAAGGGAAATCCCTGAAGGACAGTTAAATGATGCTGTTTGTTTCCACATGGTCCTGAGGTGCAGTGGGGTGCTGCAGCACGGAAAAGCAGGGAGAACTCTTACTCTGTGCCTTGCTGCCATGCTCCTCCCTTGCTGCATCCGATACCTGGCCGTGATAGAGAGTACATGGGGTCTCTGGAGGCTGGGTGACCCAGTGTGACTGTTCCAAAGTCCTGTGACTTTTGTCCATTGACTGATGCTCTGAACCTGCCTCTTCCAAGCCTCTATTTCTCCCTGCTCATCAAACTAGGCTAATGACTCTGACCTTTTGTTTGTAAAGCAAAAGGAAAAGGATCAACAAAATACTGCAGCTTATTTACTATCATTACTGAAATGATGAGCAATGCCACTTTGCAGCACTTCAAAGAGGCTGTGCTCATAAGATGCTGGAAATCCCTTGAGAGAGAAAATGTTTCAGATGGAAAAAGAGGAGCGGGAGTATTCCTCACATTCTGCTCCCCTAAGTGTACTCTCCTGCAAGGCACGGAGGCACCATCCCTCCAGCCCTCTGCCCTCCCTGACATAAAAATAGTCCTGACAAAACGTGCTGGTTTTGGTAAACACCGAACTCGCCGGTGTCACTGTTCCGAGTTCTGCATGAATTGTTCCCATGCTGTGGAATTGTGCAAAGCACTCTTGTTGACCTATTGTATTACCACTAATAAGATTGAATGTGGTTTTAATTTCTCATTTCCTCTTTCTCTGGATGCCCTTTTCCTACTACTTAAGAGTCTTACTTCAGGTCTCTCTATAGCAAAACTCTCTTTCTGTCGCTCAAAGAATGAACGGTGCTTTGCTTTCAGAGCACTCCGCACTGGAGGGCTTTAAGTGGCATTCAGAGGAGGCTATCAACCACAATATCTGATGTATTGGTGTGGCTGCAGTTCATGCATGGAGTGCAAAAAATGGGATTTAATTGGGAGGGAGGGGGAATAGCGGCCTTGGCTGAATGGATGGGTGAAAGTTCCCCGACCACCCCTTAGCCCAGCAAATCGTTGGTTGAGTGCTTGCCAGAGCGGAAGCGAGTTCCCTTTCAGGCACCCTGCCTTTGTCACCGTAAGGAAAAGCACACACGCACTCGTATGGGTTTGGCCTTGCAGCTGCAAAAAAAAACCCAACCAGGCGAGAGAGAACCGTGCACACACCCAGATCCTGTTCTTTCAATAGCAGCAGCTGCGGGGCCGGTGCTTTGCTGGAGGAAGGCATAGAGCTATAAACACAGCTTGTGGAAAACCTTTACCTTCTGTCTAGGGCAGCATGAAATCACTGGCCGCTTCCCTTCTGCAGGCTAAATTAAAAACGGCTGTAATTAACTTATACAAAATAGCCTTTTGGTTGCTATTGAGAATTCAATATTGTATCGAGGAGGTTACATCTAGGGGCTGGCTTCACATGAGAGGTTTCCATAAAGCAGCTTATTATAGACCTTGTGGTAAGCTTAACTAGAAAGGCCTGCGTCCTTAGCATCCCTAATAATACAGTCTAATCTCTCTTTTCCCAAAAAGATCAGTTCAATAAAGTGATGATTCCCCCTGTACTCTGGTACCTGGTGTACTGCATCCAGCTCTGGGCCCCCAGCACAAGAAGGATGTGGAATTGCTGGAGCAGGTCCAGAGGAGGCCATGGAGATGCTCTGAGGGCTGGAGCCAGGCTGGGAGAGCTGGGGGTGCTCACCTGGAGAGGAGAAGGCTCCCAGGGGGACCTCAGAGCCCTGCCAAGGCCTGAAGGGGCTCCGAGACAACTGGAGAGGGGCTGGGGACAGGGACCAGCAGGATGGTACAAGGAGGAATGACTTCAAACTGAAAGAGTGGGTTTAGGTTAGATTTTAGGAGGAAATCCTTCCCTGGGAGGGTGGTGAGGCTGTGGCTGCCCCTGGATCCTTGGAAGTGTCCAAGGCCAGGCTGGAGGGGTCTTGGAGCAGCCTGGGACAATGGGAGGTGTCCCTGCCCATGGCAGGGGGCGGAACGAGATGAGCTTTAAGACCCTTTCCAAGCCACACCATTCTAGGATTTTATGGTTTCAAACACCCTTGAATAATTTTGGATGGTCCAGAGCCTGGAGTTTGCACTGGAGATTACGTAAGGTGAGATCACTGCTGGGCTCAGAACATGCAAAATGGAAACAACTGCAGTTTAAACCGAATATTTTTCTGCCTGTCCCAAGGAGATTTCACAGGCATCTGTCACCACAGCCAAGCTGAAACCTGACCCTGCTCTGTCAGAACAGGGGGGCTGATCGAAACAGTGGGGCCTTGCTGGAGTCTGCTGGAAGGTTGTTTGGCCCTGTTGGCTGCAGGGATGGAGAAAGTGAGTCCAGGGATTGTCATGCTGTTGAGCAAAACCAGAGGACTGCTCCTCGCAGCTTCCTGCAGCTCTGCCTGCAAATCCCCAGGGGCAGCCTGGGATCCTGGGCCGTGCCTGTGCATGCACAGATGGCTCGTGCTCACACAGACTGCATTCAGCATTTCTGTGGGATCACCTCTCTGGACACTGCCCTGGAACAGCTGGGTAATCCCACATGTGCAGCAGGCCCTTCTCCCCACCCTTAAACAGGGCAAACCAAAGGTGTGGGGAAAATCTGCCTGGAAAATCTGAGCCACGTGGTGGCTGTTGGTGCTGTGTGATGGGATCCTGCCTGTTCTCCAGAGCTCACAGCAGTGCCCATCTTGCTGGGCTCCTGAGATCCCAAAAGCATATTCAGGCTCCTCGTGTGGCGTCGTGTTTATGTGTTTGTTTTTTCCCTCCACAATGGAAAGCCTGTGCATTATTTTGACTTTATTAAGATGCTGTTTATAAACAATTTTGATTTAGATGCTCAAAGCCGTTCTCTTGGATTTTGTGACCAAAATCCCAGCAGATATAACACTTCTGGAAAGTATCAGGGAGTCAATGTCTTTTTTTTTTTTTTTCCTCCCCTCATGTCAAAGGTTGACTTAAAATATTAATGCTGCAAAGATTCATTTAAGATATTAAAACTGTTCAGGCAAGAATACATGTACATATTGTAATTACTTCCTTTTTCTTACAATTAAAGTAATTGGATTATATTTAATGAGCTATTTACATTTAATAATTAAGAAAAGACTTATCTTTCCAGTATTCCCCAAGTGCAGCAGAAGGGTGGGGGCACTCAGAGCTGTGATATAATTATCTAGGCGTGAGTTGAAACTGAAAGAGCAGTTGAGCTCTGTAGAAAACACTTGGAACTGGTTTGTTCCTACTCTTTCATTAATCAAAATAGTTTAGTGTGTGGCAAAGAAGGGAAGGCTGAGCTTAGCTGCAAATGAGACAGAGTTTATCTGCTGAAAAGGAAGGTTAAAATATGCTCGAACTTACCGAATAAGTCATTTAGGGGGAAAAAAGCAGACCCTCTTTTTCCATATTAATTACCGAGCACTGCCCAGGAATGAGAATGTGCTGCTGTATTGTGAGCTGGGCTTTGTTCGTGCGGCAGGCACAAGGCTTCCCTCGGCTGGGGAGTGCTGGGAAGCAGGGGAGGCAAAGCTGCTGTGCTCATTAGGGGAATTCAGGCCGGGAGCAGGAGCAGGGCTGGGCTGGGCATTCCCACAGCCACAGGCTCCTGCAGGACCCGGTGAGGAATTGGGAAGGAATCCTTCCCTGGGAGGGTGGGCAGGCCCTGGCACAGGGTGCCCCTGGAAACTGGGGCTGCCCCTGGATCCCTGGCAGTGCCCAAGGCCAGGCTGGACAGGGCTTGGAGCAGCCTGGGACAGTGGGAGGTGTCCCTGCCGTGGCAGGGGGTGGCAGGAGATGGTTTTTAAGGGCCCTTTCCAACCCAAACCATTCTAGGATTGTGGGATTCTAGGGCTGAAACCTGCCCAGGCCTCTCCCTACATACTGCTGAAATGTTTTAGAACCTTTTGTGGGTTTTCAGTACTCAAGCTACCTGTTGATTGATGCTCGTGGTGCCACTCTGTGTGTCACTGACCTTGTATCCTTGCCCAAATTATTCTCAGGTCTAGCAGAGTGCATTCTGCTCCCTTTGCTGCTCCTGTTTCCTAGGAAGCAACAAAGCCAGAGCTCTTGTGGCACTGAAGGAGTTCTGCCTCTCTCTCCTGATGTATACCCTCACAGCAAAGACCTTGAAACCTTTCTGTTCTGGAGCTTTAATTCCTGTTTAATCAATAGTTCTGTATTCTGAGAATCAAATCCCTGTGACAGCTCTCTTTAATTGAGCTAAACTGCCTTTCTCTTGTCACGTCTCTTCTAGAGTTTTATTTAAATGCATTTGTTCTGCCTGTATCCTAGTCAGGTATTGATAGGAACACCAGGTGACCCTCTTTGTTTAACTTGTTTTTCAGCTAAATGAATGGAAACATTAATTAGTGCAATGGTTTGTGTTTTAGGAAATAAAAAAATAAAAGTCTAGGTCAAACCGCTGGCTCTATTAGCACTCCAGCAGAAGCCAGGAGGATCTGTATGTTCCCCATCAGTGACACCCCCATCCTTCCACCCCCAGACAGATTTCTGACAACAGCTCTGAGCGAGTCCCTCTCCAGGAGAGCAGCCTGGTATTTATTCCAGCAAGATCATCTTCAGCAAAGCTGATAACAAAAAGTTTAAAAGGAAGAGCCAAATTTTCAGTCACACCTGTGCAATCCCCTTGAGGGCAGTAAATGATGATGATAATGCATGAGCCAGACAAAAAAACCCGCAGAAAATGGCTTTCTGAGCCTCTTTTGCATTTTTCAGAGCCAGCAGACTGGAGGGGGGGAGGAAAGGCAGGGGAGGGGGAAAAAAAGGTGTATTTTTACTCTGGGATTGGAGCAGGCTGGATGTTTGTTGTCTCAAGGACTCCAGGTACAATCCTGGTTACTCTGCGGGATCAGGGCTGACGTTCCCAGGGCTGGAACATCGCTGTGGAAAAGGGCAGTGCTCAGTGCTGCTCCTGCCCCACGCTATTGCCCAAACATCCTCTTTCGGAACATCAGGCCTGCAGAGCTCTCCTCTTGGTGATTGGAGTGCTTTATTAATACACACAGGGGTCGTGATGTGGATTTTTGTGATCAGCTGAGCGTGTTCTCCCAAAGGTCCTGGGTTTTCAGTAGATCCTGTTCCAGGAGAGCTTTTGTTTGACGGTGGCTGAAAACACAGCGTGTGCTTCCATCCCACCGGCTGCTGAGAGGTGGTGGGCAACGTTTTCCACTGCCCCGGGGGGGGTTTTACCCATCCACATCCCCCGTGGTTTTTTGGGAGAATAGACCACTGTGAAAGGAAGCAGCCCTGCAGCTGCCCTTCACTGCTGACTCCTGCTCAGCTGCTGGCAGGCTGGGCTGGTAATGACAGATGAGCCTGTGACGCGTTTTTGGGAATGAATACTTGTTACAGCTGGCGGGATGGAGTAGTTTGTGGCATCACATGGCAGTTTGCTCTATAATTTTGCTCCCTATTGCTCGGATGCAGCACTGATTGCTGGGTCTCTCTCCGAGCGTGGAACTGGAGCATTTCTGATTGCCGCATCCCACTTCTCTGTGGCTGCATTGTGAGCTTGGATATAGCCCTGAGCACTCAGCAGAGCCTTCTGCTGATTTTTTTCCCCCTCAGTTCTCCCTGTGTGTGTGTGTGTGTGTGTGTGTGTGTGTGTGTGTGTGTGTGTGGCTGCTGCTTCCCTTTCTGCAAGTCTTTTGGGGTTACATAAAAGCCAGTCTCTTTCTGGCCATTACAGCTACATGGGGGAGTAGTTACTGCTGAGAGAAGCTTGAAATTTGAAGCAGAGTTGTCACAGACATTAGAAAGAACAGTCAGTCTGCGTTGGCAAGCTACTGAGTTAAGTCTTATTTCATACTGATGGGAATTTCAGATCTGATTATCTCCTTTCCCCCTCATTCCCAAACCTGCTGCTGTGTCTAGTCCCTCTGATGGGCACTCCTGGAGGTGGCTCTCCAAAGTGCTTAGCTGAAGGCTTGGTCTCCTTGCCTGTGCTGTGTTTGTGTCCAGAGGATTTTGTAAGCCCTGCCGAGGGCAGGGTGGTTGGTCACCCTGACGTACTTGGAAATCAAGCTTAAATTCCCTTCCCCAAAAAAAGCGCTCTGCCCTCCTTAGGTGCTTTGTGCTACACCAGACACTATGACAGATGATCTCACTGCTGGGGTCCAGATTTATTTGCAGATGGTCCCTTGTCTAAGAGGTTGTGTGTCACATTGAGCGGGGAATTACCCGGGTGACTCCCAGTAACGCTATGCTAACTGGTCAAATACCAGTGAGGAGAACCTTGCCAGATCTGTCCCTCCAACTCACCTGTTATTTACAGCTCTTTGTGTGCCTTGCATCCGCAGGGCTCGCCTTGGAGTCCTGCCTGCCTTCTCTGCACCACCACAGTGACTGTGCTATCTGCCTGCTCTATAAAAAAAAAAAAAAAACAAAAAACAGGTCTGGTTCCTCTCTTGCTGTGGAGTGCTGTTTTCTGCTCTGCTCCAAACCACTTGTTAAGGACTATTTGCTCCGAGTTGCTGTTTTCAGTTGACAGAACTTGCCTTGGAAAGCAAATACTCAATCCTAAAACATCCCTGTATTGCTTCTCAATAGTTGTAATCAAAATCTGTCTCCTTTATTGTTCCTAACAATTGTTCAATTTTACTGTGCCAGCCCTATTTATTAAAAATAGTCAATAAGACGCAGCTTTGTGCAAGGGGTTTATGGACTGGCAGTTCTTGTTTGAAACAAACCAATTGTACTTGATTCTAGTCCAGAACTGGGATTCCTGAGTGATCTGCTGCAGCAGAGCTCATGGGGAGAGCGGTCGATGGCTTGCTGATAAGAAATCTTGGAGCAGCACGCTTATCTTGGATTTACCTCAGCTTTGCTTAAAGTGCTGGGTTTGGAAAGGCAAGAATTGCAAGTCACACGTTTTCACCCTTTTAGAGCCTGTGTTGGGCCATGCTTGTTCCCCAGTGCCCAAGAGTATTTACAGAACTAATTGCCAAAGTTAAAATACTCTTAAAAGCTGGTGAGCAGGACGTTCAAGGTGAGAGCTTACTGTGGTGGGAGCAGGGTGTTAGATCAGCAGCCACGGGAGGAAGCTCTGCCCATGGATCCTGCTGTCTTTGGAAAAACAGGAGGGTGTCCAAGACCACGATGTCTGCAGGAGCTGTTGGGAAGGATGATGGGGAGCAATAACCCAGTGAATCCTGGAAGCAAGTTGCCAGTTGGGGCTGGAGGACCAGTAGGAATGTAGGAGCAGTGAGTTCAGCTTCCGGGGCTTTTTTGTGCTCAGCAGACTTTTTTCTGGTCAGGAGCAGGCCAGGGCTCGGCAGCGCCTGCGTAAGCGTTTTGGGAGAGGGGAAATTCTGAGGCATCCTGGCAATGCTGGGCTGTAGGTGGGGCAGCAAGGGGAAAGGAGCTGCGGGGCAAAGCTGGGCTTTTCACATGGTTTGGCTTTTAGTCAGTGCTGTCACAACATCAGCAAGGCTCTTGGAGCCTTCTGTGAGTCAAGTCATGACTTGGAGGCTTCAGAGGAAGTGCTTGGGAGCAGGTAGGAAGGGTCTGGTTCAAGTGGGAGAGGAAAATCATTTGTTTCCTTGTTTTTAAGAAGGTGTGAAGCACAGTGGTTGGGAGGATGAGTCTTTTGAATGTGGATTGATGCAGCAGGGTTTGTGGATTTTCCTTACGGCTCTTCCAGCCAGCAGAGATCACTGAACTTCTTTCCTCGCACTGTGTTTCAATTTGATGCCTTTCTTTGTTTTCCATATTCATTAGAAATCTGTTGCAGAGTTTTCTGTTTCTAGAGGCAGTTTCCTTTTACTTCTAACATACTTGATCTCCTCTCCTGTTACACTAGGATCAGGGCAGCTCCTCTGTGCCCATCTCATTCTTGCAGCTTCTTTAAAAACTCTGTTTGCACCCCAAAACTCTACACTCCTGAAACAAATCTAATCTCCAGCATTCATAAGCAAATGGAAACGCTTATCTTTGCCCCAAAGATAAGGATTTTTGGCCTTGCAATTCATTTAAGTTGCATCTGAATGGTAGGATTTAGTTATAATATATGGTCTGCGGTCATTGTGTGACAGTGACTAATGCCTGGTGACCAGACTGGCCAGGCAGGCTGGAATTCTGCTGTGCTGTCATGGCCTGAGCACAGAGTGAAGCAGTCCTGGATGGCCCATGCTTGGCACTGCACTGTCAGTCACCTCCTTCATGACTCTCTTGAAGAATAACAGCACAAGCCTCCCAGAAAGCTTTTTTAGCTCTGTCCCTTCTTTCATGTACTGTGACTCCTCCTTGTCCCCAGCTCATGCCTTGTGCTTCCTCCAGTGTTTTGCTTCCTCTTCCTCCTTCCCCCTTTGCTCTCATACCTTGTCCCTTCTCCACACCTGATTTTCTGCCTTACCTGACTCCTGCTTTTGAAATACACCACTTATTTTCCAATCCACACTATTAATCTTTGTCCCACCTACTCACAAGGCATGAAGGTTTTACGGGAGCCCATTAGCTGTTATCTCTATCCCTACCCTCCAGACACTCCAGGAAAAAGCAAGGTCTCACAGTATTCTTTTGGGGGCATCATCTGCTCTTTTGCAGGTCCCAGATTTCTTTCACAAAACTTGAAGCTCCTCTTCCTTCTGCTCAGAAGAGAGGAATTTCTGCTTTAAAATGCGTCTTATCCAAAAGCTGCTGGGAGAGCAGGGTACTTGTCCACAGCCCATCCTGCCCTCCCTGCCTTGATCATCTCCAGTGCTCCACAGGCTTCATTTAATCCCTTAGTCTGCTGGATCCTGGCTGGGTTTTAGGGGCAGCAGAGCTGTCTCCATGGCCTTGGGAAGGGCTGCTGTGATCATGAGGGCAAAACTCCCCTTCTGCAGTGGAGTGTGGCTGGAGGATGAGCTGGGTCTTTTTCTTAGCCTTTATCTCTGCTGTCTTGCACCAGCGCAAATTTGTGCTGTACATGTGCTCTACCTGAATTTTTCTTTTAAGAAAAGCAGTTCTCACCACTACTCCTTGCTTTTACTTTCAAAACATTCTTTGAAGGCAAATTTTGGGGTGTCTGTATACAGGCAACATACCCAGAACCTTTTTTTTTGTTGGTATTTGAGGCACTGCTCCCATTTTCTGCCTTGTTTTCCCCATCCTTGCCGAGATCAGTGTTACCTGCATTTATCCACCCATGCTACCTATCATCTTGGGGGTTTTTTGTCTCCTTTTATACAGTACACTCACATGTCGTCCCCCACTTCCAGGCTTATTTTTCCTCTTGCTGTTTTCCTTCTGTCTGTCCTCCACCTTGGAAGGTTTCCAGCCAGGCTGTCCACTCCGGCGCTGCAGATCCCACCGTGTGTGCTCCCTGGCCAAGCCCTGGGGAAGCACAGGGGAGAAGCTGGATGCAGGCAGCCTGCAAATGCTGCCTTGTTTATGAGAGCTGCTTGTTGGTGCAGACTGCAGTCTGGGGGGAGCTGGGAAAGTTTGTCTGGCATGAAGCAGTAAAGCTGACAAAAGATTGTAGGGCTTGGGCTGGAATCGATAAAACACGGGGTGTTGGTGAGGGAAGGTCAGAGCCCTTCCTTACTTCACCCTGCTCTTTAAATATCCCAGCAGTTACTGATGGCTGCAGTGGACACAGGAAAAACAACACGGACTTGATCCTCAGAGGGTCTTGCTTTTATTTGTTTGGATGCAGATCTGGCTCCCCTGTTCTGTGAGGTGCTCGGTTCTGGGGACCCTTTCTGTGCAGCCTCATCTCATGGCAGGAGGTTGGAACAGGGTGAGCTTTAAGGTCCCTTCCAACCCAAACCATCCTGGCATTCTGAGATGCTGTGAAATCCCTCGTATAGAGGCGTTGCAAAATGGTAGCAACCTACATCTGCTTGTCTGGGAGATATCCCAGAGCCTGGTGCTGCGGCTCTTGAACTCCTCTGCCTTAATGGGTCAAATTTAGCAATTCAAAATCTGGCTTCTGAGGTAATTAGGAGGGATAATGCCCACTTCTTCCTCTTAACACCCTGATAGAAAAGCATCCAGGAAGGACTCCTGGACCTCAAAGATAAGCTGCCAGCTGCCACAGAGACTATCAAAGGGTGGCTCAAAGTCAAGAGCAAACAGCTGATTTTTTATGGTTCTTGGGTTTTTGCTGGTGGTGACAGGAAGCCATGTTCCCCAAGCTGTTCGCTTCCTGTTTTATTTTTACACCCAGCCCGAGCAGATCCGCATGCCTATCACATGGGAGCTGCCTGCTTCTCTTGGGTTGTTCCTCAGCTGACCTAGAAAAGTGATTCTTTCCCCTTCTAAATTAATCAGGAACTGGGGTGTATTTGCTTTCACGTAGTCCTAAAGATTTCAGGCATGTATGATAGTCCCTGTAGTGAGCTGGTCACACAGGTTTCCTTCTCCCTCTTGGAGCTGGATGATCTGGGAGGGAGCTGTTTGATGCTTCAACGCTTGGGCCTGTTCGCAAAGGAGATTTCTGTTAGTTCAGGGCACTGACCTGCACATAAAAGTGTTTTCTGTCCAAAGCATAACTTCCGGACACCTAGGGTTTTTTCAGTTTTTTTTTTTTAATTAGTTTTTTAAAGAACTGAAAGTTTGTCCTGCCTGTTGTACAATCAATCCTGACTTGTTTCTGAGCACGCTCCAGTCCTGCATCCTGATTAGAGCTCCCTCAACCTTAAACCGCTCTAGCACGAAAACAATGGTCCAGTGTAAACCTCATTCCCGGGGGATTTTCCAAGGGAAGAGGGGTGCAGCCTGCAGGATAAGGAACAGTCACCAGAAAGTTTCCTGGTCAGCTGAAAGAGCTTCCTGTTGTTGCAGGAGAGCCCGGTGTGCTGCTCCAGGAGGGAGGCACCACGCGTGCTTTGGCGTGCTGGGAGAAGCTGTTTTGTTCCTTTTTTTTTTTTTTTTTTTTTTTTTTTTTTTTTTGTGTGTGTGTAATAACATCTCCTGTCTTCATCTCCGCGCTCTAAGCAGCTATTGACTGGGAGTTGGAAATGTTTCTGAAGAGGAGCTCCTGAGAGCCGTGGCAGGCGCTGTGTGAGCGCGGGGGGCAGGAGCCCTGTCGGGCACTGGGTGGGCAGGAAGGGAACGGCGGCTGCGGCATCGCCAGCAGCGCCGGCAGTGTGGGCGAGCGTGTGGAGCTCTCCATCTCTGCCTCTGTACCTGGGCTGCTGGGGCTCTGCTGTCACTGCAAGTCAGAGAACAGGAGGATCTTTATTTCTGATGAACCAGTTTTCTCAGGGTGGGGAGGAGGGGGAAGAAGGCTTATAAGTAAAGCCGTTTGAGAGCAGGAAAAACGAACACCATGGCTCTGGTGTGCCTGGAATTTGTGGTTGAGTAATCCTTTCCTGTTTCTTTTTTGGGTTGTTTTTCATCTTTCAGAACAGTGCCTGAAGCAGGTCCACCATGCCGTTAGTAACGAGGAACATTGAGCCAAGGCACCTGTGCCGTCAGACGTTGCCTAGCGTTCCGAGCGAGCTGGAATGCGTGACCAACATCACCCTGGCAAATGTCATTCGACAGCTGGGCAGCCTGAGTGAGTACCATGGCGAGCCTGCGCGGTGCCCTCAGGAGTCGCTACTGCTCTTTATTTAGCTCCCTTTCTACTCTCGTGTTCCTATTTCTCCCCCATCTGCCTTCCCTGGGTAATGCTAAAATGTTTTCCTAAAGAAATCTGATGCTAATTTCATATCCCCGGACCCACTGCCTTCCTATCTAAGAGAAAATGGGGAGGGGGGTGTGTGTATGTGTGTGTGCATGTGAGAGGCTGCAGTGAAACTGCAGATGGAAGGATGGAGCACAACTCAGGCTTGTAAAATGGGAGGCTCTCAGAGCAGGCAGGATCTTGTGTCAGAGAACGTGCCTGTAATTGCATGTGCTACTAAATGGAGCTTGACTCTGTTGAATCTACACCATGTCAGTAGTCTTACTTTTAATGAAAGATAATTAAAGCCCCCACACGGAAGCTCCTGTTTGCCCCTGCTGCTGTTTGTTGTGTTGTGAGACCCAAAGACCTGTCTGAGCCCAGTGGTGCCTCCAGAGCGTTGGTGGTTTGGGGCTGCTCACTCAAATGGCAGCGTGAGCTGAAGCCATGCCTGGCTCAGCTCTCCAGTGGGCTGACCCATAGCCTTGGAAAAGCTGGAGGGAAAACACAGGCCTACATGCCATAGGAGAAATGAAGAGTTAATTGTGGTCTCTCTGGGATGAATCCATACTCTTGAAATGCTCTGGGTTCTGATTAACCACCTTTGTCCTTGAAGCGAGACTTTGATAATCAAATTAATCTATTGTTCAGCTTCTCTGGGGTGTTTGCAAGCCCTTCTGCTTGCTCTGCAAAGCAAGCCCTTGTCTTCCGCCATGTGGCAGGCAAAGTTTGGGTGCAGCCTCTTTCCAGCAGTGCAAACCATGGCTGTCACTGAAATCTGGGCCCGTGTTTGCTGCCAGTCGGTGTCGCATTCTGTTGGGTTGGAGAAATGTCACTGCACAGGCGAGACCAGGCTCTCTGCTCGCGCTCAACTGGCCCTCGTTGTTCATTTGTTAGCTCTGGTAGCCAAGATGGTTGTGGAGTGTGAGTGAAATCCATCTCGTGCATGTGAAATGGTGAGGAAGGAGGCAGCAAAGCTGTGCAAGGCCCAGCTGCAAGGAGAGCTCATCCCTGTTCAGAGACACGCCGTGGGTTAGTGTGACAGCCCTGGCCAGATCCCACAGGTTTAGACCTTCTTTGTACAGATACTCAAAGCTTCTCTGCTTCTGAAGCACTGGGAGCCAAATGGCAGCCTGGTTTCTTCTTTGGGAAGGTACCCTGGGAGCTGGGATGTGAAGATGTGGGGAGAAGGTGAGAGCTGCTTGGGGGGGGGGAACTGAGGAGAGGTGCCTGCTGCTGACCCTCGGTGTGAGGAGAGCAAGGCAGGGAGGGAAATGCTGAGCACCATCCTCTTCCCCAGGGTCAGCAGTGCTTTAAATAAAGCAATGTTTAAACTCACACCCAAGTGACCAAACTCCTGCCCCCCTCCCTTTCCTCTCTCTCCTCTGAAAAACAAATTCTCTCTCTCCTTGCACCTTGACTATTACAGGAACGTAGAGCAGGTTCAGTAGGCTGTGACAGCCCTGTCAAGTGAATAATCAGCCATGCCTGGTGCACCACAGTCTCTTTACAAAGATGCAAACATAAATCTTGTCAAACTTTCATATTCCAGTGAGTTTACCCTTCGTTACTATCGCAGCTGGGAGCACTTCGTATAAGTCGACGGCGCGGTTTTGTGTGATTTTACAGAATCCACAAGCTAAAGATGGAAGGACCTATTAAATCACGCTGTCTGTCTTCCTGCCAGTGCATGACAAAGATAATTCTGATTGCAGGCTGCACTTTTGCAGTCAAAGTAACTAAACTAAAAAATTAATCTCTGTCTTACCCCATCTAAAAGTGTTTGTGAAGCTCAGGCGACGTGTGAGATGCTGGGTGATAACTCCAGGTGCACTAACACAGGCAAGGGAGCACAGACTCATCTCTTCTCTCTTCAGGGTCAAAACTAGTATAGAAAATGCTGTTATATATTATTTTATACTTGAAATATACTTTGCAAATCAAAGACCGAATTTCTCCCCTAGTGCTTGTTGCAGTTCCTTCTGAAATTCAGAAATCTTTTTCTCTTCTTGTGAAAGTAGAAGTGAAATTACAACTTTTCTTTTTTTGAGCTGTTGCTAGAAGGTTTTGCATTTTCCCATAGATAAATTTTTTGCTCTCTTTGGTCAAATAGGAGAGTTGGTCTGTGCTGATGTTGAAAATGGAGATTGCTTCATGAAACATGGCTACAACAGGAGTTACCTGGCCCTTAGTTCTCCAAGCCTAAAATCCTTCCTATGAGTTTGGGTTTGTTAATTGAGCATATGTGGAGTCTGCATTGTCTGGGAGGGTGGAAGGAAGAGGTCAGTTGAAGTTAACCTTCAGCATTTGCTTTCTACAAACACTTGGACCTGGCATTGCCACCAAAAGGGGTGGAGAAAGTTGAATTTTAACCTGGCTTGTTCCCCGTGCTTGGCAGTGTAAGGAGATCTCCTGGGAGCAGGAACAAGGAGTTGATATGTGGGGTTAGATAGCTGGGAGTGTTTGTACAGCTGGGCTTTGGGGGATGCCCTCGCCTTGCCTCGTGCAAGGGGTGCTTTGTCTCTCTGACTCTGCAGACAACCACGTTTTCCAAAATTGCTGTTGAAATCAGACTTCCAACTGTTTTTTCTTTCTTGAATGTCGGAGAGGATCTTTAGGAGTAACAGATTCCAGAACAAACTGTTGACCATATGATGATGCACTTCAAAACCAGACTGCTTATTGGGAGCAGCCTTGCACTCAGCAGCCGTGGCTGGAAATGTTTCCCATCAGTGGAGCACCACGGGCCGTGTCTGCTCCCGGTGCCAAGTCTGCTCTGTCCTGCTCTGTCCTCAGCTGGGGCTCCCTGCCTCGGGCTGTGCCCAGCAGCAGAACACAAACACAGGATTCACTGGAAGTTCTTGAGCTTCTTCCGTGTCTCCCACCTCTGTCTACCTGTGGCCATCTCTTGTTGCACTGGAGGTTTTAAACTAAGGACAGGGCTGTGGTTTTGTTGCTCCTGTGAGTGGTGCAGCTCCTGGTGTGAGTCCGGGGTGCTCTCATGGCCCCAGCCACGGATGGTGCTTGTCACAGCAGCCCACTGGGTAGTCCAAGCTGTTCCAGAGACAATGTCCCTGATTGAGAAGTTTCCCTTTGGTCTTGATTTAGAATCAATGTGATTGCATCAATTTTTCAGACACTGCCACCTGAAGGAACAGCAGGGTCAGTGCTGTCAGCTGCGGTTGCAGCTCCAGCTTTGGCATCCAGGACTGGGTCTGCTCTCTACTTTCAGAGTGCTTTGAGCTTAAATATATGCCAGCTCCTCTGGAGGCAGGCCTGCTGGAGACTGAGAGCCTTTGAGATTCTCCAGAGCAATAAAAATCTAACTGTATTTCCTTGTCTAATACCAGAACAGCAGAGAATCTTAAAGGACCTTCAGATCCATCCAAATTCAGACCAGTGTAGTGTTGTCAGCCCTCTTTAGTTTGTTACTTTAACAGACTTTAAAGTATGTCTCAATTGTTTCCTTATTGCTTGAAGATCCCTTGGAAATGTCAGGTTTTGGTGGAACAAAGCACTTTCTTCCTGGATGTTAAACTCAGCCCTGACAAACTTGAAAAGAAGAGTGGTTGGTTCTTTCTTTCTTTCTTTCTTTCTTTCTTTCTTTCTTTCTTTCCTCATGAAAACAAGCTGGGAGATTTGAGTATGGTCTGATGTGGTTCATAGGGTAATGTGGACACTTCAATATTGCAGGTAAATCTGCAGAAGACATATTTGGAGAGTTGTTTACTCAAGCCAACACCTTTGCCTCTCGGGTGAATATTCTCGTGGAGAGAGTTGACCGCTTGCAAGTCAAAGTCACTCAGCTGGATCCCAAAGAGGAGGAAGGTAATGGAGTGGAGCACAGGCCGAGCGTGGTGAAGGTTCTCCTTGAGTCAGCATGGCTGGTTCAGCACCGTAAACCCAGCGTGACCCTGCCATGAGTGTTGGAATGTGTTCTCTGGAGCTGAGGGGCTGTTTCCCTGCTCCCAGCAGAGCACTTGGACAGCCTTTTTGGCTTTGCTCTTCAGTGACTCTCCATGTGGGAACCTGCTCTCCAGCATTGGGTGGCAGTGGAGGAGCTACTGGATCTTGGGCACAGGGGTTCCAAAGCCCAAGGGCCACTCGAGTTAGAGCTGTGCTGGTGGAGCAGCAGATCTTGGCAGCACTTGGAGATTTGTTGGGTTTCCCAAGGGATCTGTGGGAAAAGGAACCTGACCTTAAGAGCTGCAAAGCGTGCCAAGAACTCCGACTGAACTCAGATGTTCACTGCTTGGGCTTCAATGTCGTTGGCCTGGGTCAAGCTGTTCTTCACTTATTCTCTCCTCTTCCTTACAGTCTCCTTGCAAGGCATTAACACCAGGAAAGCCTTCAAAAGCTCCACCACTCAGGACCAGAAGCTCTTTGACAGAGATTCTCTCCCTGTGCCTGTCCTCGAAACCTACAGGAGCTGCAATACCCCTCCACCTCTCAACATCCTCTCACCTTACAGGTAGGGCTGCAATACCTTCTTGTTCCCTTGCAGACAAGAACCTCTTCCTCCCAGCCTTTGGGGAGGTCCTTTCCTGTCCTGTGCTGGACTGAAGTAGCTGTTTCCACTGGGAAACTGAGTTGCTAAACAAATCCACCAGGAAATGTCCATGCTCTAGATTATGTGAAACTTTGCTTTTGAGGTCATACAAATGAATGTAGCTAGAAAATGATCTCTGGTTTTCTGCTGTCACTTTTGTGTGAGCCTTGGGGCCAGGCGTGGCTGGCACTGCAGAACCATGCTGGGTGTGCTGCAGATGAGGCATTTTTCTTGTGCTCTTCCACAACCCAGTGGCTCCTTTCCAAAGAGCTGCAGTGCAAGGTGCAGAGTGCTCACCTGGAGGTGGCTCTCACCCAGCTGGGTGCAGCAGGCTGCTGGTGATGCTTCCTGTGGCCTCCAGTGCCTGCTCTGAGCCATCTGGTGGGACCTGCACTGGCTGTGTGGCCAGTCCTGAGCAGTCCCACTCTGATTCCCTCTTGTAGGTAGTAGAAGTAAAGAGGGTCAGAATCCAGAGACTTATCCTACATCCATAAATATCTTCTGAGCAGGTAAAAAGTAATTACAGATAGCTGGAGGCAGCTGTCTCCTGCCAGACGCGGCTGCACTGCAAAGTGGGAGGAGAGGGAGTCTGTGTGCACTCACTCAGGAGCTTCAAGGACGCTGCTGCTCTGATTTAGGGTTCCTGAGCTGGAGGAGGAGGTTTTTTCACACTAAAACACAGCACAAACAAAAGGGAGTTGAAGTGAGAGACCTGCTGCTCTCCTGGTGATTGCTCAGAGCAGTTGAGCTCCTCAGGTGCTGAGCAATGGAGGGTTTATGTGAGGGCAGAAGGAGTGGGATGGGATGTGGGAGAGCTGGGATGGCTGAGATGGGGTCTCTTCCTGTTCTGAAATGGGGGGCAGAGGCAAGAGCAGCACCTGTGACCATCTCACTGCACTTCTAAACTGTCTGAGACAGTGCCTTGTGTTTCCTTCAAAGAAATGTGTGATTGATCCTTGTCTGTGTGGTTTTTTTCCTCTCCCTGTTCCAGGGACGATGGCAAAGAGGCACTTAAATTCTACACAGATCCTTCGTATTTCTTCGACCTTTGGAGGGAGAAAATGCTTCAGGACACCAAGGATATCATGAAGGAAAAGCGGAAACATAGGGTGAGGAAGGGAAGAATAGGAAATGGGAAGTGTTAATACATTTTGAACTCCAAATTTGCTATCCAAAATTCAGGCGTGCACTTTTGGACTCCTGTGGGATCAGTTAAGGGTACTTTTTATCTGTTTTACCCACATCCTTGTTAATTAAAAGAGAGAACAAAGATAACCTCCAATTGTTTTTTTCCAAATGCCACTGTCTTTGGGCCTTAATGTTAAATTATAGCATGAGAGATGTAGCCTTAACATACTTAATTTAGCTTTTGAGCAACTGGAGTATTAAGCATGAAAACAGATTGTGATTCTTCAATGAAAAATAACAAAGAAGAGATTTAGGGTGTGTTAGAATTCTGAGTGAGGCTATCTAAAGCCCAGTTCTCTGTGGGCAAGTGGTCATATTGCACCCCAGAACACTGAACACCATCAGGGTGAAGCTGAGATTTGGGCACCTCGACGCACAGGCCAAAACCTAAATTGATGTGGGGACTGTGCTTTTACTCTTCCCTCAAGGTGCTTATGCCAGGGGCTGATGATGGCATTGTCTGGGCTGCACTGGGCAACCTGATGTTGTCTGGCATTTTTTATGTTGTCCGTGCTCCAGCTTTTTATATGGAAGATCTTTGGAGAGTGCAGCAATCAGGAAAGTAAACTAAAAATCCTCTTTGAGAATGTGTCTTGTAACTGCTCCAGGTCTGTCCTGTCCCTCTCTATTTCCACTGAATTTAAAGCAAAATAAAGCTTGTGTTTGATTCCTCCTCTCTTAGAAAGAGAAAAAGGAGAATCCGAACCGAGGGAATGTGAATCCACGGAAAATCAAAACCCGGAAAGAGGAATGGGAGAAGCTGAAAATGGGGCAGGAATTTGTCGAGTCAAAGGACAAGCATGGTCCTGCTGGGTAAGCAGCTCTGGGCTGGGTGATTGGGATGCAGTTCACCCTGTGCTGCAGCTCCTCAGGATCCAGGGGTCGATACTGCCACTAGTCAGATTCTCCAAAGTAAATCTGCCTGCTGATGTAGAATCTGCCAAATAAATCAGGGAGCTGCACGCTTGGAACAAGGTGGCAGGAGGGGCTCTGGCTGCTCTCTCTGCCCGTGGGCACAGAGGTGTTGGGAGCTTTGGCTGTGCCCCACGGCAGTGCCCTTCCCTCACACCCAGCCGAGGGTGGCACCTCGGTGCCATTGTGTGATAGCTTTGTTACATTTCACAAATGGCTCTTCACACCCAAAAGCTGAAGCGGGGGCTGTCCCCATCCAAGTATTTCAAGCTACAGATCTCTCTTTAGCACTTCTGGCTTGGGAATTCATTTAACTTTTGACACCAGCAAGGCTGGAAGCAGACCGAATTCCCCACAATGCTCTTCTTCCTTGCAGCTTCCTTTCATATAAGAAAAAAAATCTCTCTTTAAATCACACTCTCCAGCTAAAAATAAAACTTGCTTTTAGTTTAATAGGAGAACAGGTTTGGTTTCTAGCTGGGGAATTGAGCAGCACAACAGCACCATTTTCTTGCTCTCTTTTCTCATGTGAGTGTGTTCTTGCATTTGGATTCACTTGGGGTCCAGAGCCCCCCAAAACAGGGTGGTTCCCCCTCCCCACAGTGAAATGAGTCCACTGAAAGCATGAGTCTCTTTTCAGTGGTATTCCAGCTTTGAATGCTTGTTTTAATGGCATTGGAGTTTCCATTTTGATATTCTGTTCTTGAGCTTCTTTTTTGGCATCTTTGAATATCTCCTAATTTTGCCACTGATGATACTCAGTGTAACTGCAAGTTCTTCAAGTCCAAGTTGGTAAAAACACTCTTAAGTATTTTTACAAAATTAAGTGTTAAGAAAAATGCATTTATCCAGGTGTTTGCTTGTTTATTAAAATACATACTCCTGCTGCTCTGTGTACAGCAGCTATAAACAGGGCAGCACCTGAGCAAATTTCAGCCAGAGAATTATGTAGAGCAAACACATACAGGTGTAAGTGGTTCTCCATATAGGAGTCTTTGAGAAATAAAGGTGTTTTTTAAATGATGTAAAATCATGGACTGATTTGGGTTGGAAAGATTCTTAAAGTCCATCTGGTTCCACCCCTGCCATGGGCAGGGACACCTTCCCCTGGACCAGGTAGCTCCAAGCCCCGTCCAGCCTGTCCTTGGACTCTTCCAGGGATGGGACAGCCAGCTTCTCTGGGGGGGGAAATGAGCTTTGGACATTGCCTTGAGCTCTTTAAACAAGCAGTTTCTCTTGCTTTTCCCAGGTACCCTTCGAACGTGGTGTATCAGAACGGCAGCATCGGCTCCAGCGAGAGCACGGATGGGAGCTGCTACCCTCCACCACCACAGACTGACTCCATTGTGCCACCACCTCCCTCATTCCCAGATGACAGCCTGCCTCCACCCCCGGTGGAATTTAGGTAAGCCTACGGGATCCCTTCTGTCACCAGGGACTGGTAGGTGGTGTAAAAGGATGACATGAGACAGGCTGAGATAGTTGAGCAGAACTTCCTCATGGGTGTTGTATGGGAACCAGAATGCTCCTGTCTGGAAGGGAAGTGCAACTGCAGGCAGGGACAGCAGCACATCTCTCCATGAATCCCAGCCACCGTCACCATTCCCAGGCAGAAGGGGAGAACCAGAGCACCTTTATTGCACAGCAGTGCCCCAGTGAGTGGTTTGGCTCCATTGCCAGAGTTTTCCAATGCAGTTGTTCCATAGCAGAGACTTCTGTTCCTTCTCTTCATTTGGACAGTGCTCTCAGGCACATCCTGGAATTCTTGGGGGTGTCCTGTGCAGGGCCAGGCGTTGAACACGATGATCCTTGTGAGTCCCTTCCTACTCAGGATATTCCATGACAGAGCTTGGCAAAGAACAGCTTCTTTAACCTCTTTGGTCTGATCTGTGAGAAACACACAACGTGGGCACTGGAGATGGAGATGTATTTAAATTTCAAGGACTTGAGCACAGCAGCTGCCTCCTTCCCAGAGACTTGGGTGCAAGTTCAGGTCATTTACTTGGGATTGAATGAAATGGTGACTCCCAGGCACCTCCAGAGATGAGAGTTATGGTCCAGCAGTGTCTCAAGATGCAAAGGGCAAAACAAAAGTGGACTTTTTCTTTTTTTTAAAGACATTAAAACAGAGTCAAGAGGAACAAGAGAAAGTCTGTCTGATAGACAGGGCTGCTTGGCTTCTCTCCATCTTATCCAAAGGCAGCAATGCTGCAGCAAAGGCTCCTGTGATGTGTCAGAGAGAGCCAGCACTGCACTCTGCAGCCTGTGCCTCTCGGGCAGAGCAGACACAAGCTCTCAGATGAAGCTCTCACTGCCTTATGCAGTTGCTTAGATCTCTGCCCAACCCCACAGATCTCCCCTCTCTGGTTTTGTTTTGATGGTTGTTTTTAAGGAACCCTGGGAGGTAGATTTGATCCCCAGGAGTCTGGTTTGGATCAGCACTGCTAAAAGTGCTGATGTTTTTGTCGCAAATGCGCCTAATTTTTCTGTCCCATGGAAGGAGGAGTCAGTTTGGGGCTTCCCTTGCACAGGATGTCGCTCTGTCATGCAGGCAGTGAAGTCCTGTGGGATGAACAGAGCCCCCACAATGGGAGATTCAGTCCCTCATGCATTGGAGTTTTCCATAAGAGCATGTAGGGTTCCCATGTGCTCCCCTTGACTGAGACACGGGGGCTGCACTCCAGCTCTGAGCCGTGGAATCCAGAGAGGAGATCCATTCCCAGCAGGTGTTGAGAGCATGTGCCTGCCTGGCACCCCCACCCTGCTGGTGCAGTTTATCCCAGCACACGTCCCTGATCCCTGCCTGCCGGGTCACAGGCCTGACCTCAGCCACGAGGGCTGATGGCAGCAGCAGCTCTGGAGCCAGGAGGCTGCTCCGAGCTCGGGCGTGCCCGCCTGGCCTCTGATGGAGGTGAGGTGGCTCATGATCTTGTCAGCCTGGGAGATGGGATGGAGGACAGCATTTCTGCCATCCGTAGAAGCTTTCCTTTTTCTGGAGGTGTAGGCCAAAAGAAACAGTGAAAGGGAACTAAAACCAAGGAGTGAGGTCTCATGGAAACATCAGTTAAAGCTGGAACTTGGAATTTTTTTGTCTGGACTGCAGCAAACACACATGATTTGCATTAACACAGACTGTACAGTCTGATCTGGCCTCATGGCTAATTCCCTGTCTCTCTCGTTCTGTTTGCCACAGCTATCCTGTAGACAACCAAAGAGGTTCTGGTTCTGGAGGGCCCAAACGATCCAGCCTGGTTAGCCCGAGCCACCCACCACCAGCTCCTCCCATCGGATCCCCCTCGGCAGCCAGGCCGGGCTTTGCTCCCCCTCCTGCTCCTCCTCCTCCACCACCACTGATGGAGAACACCCCCCCTCCACCGCCTCCCTTGGGCTTCCCCTCCCCGGGCACCCCCCCGCCACCCTCACCCCCTTCCTTCCCCCCTCACCCCGAGTTTGCTGCCCCTCCACCTCCCCCACCTCCCCCAGCTGTTGACTATTCCAGTGTTCTCCCAGCTCCGGGCACTGGGATTGCGCCGCCCCCGCCGCCCCCCCCGCCCCCTCCAGGCCCCCCACCCCTGGTTTCCAGCGGCCTGGAAGGACCCCCACCCCCTCCTCCACCCTCCGACACCTCCTCGTCCAAGCCCAAGTCGTCCTTGCCTGCAGTTAGCGATGCCAGGAGCGATCTGCTTTCGGCTATTCGGCAAGGTAAGGTGGTGCTTCCGTGCCAGCAATCTCCTTTGCCTCTGCAAAACCCTCGGGAGCTGTCTCTGGGAGCAGTGGGGCTGCCTCCTGCTCAGGGCTCGTCCCTTGTGCTCCCTCCGTGTCTGCCCACCCTCATGAGCACCTTGCTGGGTTTTATGCTTCCCCCGGCACTTTTGGAGACGGCAGTGCCGGAATTGGTGGGATCCAGGTTTGCTGGGGAATGTGCAGCGGTGGGGTTACCCTGTAGAGCAGCACAGAAGCGATTTGCTTCCCATTCCACCTCCCCACCCTCTGTTATCGCAGCACTCCCAGCCTGAGCACTGTGACAAAGGGAGATTTCAGTGTGACCAAGACCTGAGCACCGTCCCCTCCGTTGCCTTTTTCCCAACAGGCTTCCAGCTGCGCAAGGTGGAGGAGCAGCGGGAGCAGGAGAAGCGGGACGTGGTGGGCAATGACGTGGCCACCATCCTGTCACGCCGCATCGCCGTGGAGTACAGCGACTCCGAGGACGACTCGTCCGAGTTCGATGAGGACGAGTGGTCGGATTAGCCACGCTCCCACCCCTCCTTCCCTTCTCTCCTGGGCTCGCTTCTTACAGAATCAGGTGGCCAAGCCTTGCACCAGATCCTTTTCATCCTGTAACCAAAGATGTGCCAAGGGTTTTCAGACAACCAGCAGCATATCTCCCCTCTCCCTCCCCCTCCAGCTTTGGCAGGACTTCGTGCTCTGCCTTTCCAAAAGGTCTCCTCACGGCCACGAGGATGCGGCGTTGGGATTTAGCTGGAGGGGGTGTAACGGTTGCTTATTTGAAAGAGAGCTAAACCTCCAGATTTTTGATGCCACCAGGCAGAGCACATATAAACCCTCCATCCTGAGGGATTTTTAAAGTAAAGATGGATGATCCTGTTGTGGCCGTGTGGCCTTTTGGATGAAGGACATTTTCAGCTGGTTTTCTCAGTGCAACAGCAGACAGTTGATCTGATGGCTCTTCCTTGCCAGTGAATACTGGTAGTGCTGCAAGAAAATGGGCTTTAAATGTCAGTTCTCTGCTGCATCCCACTGTCAAATAATCAGGTTTTTGGCAATAGTGCACAATTCTTTCCCCCCTGACCCCTGAGTATTAATTCCAGATCACCCTGTGTGGGGTGCACTTCCCAGCTCTGAGGCTGCTGAGTGCCTTGGGTGCAGTGTAAGGAGGGACTTTTTTTTATTTTAGAAGCTGCCTTTACCTTCCTCAAATCTCCTGGACTGCTTTGCCAAGGGGAGACTTGCACAGAGGGATGTAAAACCAGGGCAGGATGCTTGCTCAGCTTCCCACTCCTGGGAAAGCAGAGCCACTGCCCCACTGAGACACATCTGTGGTCAGCTCTGAGCAGGGGCCAGACCTCGCCGGGCTGATTTTCTCCAATTCATGCTGAGATTGTGTTTTAAAATTCCAAATCCAGTGCCTAAGACAGGGAGATGGGGTGGGGAGGGGTTCTCTGAACACCAGGCACTGTGGTGGTCTTTGGCCCTACCAGGGCAGTTTGAGAGGTGCTTTTTTTAGCGGGGTGACCGTACTTTATTAACACAGGGATTTAAATGCTGGTATTGCCTTTGCTTCTTCTCCCTTCCCCCTGGGGAGGGGAGTTTGTGTGCCTGAAAACATCGTGTGTGTGAACTGAGTTGCCCATCAGTTACATCAGACCTAACATACCCTAATTTTGTTGTTATAATTCACTAGTTAATTTTAAGAGAACTTTTTTTCTCCTCACTAACCCTGTGAATTAATTCCCAGGCTGCTCACTATAGATCCAGTACTGGCAGGGGAAAATGGGGAATTTGAACTAGCTGACCTCAGTTTTATTGCTGTTTTTTGTTACCTTACATAGAATATGAGCATATCTTGGAAATCTAACTCAGATACCCCTGATGTGTATTTTAATTTGGACATGACTCAGTAAGGGTCATGCAAAAAGCAATTCCAAAGCCTTGTTGAGGTTATGGGTCCAACTGTTGTGGGATGTGTGTCCCACTAAGACCAACTCTCCCATTTTTTGCCTTTCCTAAAGTGTTTCACCAGCCTGTGCCTGTCTCTCTTCCCTGCCTCGCCTCCTTTAATGATGTTGCTGATACCTGGAACGCTGGGCCCTGCCCGAGGCTTGCTGGAAATCCTGCTTGGGAGTTGATAGATGGCTTCAGCTCATGCCATGGAGTTCTTACTGATTCCTTGTGTGTGTATGTGTTCATCCTGCCCGGGGCAGAGGTGGCCTGGATGATGGGCTCGGGGCTGTGGGTCAGGCTGGGACCCAGTGAGACCCCAGAGATCCCTGGTGGCTGCACCATGGGATTTTGTCTGCAGGCAGGATGCAGAGGGCGTGGGCAGCCAGGCATCCCCATGGGCTGGGAACATCTGAGCAGCACTAGTGCCAGGCTCTGCAAGAGGGAACAAACCTCTGGAGTGCCGGTGCTGCAGTGGAGAGACTTGGAAATGCAAGGGGATGGCTGCTGCGAGCTGGGTGAGGGGATGAGACAGGCACTGCCTCGTTCTGCTGCTCTTTCCTCCTCTGGCTGCTCTGAGAGATGAGTTCCTGGGAAAAATGGACCCTGAGCTAACACAAGCTGACAGCAGGATCACACAGGGAAGCGAGGAGCCCGCAAATGCCAAACCTGGCTGAGTTTGAGATTGCCTTAACAAGACTTAGCCCTTGTTGGGAAAGGAGAGTGAGTTTTCCTGTTGGCTGAAGTCCGGAGAAGTGCCATATTCCCTGAGCCCCCTGGATGCTGTGTCAGGCAGGGCCTGGGGCTCTGGGACACGTCCCTCACTCTGCCTATTGCACAAGGGTGCTGCTGTGGGCAGACCAGTGGGTGGAGGTGGCTCCTCTGGCCTCCAGGCAGTGGCAGGGACGCTGCCTTGTCCCTGCAAGCCTGCTGGAAACACCCTCTGCTCCCACATCCCATCCCAGAGCGGGATTCAAAACTGCAGGATCCTAAACAGAAGGGTTGTGGACAGGTAGGGGAGGTTGGTTGGTGGAGTGTTTTTTAAATCTCCCTTGATTCCCGGGTTTTTTTTGTTGGTTTTTTTTTTTTTCCCCTAAATCTTTGATTGCCAAGCAGGCTTAGCCTGTGTGGGGATCTCTGGGAAGCAGCTGCTCTAGAGAGGGACTGTCTCTGAGTGTGGTTGCAAAATCGCAGAGCTCTGGGCCACCAAGTGAGCTCAGTGTTTTTGAAAGCAGCAGGGGAGGAGAAGAGGTGCCAAAAGCAACCTTTGCAAGACAGAGCAGCTGTGCTGGGAGTGCAGGGCTGCCCCACCACCTCTGCCCTCCTGTCGTGGGCTCCTGCTCCTTCCTCCCATTCCGTGGGACTGGGGTGAACTCCAAGCATCTCCCAAAGCCCAGGGCAGGAGCTGCTCCCTTCCCTTCCCTTCCCTTCCCTTCCCTTCCCTTCCCTTCCCTTCCCTTCCCTTCCCTTCCCTTCCCTTCCCTTCCCTTCCCTTCCCTTCCCTTCCCTTCCCTTCCCTTCCCTTCCCTTCCCTTCCCTTCCCTTCCCTTCCCTTCCCTTCCCTTCCCTTCCCATCCCATCCCATCCCATCCCATCCCTTGTTAAACATTCTCCCGGTGTCCTCGCCCGCAGTGCTTGGCTGCTGCTCCCGGCAGCCTCTCCCCCGCTCCCCCCTTCCCCTGCCTGGGAAAGCCTGGTCCCGGCTCCCCGGGCTCAGCCCGCAGCCGGTGACCTTCACTGCTTCTCCTCTCCTTATCAGAGCCAGAGCACCAGGCCAGAGCCAGGGAAGGGGCTCCTGGAGCTCCCCGGTGGCTGAGGAATCGTGCACAGTGTCATTTCAGGGAAAGGGTAGATTGGATTTTTTTTTCTTTCTTTTTTTTTTTTTTTTTTTTTTTTTTTTTTTTTTTTTTTTTTCAGAACGTGAACTTATTTAACGTGTTTCTTTTGGAAGTCCCTGCCCTGGAGGGGCTCTGGGACAGAGCTGCCTGGCAGGGCAGATGCAGCTGCCCCGGGTCAGGTTTCACTGCTGTTGGATTTCGGGGGTGGTTTCTTTTCCTTTTTAAACAAAGCCTTGAAGTGGAAGTGGATCCGATGTTTTTATTACTGTATTAACATTCATTTTAATTCACTTCAGAAACTAACCCATTTTTCTTCTTGATTAGAATGTCATAGGATTAGACATGCTGTAACCCCTCCTGAAGTGCCTTATTTTTCCTACATGATATAAATATATTTATAAGAGTAATTATTCCACTTGTATCTTAGGGGTTTATTGCTGAGCGGGAGATAAGGTGGGAGAGGAGGGCTGGGAACTGCCCAGCCAGGCTGGTGGTCAGAAGGGCCACGCTTGATGGATACTCTCAGGGTGCAGGGGTTTCCTCACTTCAGACCAAAGGAGTTTCAACAGTGAAACTCTGCTTAAAAAGAAGAAAAAAGGACAAAAAACCCCAAACATGTGAGCAAAATACCGGAGATCTGTCAGGTTTTCTTGTTTTGTTTTTCTTTTGTTTTTTGGGTTTTTTTTACCCCTGCAAAATAAACACTGATGGCCAGGCTCTGCAGGGAGGCAGTGGCTGTGGGGGATCCGAGCCCGCCCCTCGTCCATCCTGCACATCCCAGTGCAGATCCCTGCCTCCTGTATTCCCATGTAATGTCTGTGCTTCTTTCTCCCTGTCGGTTGCTGTATAAGCCAGATTTCCTGCTGCTTTGTTTTGTTGTTTTTAATAATCAGCTCGGTAACCCCTGGATGAAGATCCCAACTACAAATATTTTGTAATGTACATGTATTAAAAAAAATAATAATTTTTTGATTCTTTTTTAAAACTTGATAAAACCTTTCTATCCAGTCGGTGCCTGTGTGTGTTACTGTGGGAGGTGTGAGCCTGAGCCTGGCACAGGGGCTGCAGTGGCTTTGTGTGTGACTTGGAGTCACAGAAAGGTTTGGGCTGGAAGGGAGACCTTAAAGCTCATCTCATTCCATGGGCAGGGACACCTCCCACTGTCCCAGGCTGCTCCAAGCCCTGTCCAGCCTGACCTTGGACACTTCCAGGGATGGGGCAGCCACAGCTGCCCTGGGCAAACCCAGCTCATCCCTGGGAGTGTGGGAGCCATGGGGCCACCTGAGCCAGTTGTGCCTGTCCTTGCGTCCTTAGTGCCACCAGGGTGTCCCTTGGGAAGCCCAGTGTCCATGAAGGTGCCTCCTGCCCAGGTGGAGGCTGAGGGAAGCTGGTGCATCCCGAGCTGTCTGGCAAACACCTTTGGCACAGGCGCTTTTCCATGCCGAGGTGGGTGAGGGCTATTAACAGTGGGAATTTTGGGGATCACAGCACCAAGGAAGCCCCATCCAGGAGCAGCCTCCAGCACTCCTTGCCATAGGAAATGAACCCAGGCTCCATCTTGCAGAGCAGAGTTGCTGCAGCTGGGCTGGGAAGGGGCTGCTGCAGCTTTTTTTGCCTCCATTTCACAGCTCCGGGTACTTCATGCAGTGAATGTGCCTGGCAGTGGTGGCTGCTGGCCCTGAGCTCAGGTGCCTGGACTGGCCTCGCTCTGTGGGGCTCTGTTTTCTTGCTGGTTGGTGAAAAGCAACAAAAGGCTCTGTCCCTGCTGCTCCTCGCCCCTGCTTTTACCACGGGCTTTGCTCTGCCAAATTCCCTTGGCTTTAGGAGACACCGGTGCCTCGCTCTGCAGCGCTGTGCCTTTCTTGGCTGACAATGGTCCCTGGCTGCAAAACCTCATTAGATTAATTGGCCTTGCCAGCTCCTGAACAAGCAAGGCCTTTAGTCATGCTGGGGCACAGAGGGCAGAGGAAGGAGGGAGCTCTGGGGCTTCCACAGTCCCTCGAGCTGCATGTCCCAGCTCTTGGCTCCAGCTGGAGCCTGGGAGGAGCAACTGGAGCTCCTGGCGGCCTTCGGATGGGTGTGGCTGTGGCCAGGTGCTGCCTCTGCTTTTCTGGGCTGCAGGACAACACGTAGCCTTGCGCTTTTGGAGTGACAGCCCTTGGAAGTCATCGTCAAGGTTTGGGGGGTGTCGGTGAGTTTTGTGCTGGTTTAACCCCCTAAACAACAGGGAAATCTTAGTCCCAGATCTGCCTTCGTGGGTAGCCCCCTAGGCTCCCACCCTCCAGGGAGCCGGGCAGGTCCTGGAGGCTGAGGTTCAGCTGGCTGCAGGGAGGAGAAGCCCAGCAGTGGCTGACATGGATTGTGTGAGCCCCAGCCCATCCGTGAGCAGCACTTTGCTGCCGCAGCTCCGCAGCCTTGGCACACCGACCTTGGCCCCGGCCTTTGATCCCTCTCCGTGTCCGTCTGTCCGTCCCACACCGCTTGGCACGGGGTCACAGCTGGCCAGGCCGCACCTTCACAGGAGCCCCTGTCTCCAAAGACCTATTTAATTTTCTCCTTCAAGGTGGTGTTAGCAACACCCAGAAGATGCTGCCGGCTGCCTTGGACGAGTGGGCTGCGTGTCCTTTCCACCACTGACGTCAGCTTCTCTCCCTTAATTCCCCCTCTGGGACCGAAGCAAGTGCAGGCGCTGCCAGCTCGGATCAGCGTTAGCAGCCTGCTCTCCCAGTGTGTGGCAGCGCTCCTCCGTGCCAATGTCACCCCCGACTGGCGCTGCTGTCCCTGCCCAAGCAGCCATGGGTGGTGGGAGAGCGCTCCCCTCTTCCAGCATCCTGGGAAGGGCCCCATGCCAGCAGAAAGTCCCCGTTCCTTGCACGTAGGTGTGCTGAGATGGCAGCTCAGCCCCTCAGAAATGGCTGACTCCTCTCTCTCGCTCTCCTGCTGCCTGGTGGGTTTTTTCTCTCCTCCTCCCTGCCTTTGCCGTTGCCTACGCGGTTGTGTGGGGAAGGCAATCGGCTCCCGTGCTGCGGATGGCTTTATCTGTAACTCTTCCATCTGCTCACAGCAGCTCACAAATAACCACGGGGTGCCAGAGGAATTATGTTATTTGGAGCTCAAGTTTCTGCAGTCTGGCAGGGCAGCAGCTCTGCACCGGGCTCAGCCGCTCCGCAAAGGCCAGCGCCGGCATGGCCAGGGCTTAAGGCAGGAGCTGGGGATGTGGCCAGGGCTGAATTGCTCTTCCCCATCCAGTTAGACAAAGCCCCAGCCCTGAGCCAGCATGGAAGCCTGGTCCTCCGGGAGCTTCCTGTGGAGAGCAGAGGGTCCTGCTGGCCCCGGGTCCCGGCACAGCCGTGGGCTCGTGGCACGAAGCCCTCCTGCATCGCATGCAGCAACAGGGATGAAATGGGAGGCTGCTGATCCCCTCCCCTTGAACTTCACTGTTTCCCACCAGGCACAGCCCTTTCAGACAGACTTCCCTCCCTGGGAAGCACCATCTGATGCCTCCAGAGCCATGGCTGTGGTGGTGGCTGGGGATGATGCTCGAGGCTGAGCTGTGCTGGGAAATGCCTCCCGCTGCCTCCGGCATTTGGTAAAACACTTACAGCAGGGCCGTGTTTTCTTCATTTCCTGCCTGCTCCCGCTTCCAAGGAAACAAAATCCCCCAAGCCAGGGCTGAGGTTTCTCATTTAGATGTAACCCAGGCCCATAACTGGGGCTGCCGGCCCTCCCCATGGCCCAGCAGTCCCAGGGTGGGGCAGGAGGAGCGTCAGGACTCGTGGTCCCATCGTGGGCACTCCAGTAAGGCATTGAGAGCAGAGCCCCATCCCTGGGATGGGGTGTGGGAAAGGGCAGCTCTCGGCTGTGCCCTAGGCAGGGCACTTGGGGTGCCAGGGGGAGGTTTTGGGGCAGCAGCAATCTCCTTCCCTCCTCCCATCTGGCAAAACCCCGGTGGTTTTGGCACCAGGGCTGGAGCAGGGGCTCTGGAGTGGGTGGTTTGAGACCAGCCCTGGCTCGTTGTGGGTGCTGCCAGCTCTCTCACCTGCACGGTGGCCAAGGGCAAGTGCTTGGAGCCAGATCTGGGCTCCACTGCTGCCAGCAGGACCTGGGCTGCTCACACGGGAGAAGGGGAGCAAACCCCAACCCACCCCCCCTGCCTGCACTGCAGCAGGGGGAGGCAAGAGCTGCCTGTGCTTGCAGCATCTGCTGGGAGCCTGGGAGGGGCTGGCCCTGCCAGATGTGCGAGCACAGCTGGGGTGAGGCTGTGCCCTCGTCTCTTAGCTCATATTTTAACCCAGAAGTTGGGCTGTTGGTCCTCTCTGAGCCTCTCCTGCACATCCCTGGCGTGGGGGTGGCTGCTCAGCACTCCAGCACCTTCTTGGATGGATTTGACTCTTTTTTTATAGCTTCACTTTCTGCATCTTTCTCCACCAAAAAAGGGAGCAGGCTGGCTCTGCTGTATCTCCCCGCCCGGTGCCGCCTGCTCCGTCATCCCCCAAAGGCCTGGAGCACTGGGAATATCCCTGGACTCGCTGGAGCCCTGGGAGAGCGACCAGCGCTGGCAGGGCCAGGGTCGTGGCTTCCTCCAGCCCGTGCTCCACCCGAGCTTCCCTCGCCCATCCTGGCAGCCCGGAGCTGGACACAGGTAGGAGCCAAAGGCGACATTTCCCACCTGGGCAGGGGGCACAGTGCTGGGCAACGACCACCGTGGTGGCAGCAGGGGTGAGGCTGTGAGGGTGACATTCTCGGGATGGCGGTGACAAGGATTCAGTGAGGGCTCAGCTCCCACAGCTCCCGAATTTCTGGTCCTGGGGAAACGCCTTGGCTTGAGCTGTGATGGCTTTTGATGCCACGTTGTCACTGTGGGTCACCGCAGCTCCCGAGCCCTCTGCGTGCCCTCGGTCGATCTGGGAAGCTCATCAGCAGGGGCACAGCCCTGCCAGCACCTGGGGAGGGGGGGCTGCAGCCCTGTGCCCACCCCCACCCCTGGCCCTGGTGGGTGGGAGCCTGAGCAGGGGATCCAGCAGACCTGAACGGTGCTGCCTTTGTGCCTTGCACACTCCAGTGTGTCACCCTGTCCCCAGGGGAAGTGACAGCGACCCCAGGGAGGGAGAGGAACTGGATTGGCTCGCACACCGTGGAGATGCTCCCTCTGAAGATATCAGCAGGGGAGGCACGAGGGAGAGAAAAGCTGTTTCAGCTGCCATGTGATGTTGACATAAGAATCACCAGGTAAAAACTGGCCCTGAATACAGCAGAGCTGGGAATTACAGGATTTTTCACCGCTGGGGGAGGCAGGCTCGGGAATTATCTCAGCTGAGCCCTGGGGCAGAACGAACACCTCCAGCCTCTGGCTGAACCTCAGTGAGGACAAGGGGAGCCCAAAGTTCCCCATGCCCAGCGCCGAGCCCAGCCCTGGGAGAGCAGGAGACGATCTGCGGGTCCTTCAGCCCTCCCAGCCCCATCTCCCCTCACCCCTTGCTAACACAGCCCCTTGCCAGCGCTCAGCCGAGGGAAATCTTCATTTCCTCCGCAATAAACAGCCTCAGCCCTCGGGGCTGCCACCAGCTCCCCGAGCCCAAGGTGCCGCGGAGCCCTGGGGGCCGCACACATCCCAGGGCACGGGGGGCTCTGGGGGCGCACGGGCTGCTACCCGAGGGGCTGAGCTGCCCTAATTAGCTCTGCCATCATTAACCTCGCCTTCCCTGCGAGCAGCAGGCAGCTGGGGCAGCAGGGATGAGCGCTCCGGATCCTGTGTGAGCGGTGATTTTCGGAGCGTGGGGGGGTGCTGGGCACGGTCCCCTGTGCCCCCTTCCCCAGGAGAGGGACTGGGAGCAGAGGTGAAGGCGGAGGTGCCATTCCTGCTGGATGCAGGGCCCAGGTTGCGACCCCTCGGATGGACGCCCAAGGTGGGAAGGAGTCCTCGCCATCCCTGGGCTGGGGGACGTGTCGGATGTTACCAGCAGAGCTGGATGCGGCCCCTGTGCCTCCTGGGGCTGGGAGGATGAGGATGGTCCGGGGCCTCAGTGCTGCTCCCCCCGGGCCAGCTCCTGCTAACAGGATGTGATGGGTGGGGGAAGCGCTGTCACTCGGCATCTCTTATCCGGGAGCAGGGAAACAGAGCAGGGGGATGGCCCTGGTGGGGCTCGGAGCCTCAGCCTTGTCTGCCCCCTCGGGAAACGCCATCCCACCCCCTCCCCAGCATCAAACAGCCGCACCTCGTACCACAAATTAATTTATTCCTCTACCAGAATTGTAAACAAGAAACAGCCCCCTCCCCCCCCCCACCCTGACTCACCGAGAGGCCCCATCCAGAGGGGTCCCTATCCGGAGGGATCCCCATCCCCAGGGGTCCCCTGCACGAGGGCCCCTTCACATCCATTCCCCAGCCCAGAATTGCGGCAAACCCAACTCCAGTGCAAAGAAAGACTTTGGCAGGGGGAGCCCTGGGTGCCGTGAGGGAGGTGGCAGCACGCAGAGGACCGCAAAACTTGTGGGTTTGGGGGTGCAGAGCCTCCGGCAACACCCCCCCCCCTCCTGAAGGCAGCGAGCACTAGAGGGCAGCAGGGCCCAGCGCTGGGCGGCGGGAGGGAGGCATGGAAATCAAATTAAATAATAATTCGAATACCAATAAATAAATAAATGGATGGATGGCTGGGAGAAGGGGGCGGGGGGAGGGAGGGTTGAGTCCCTCTCCTTTGGCACCGAGTCTCTCCTCCCCTTCCCCAAATGTATAAAATATATTTTTACTATCTGAGGTAAATAAGAAGGTAGTAAAAAAAAAACAAAGGGGGGGGGGGGGGGGGGGGATGAACGTTCCTGGTGTTTCCCCGCCCTTAAAAAAATAAAGCATCATAAATAGTTTTAAAGAAAATATGAGGATCTCCCCCGTCTCTCTCACTCATAAATATAGATTACATTATGGATAAAAAATACGATTTTCTCTCTATTCAAAAAGTGGAAAAATAGAGGAAAAGAAGGGGTTGTGCCCAAAAAGGATGAGGCTAGGAAGAGCTGCTTGGCTCCAAGAGCTCCTGCAGTGCGCCTCTGGGAATGAAAAGGGAGAATCAAAGCACATCCCCCGACCGCCATGGGTGAGTGAGAGATGCGGGGGGGCCCTCAGACGTCACTGGGGGAGCGGGAGCGGAACGGCGGCGCGGAGGAGAAGCAGCCGCAGCACACGGCCCACAGCACCTTCTGGATCTCCTGGTTCCGGAAGGCGTAAATGACGGGGTTCAGCACGGAGTTGTAGGTGGCGGGGAGCAGGGTGGCGTAGGTGTAGAGGGCCGGGGAGCTGTGGTCGCCCAGCAGCCCGTACACGGCGAAGGGCAGCCAGCAGGACGCGAAGGTGCCCAGGATGACGGCCAGGGTGGCGATGCCCTTGCGGGTGGTGACGTCGTGGGAGCTGGCCAGGAGGTGCCTCTGGACGGCGATCTGGTGAGCGTGCCGGCACACGATCCGACAGATCTGCGCGTACAGCTGGAGCACGGCCGCGAACACCGCCAGGAACGACACGGACAGGACCGTCAGGTGGCTCTTGGTGAGCGGCCTGACGATGCTGCAGGCCGAGGGCTCCTTCAGGCAGTTCCAGCCCAGGACGGGCAGCAGCCCGTAGCTGACGGAGGCTCCCCAGGTGAGGATCAGCATGATGTAAGTCCTGGTGACCGTCCTCTCCGAGTAGTAGGTCAGGGCGTTGTAGAGGGACAGGTAGCGGTCGATGGTGATGGTCAGCAGGCTGCTGACGCTGGCCGTGAAGGAGGTGACCAGGAGCCCCACGGTGAGCAGGCTGAGCGCCTCCGAGGGGATGAAGTACACGAAGGCAAAGTGCAGAATCAGCCCCAAACCTGCCAGCAGGTCGGCTGTGGCCAGGCTGCCGATCAGGAGGAACATGGGGGCACGGAAAGCCGGGGTGTAGAAGATGACCACCACCACGATGGCGTTCTCACAGGAGATGATGGTCCCCGAGACACAGAGGACAACGTCCCACGGGTTCAAGGCGAGGGGTTGCACCACAGACTCCAGATCCAAGGAGCTGCCACTGCCATTCCTGGCTGAGAACCAGCCCTGCTGGCCTTCGCTGGAGTTGGGGGGCTCTTTCTCCATCATGATGGTGGAGGGTGACCTGCAAGAGCAGCCCCTCAGCACCTGCTGTCCACGAGCTGCCCCTGTGCCACCCGGACGGGACAGGACTGTCCGCCCCCAAAAGTTGTCTTCAGGAGGGTGGGCAGGGTGGTGTAGGTTGAGGGTGTGCTCCCTGTTTGCTCTGAGGGGATTTTTCTGGACGAGATGGTTTAGTCATAAAATAAATAGGTGAATAAAGGGGAAAGAACACGGACACACAAACACACACACACACACACACACACACTACCCCTACTCCTGATGCCTTAGCTGCTGGGGGTTGGGCACTGCCTGATTTTGATGGATAAATCCAGGGTAGCAGGACGGGCAGTGGAAAACACCCTCCCCCGCGAGGAGTTCGGGGCCAAAGTGGGGGGATCCCAAGCAGCAGGTAAAGGGGGTGACCCTTTCCCCCCGACCAGCACCCCAGCGGGAACAGAATCCTCCCATCCCCACCGTGGCATCCCTTCTTACCTTGGGCATCTCCCTCTCCCCGGACGGGCTGTAGGGGGGCACGGCCGCCCCTCGCCACCCTCCCCACAGCGCCAGAGCGGGGTCCCCCCGGTGCCGGTGCCCCCCCGGTGCCGGTGCCCCCCCGGTGCCGGGCACTCACCTGCCGGGATGCCGGGCCCGGGCTGCGCTGGGCTGCCCGGCTGGGGCCCGGCTGCCATGGGCGCCGCCGAGTTATAGCGCCCGAGCGGGGCCGGGGGGTCCGGGGGGCTCGGGGGTGACTCACGGCTCCCCCCCCCCCAGCCCCGCTCGCCCCGCTGTGACGTCAATGGCGCGCCGGAGCCAATCAGCGCCCGCGCGGGCAGCGCGGGAGCGCGCGCGCCGCATCGTAATCGCAGCTCATTCATAAAAAAATAAAACAGGCCCCCCCCCCCACGCCCCCCCCAAAAACTCCCACGCCCCACCTCCACCCCCACCCCACGAGCCCGGGTCACCGCCGTGCTGCAGGGCAGGGAAAGGAGGGGGGGGCTCGCCCCTTCCCCCCGCAATGCGGAGCTTTGGGGGTTCCGCTGGGGAGGGGGCGGCCCGGAGTTTTTTTGGGGGGGGGGGGATGTGGGGTGGTCGAGGACGGGTCCCGTCCTGCCCCCGCTGTGCGGGGGCTGCGATGCCTCCTCCCCTCTCCCGGTGGGTCCCCGCGGCACGGCCTTCCCGCACCGGGACATGATTCACGGCCAGGAGGAGCGGGAATGCCCGGCCGGGGGGTGCGGGAAGGGCTGGCGGGGAGCCCTCGGGGGAGAGGAGGAGGAGGAGGAGGAGGAGAACAGGAGGAGAGGGCTGCGCTCCTCGACACCCTTCCCCCGCGCCGGTTCCTCGAAGCCCACGCGTTCCGCCGGCGATCTGTCCCCGCCGAGGGGAGAGGGGGTCCCGGAGAGCCCGGGCTGGGACCCCGCGGGAGCCGGGACACCCCGGGGGTCCCGGGCACGGCTGCGGCCGGCCCCTCGGAGCCCGGGCAGGTACCGGGCTGGGGCTCGGCTTGGTTCGGTTCGGTTCGGCCCAGCCGCGGCCCCGGGAAGTGTCCAAATGTCCCGGGCAGGGCACTAGAGCGAGCAGTGAGCGCGGCGCGTGCGGGATGTGCGGGGTGTCTGCGCAGTGTATACAGTGTGTACACGTGTGTGCAGCTGTGCACAGGTGTGTGCACGTGTACAGGTGTGTACAGGTGTGCACAGGTGTGATACAGGTGTGATGCAGGTGTGTACAGGTGTGCACAGGTGTGCACAAGGGGTGCAGTCCGTGCAGCCCCGGCTTTCCCAGGGCCGATGGGGGGGGGGAGGGTGTGATGGGGGTGACGCACCCCGGGACAGACCCCCCCCACACCCCCGGCCGGCCCTGCCGGGGCGGGGCGGGGCGGGACGAGGCGGGGCCGCCCCCCCTCCCTCCCCCGCCGCCGCCGGGGCCGCCTCCCGCGGGCGCGCATCTGCTCCGCTCCGCTCTCCCGGGAGATCCGCGGACACACCTCCCGCTGGGACCGTGCCGAGCCGGGCCGAGCCGAGCCGGGCCGGGCCATGGCCCCGCCGGGCCCCGGGGCGCTGCGCTGCGCGCTCCTGTGCGCGCTCCTGTGCGCGCAGGGACCCGCTCCCACCCGCGCAGGTACGGCCGGGGGGCGCGGGAGGGGAACTCGGGCTTTCGCAGCTTTGGGGCAGCTCAACTTTTTTGTGCGGGTTGTTTTGTTTTGTTTTGTTTTTTTCCCAGGGGTTCCTGTCGTGCCCACGGGACTCGGTCGCCCTTGCTTTGGGGGAGAGGGACCCCTGCTCCCGCTCCCAGCCGTGCTCGGGGGGCTGGGACCCCCGAGGGCCAGGGGGCTGCGCTGGGCTGTAGCGGGATAAGCAGGCTCCGAGCCGCTCCCCAAAAAGTATGGGGATCTCGTGCGGGAGAGGGGAACGGAGCCGTCACCTCCTTCCCGGGGTGCTGCAACTCCGGGCATTAATTATGCAAACCCCAGGCTTCCTTCTGCTCCCCCTCTGCTGCTGCAGGGACACATTTCCACCCTGACTTATCCCGGCGGGACCCACGCATGTTCCCAGAGCAGCCGTGGGAGGGGGGCTGCCCTCAGCCGGCCCCGCTGCCCCTCTCCATTCCCCTCCCTCCCTCTCCACTCCTGCCGGCAGGAGCGGGAGTTGACAACGCTGGGCTCGAACGCCTGTTCTGCGCCTGCCGCGATAAAAATAAATTATAAACCTGCCTAAACCCTTGCGAACAAAGTCCTACTTTCCCATTGGCTCCCGGCAGGTCTCCAAATGCTGGAAGGGGGGGCCAGCGGCGTGCCCACCTCCCCCTCCCGTAGCCATGGCAATGGGGCCGCAGCATCTCCGCTTCCTGCCTTAGCCACCGGTTGCCCCCTTGGCTTTTCCTGGGAAAGAAGGAAAGAGGCTTTTCTATCACCCGGGCATGGTTTTTAGGGTACCCTAAAAGCTGGGGGGGCTCCAGCTTGTCCCTCCAAAGGAAGCGGTGTGGTGGGAAGTGCTGCCCGCAGGGACGCCTTGTGCTCGTGTGCTCCCCTGGGAGCCAGCCCGGGGAAATGCCAGCCCGCAGGAGCCTCCTGCGAGCCCTGCGAGGAGGGTTCGCCCCTGAGAGCCTGGAAACGCATCCAGCGTGGGGAACGGCTCCCGGCCCTTTCCCGGGATGCTGCAAAGGCGGGCGTGGGACGCAGCGCGGTGCGGGCAGGGCCCGGCCGCAGCTCCTCGCAGCCTCCCTCGCCGACAGTCAGCGCTGTAAATTAATGATGAGCGTGTGTGGCGGAAGAGCAGCTCCGCAAACAACGGAGTGACTCACCGCATCCCCGGGCCGGTGGGAGCGGGGGTCCCGCGGGGTGGCCCGGGTGGGCAGAGGGGGGACACCGCTCAGGTAACCCCGTCCAGGCTGGTGCTGCCGCCTCACCTCATTTCAACCTCCACCGAAAGCTCCCAGCGCTGGGGCTGGGGGATGTTTCCTGCGCCGTGGGTGATGCTACAACACCCCGCGGGGACGGGGCTGCTGGGTTTGGTGCTACGGGATGTGCCTTCGTTCCTCCTGCTGCATCACCAGAATCCCCCCTCCGTGCAGCTGGGGGTCCAGCCCCCACCCCAGTGCCCGAGGGACGGGTGCTAACCCTGCCCTCATGGCTTTTCCCCGGCTTTGGCAGGAGAGTGTGGCAAGCTGAGGTCCTGCGAGATGTGTACGGGCAGGACCCACCCCCACAACGGCACCGACTGCGTCTGGGTGGGCTGCGGGACCCCCGAGGAGCCAGGTGAGGGGCTGGGCTGGGTGGGCACAGGGAGGGGCTCTCATCAGCCCCTGTCACTGGCCCGGGGCCGTGCCCGGATGGTGTTGGCACTCAGCACCCTGCGGTGCCCGGTCCCAGCTGCTTTCACTGAGCTGATCAAGGTCCGGCTCAGCTGTTTGGGGCTCTGCCCTGCGGGGGTGCAGCTCTGAACCCCCACCCCCAGGCCTTCAGATGGATGCCCACCCCGGGAATGAAACCTCCTCATCCCAAACCCTCAGGGCAGCCCTGGTCCTGAGCACCGCTGGCTGCAGTGCTTCGGGATCCTGGGGACAGCTCTGCTCCCTCTTCCCGCAGAAACAGGGAGCTGCGTGCGGAGAGGCTCGGCGGTGCGGGAGAGCTGCGCGCTCTACAACAGCAGCACCCTGTGCCGAGGTAACCCCAGAGCCCTGAACCCCCCAGACCCTCTGACCTGCAGGACAGGGGTGCTGCTGCAGGTGCCAGGCCCACGGGGATGAAATCCCACCACTGGGACAGAGACATGGGCTGCAGGGCTGTGTGACAATGTCCCCTGTCACCCCTTTAACCCCTTCCCTCTGTCCCTGCCCTCTCTAGCACTGAAGTCCCACACGGAAGAGCCTCCACGATCCCATAGCAAGGAGCCAGTGACACACCCCACAAGTGAGTAGGTCTGGGGAGGGCTGGGAGGCAGTGGGATGCCCCAGGGATCAGTGTTGTCCCATCAAGGCTCTTCCTTCTCTATTTCACATCCCTTTGGGAGGGATGAGCAGAGCTGCCCTCAGGGCTGCACCAGTGGCTGTGCCCAGGTCCCAGCTCTGTCTCTGTCCTCTCTCTGCACTGGGCAGTGCAGTGACTCATGACATGCATCCCCCCTCCAAGAACAAGCCTTGATTCCGTCCTTGCTGGGAATTGCCATCTCCAGCCTGGCTGGGAGTGAAGGAGCCTCTTCCAGTAAGCAGGAACTGGAGAACACTGGGCTAATTGCAGCGGGTAACCAGAGCCTGGAGCCTGCTGAATTATTGATCCCACTGGGATCCTTTTGCCCCTGGCTCCTTTCCTGCAGCTGCAGCTGCTCTGGCATGGGAAGGGGCTGAGCCTGTCCCAACATTCATTGGTGGGGACATCCCAGCCCCAAGTTGGGACCTTTCATTCCTCCCTGTGCAGCCACTGGTTCCTTCACAGACCCCAAATCCCCTCTCTTTGCTGGACTCATCTGTACTCAGGGATACCAGCTGCACCCATAACTCCCCAAACCTCCCCTTTTCCCCGGCCACCAGGGACCACCACCACCAGTGCCCCGCTGACAGGCAGCCCCGAGTTTCACCCGCCCGGCTTCGACACGGCGAGTTTCATCGGGGGCATCGTGCTGGTGCTGTGTGTGCAGGCCGTCACCTTCTTCATCATCAAGTTCATCAAGTCAAAGGACAGCACCTACCAAACACTGTAAGGGCAGGATCTGGGCTGGAGGGGGACCCGGGACAAGCCCACCCTTAGAGTCAGCACTGGGGTCTCCCTGGGGTGTTCTGTCCTGTCCTGTTCTGTCTCTGTCCTGTCCTGTCCTGTCTCTCCTCTGTGCTGTGTCCCATGTCCCGTGGCTCTTTGTGCCAGCCTGCCCTCACCCTGCAGGGACGATTTGGGAGATGGAGGGGTGGGTTCATGTCCCCCTGCCTGTCCCCTTGCTGCTGTCCGTCTGTCCTGCCCCTCCTCTGTCTGTCAGTGTCTGGCTGGATCCTGGCTCTGAGCCCCGCGGGGAGCGGCAGGGCCCCAGGTCAGAGCTGAGTCAGGGGGTGCTCCGTGCTCTCCCCATCTGGGGGTCGCTGTGGCTAACGTGGGGGGCTGTGCCCCCTCTCTCTTTCCTTCCATGCTGCCAGAGAGGACAACCAGTAGGTTCTGGGAGCACTGGGGAGGGGATGTCCCCCCGCACCCCCCGAGCTTCACCCTTCCCTCGGCCCTCCCCGGGCACAGGGGGGGCGTGGACCCTCCCTCCTGGTTTGCACGGCGGGTTTTGGGTGTTTCCCAGCTGGTTTTGCTGTTTCCTGTGAGCTGTTAGGGATGGAAAGGAAGGGGGTCCCCCTCAGGAGCCCCTCAGGAGTGCAGCCCCGTACAGCCCCTTCTGCCAGCTGGGTGAGGTGTCCCCAATGCCCCCAGCCTCACCACAGCAGGGTGCAGCCCCCTCACCCTGAGCCTCCTTGACAGCACGGCAACTGCAGGGCTCCCAGTTTGGCCCCAGTTTGACTCCAGCATCCCCCTGCCCACTCTTAGCACCCCCTGCCCCACTGCCTCCCCACAGCCTTTGGGGGTCCCCTCTTCCCCCTCCGGGACCCTTGGGTGCTTTTCCCTCTAGCAGAGCACCCAACCATGCCCTGACACCCCCCGTGCCCACCAGGGGAGCGGAGCCAGGGCCTTGCTGTGTGCTTTTGCTGTGCCTCTGTGTGCTCTGGGGGGGCCTGGGGGGGTTCCCTCTCCCCCACCCTCTTTCCGTGTGCTGTTTTGGGGAGGGGGCTGCGTGTCGTGTGCTGTGGGGTGACGCTTGTAGCTCGGGCTGCCCCCCATTAAACTCTGTGAGGTGGTGTCCGTGTTGTGTCTGGGGGGTTGCTGTGGCTGGGGGGGTGCAGGGGGGTCTAACCCTCCCCCATGGTGTGGGTGGGCACTGGACATTCCCTGGGGGGCTGCGAGGGGCCGGGGCACCCCAGGACCTTTCCTGCTACCTCTCCTCTCTGTCCAACGCACCAGGATCTGAGGTCCCCAGGCTGGGGGTCGCTGTCCCCGCCCTCCCCAGGTGAAGAGGCCACTGCTGGTGTCACCCTGCCCACGGCTGGACTGTCCCCCCTACACAGGCCCTGCACACCACGACTATGCAAAGCTGGGGACACCAGGGTGGGACACCAGGGCCTGCCCCCATCCCTGCCCCTGGGGATGCTCCGGGGGTTTGCACCCTCCAGCTGCCCCCAGGAGATGCAGGTGGGCGGGGGGGCCCATCCAGCCCTGAATTCCACCTTCAGCTCCTCCAGCCTGTGCTTTCCCAGGGGACCCAGGGCATCCAGGGATTACAGGACACGTGGCCATGGGTGGCAGTGGGGGACACTGTCCCCAGCCCCAGAGCCCGACCTGGAACAGGGGGGACAGAAACCAATAAAGGATTTTCCTGTAATTTCTGGTGTCTGTGTCATTGTCACCCATCTCCTGTCACCCCAGAGCCCCAGCAGTGGGTGCTGTCCCAGGAGATTCTGGTTTCAAAGAAACCTTTGGGGATTTGGCTGTTCCTGCCCACAGCGTGTATTGGTGGGTGGCCCCAAGTGACTCCCAGGGACCAGGGAGAAGGAACCAGTGTGGGGACAGGGCAGCCCAGTGTGGGTTATCCCGGTAAGAAAAGGGAGATCCGGGCAGAGCAGTGACCCCTCCCACCCCACCCAGGGCTGGGACAAGGCCACTGGAGCCCCGGGGCCGGCAGGAAGGTGATGGGGGCACAGCCCCACCCTGGGAGCAGTGGGACACAGCAGCTCCAGCCCCACAGCAGAGGGAGAAGTCAGGGTATGGTGGCCAGCGCACTAAACAACAACCAGACGTGCCCACAGCAAAACAAAAGCTGCCAGATGTGCCCTGTGGTGCTACTTCATTGCTGCTGGAAGGGGAGGGCGCAGACCCCAGAGCGCACAGCGGTGCCCCAGGTCTCCACCCTGAGATGCCACGGTCCCGCTGGCACCAGCCGCTCCCCGGGGGCTCAGGGCTATGCCCGGGGCACCAGGTTGGTTCTCAGGGGGAGCAGCGCTTCCACCCAGTGCCCGGGCTGCTGCAGCAGCTGCTTCCACACCCCCTGCTCCTCCGCCGTCGAGTCCATCCAGCCCACGGGCAGCCCGTAGCTGCTGCCTGCGGAGACACCAGCCTGTCACCCCGAGCTGTGACACCGGGGACGCCCTGAGGGGCTGGGGGTCCCCTCCCCCTCACCGGTGCCCAGGCTGAGCCGGATGCCTCCCAGCTGGCGCTTGGAAAAGGCTTCGTGGTGCCAGAGGGTGAACTCGGCGCACGCCTCCCCCAGGTCTTTGGCCTGGAAGCCGTCGTACACCATGGTGTGGTTGAAGAGGGGGTTCAGGCTCCGCTTCACCACCCGTGTCTTCTGCCGGCTGGCCTTGCTGTCATCGGGCAGCACGTAGCTGGGGTGGCACGGGGGTGAGGGGGGAACACCCCAGCAGCCCCTCTGGGTGCCTCCAGGGTGCCACCCCCTCCCTTACCACTGCACGAAGGCGTCCACGGTGCCGCTCTGCAGCGGGATGAGGCTCTGAGCATCCTTCACCCAGATGTGCAGCTCGCCCGTGGGTGGCATCCCCGCTCCTGCGAGCCACAAGGGTCAGGGGCACCCTGCCATGCCAGGCCCCCCCGGCTGCCCACGGGCCCCTCTCACCTTCTGAGCCGGCGGGGATGAACTTCAGAGCCAGGTTGAGGCTGCCCCGGCTGGCGAGGCCGTCTGAGGGGATGGGCATCTGGGGAGGACAGGGGGGTTACGGGGGCACTGCACAACCGGGTGGGGCTGGGAAGGCAAGGAGCTCACCCGTGGCTGCAGATTGAACCACTCGGGGCGCGTGTTGGCCCAATCCCAGGTGCCCAGTGCCACCTCCACCTCCCCCAGAAAGAGGTTCCTGCCCAGGCTGTCGTGGTGCCACACGGAGAGGTTCAGGGTCCGGCCCTGCAGGTCCCTCTTCTCCAGCTTGTACTGGTGGGGAAGGGACACAGGGTGAGGTTATCCACCCCCACCCACCCAATTTGAACCATGGGCACACTCCAAATCCACCCCAAAGGAGGCTTAGAAACCTTGAGGGTTTCATTGAAGACGGGGTCCAAGCTCCTCTTCCTCACCGCGGTCTTGCGCTTGCTGCGGTTGGATTTGTCGGGCAGCAGGTACGTCTTGATGTACCTGGGCCAAGAAACGAGGTGGGGGCAGTGGGGGCCAGGGCGGGCATCCCCTGGGCAGTGCCACGGGGGTGGGACACTCACGGGTCCGAGCGCTGCTTCTTGGCCTCGGCCAGCTCGCGGCAGCGCAGGACGTGAACCTGCAGCTCCTTCTTGGCCGGGTGGTAGCACAGGGAGAACTGGACACAGCCCCGCACGGGCACCCTGCCCAGCTCCCCCTCGCTGTACAGGCTCATCAGGCTCCCACTCAGCTGCAGGGGGTGACACAGTCAGGGGGGCTGCGGGTGCCCCCCACCACCCTTGTCCCGCTCCCAGCCCCGGTCCCAGTCCCAGTCCCAGTCCTGTACCGTGGAGGAGCTGAGGCTGGACACGGAGGAGCTGGTGCTCAGCAGGCTCGGGGGGGCATGGCCGTTCTGTGAGGACAGCGGGTCTGGGGGGGTCTGATCCATCTGGGGGGTCTCTGGTCTCTGGAAATGCAAAGAGGGGTCAGCACCTCCCCACTGGACCCCCAGACCCACTGAGGACCCCCAGCTCTCAGCAGTGCCCGGTGCTTGGCTACAGTCCATGCTGTGCTGGCTTTGTTCAGTCCCTCCAGAGCCCCAAAAACCCTACATAGCCTCTTCCAGACCCCCACAACCCCATACAGCCCCCTTCAACTTTGTACAGACCACTCCAGCCCTCCAAACTCAGAGAGTCCCTCAACCCCCTTAAAGCCCCCTCAAGACCCTACAGCCCTATAAACCCCCCCCACACCCACTCCAAGACACCCTACACCCCTCTCCAGCCCCCCCAATCCCATACAGCCTCCCCAAATCCATACAGCCCCACCAACCTCAGTCCCCATCCCACCTGCCCAGCACTGTGGCTGCTTCGTGTGGAGTCTGGCTCCTCCTCAGCATCCTCCCTGCTGGATGAGCCAAGGCCGTTCCCTCCTCCCGTGTCACCTGCAGGGACAAGAGGGGTGTGGGGGTCCCAGCCCAGCTCTGGGCAGGAGGGGGGATCCCCTTTTTGGCCACAGTGGGGGGCAGGAGGAGGCTGGTGAGCAGTGCCGGGGGCTCCAGCCCCCCAAACCCCCATGGCACCCACCCTCATCCCGGGTACCTGTCTGGGTCAGGCTGTCCTGCTCCCTCGCTGGGATGTCACCCTCCAGCAGGGGTTGTGACATCGGGGTCTCCTCCACGGCCGGGGCAGGGGGCCTGGGCTGTGAGGGAAGGGTGAGAACAGGACCCCAGCACCCTCCTTCCCCCAGCTGCTCCCCACAGCCCAGTCCTCAGTGCTCCAGGGGACAGGGTGAGGGGTGAGCCATGGGACACCCCATGGGACATTTTGTGGGACATTTCCCATCACTCCCCAGGACTCAGGATCTCTCCAAGCACAGCACAACCTTGGGATGGCACTGGGGGTACTGCAGGGTGAACCCCACCCATCACTGGGGGTCAGGTACTGCTCAACCCCACACCAGGCACCCACCTGGGGCTCAGGGGCCTCCTGCACCTCCTCTGTGGGGGAACTGTGGGAAGAGACCACCGTTAGTTTGGTCTGGATGGTGGACAGATGGACACTGGGATGCTGGACAGACAGACACTGGGATAGACAGACAGTGGTGGGAGGACGGTGGAAAACCAGACCCTGGAATGATGGGCAGACACCAGCCCTGACTGCACCATCCCCTTCCCCAGGGGTTCTGCTGCCTCTCCAGCCCCCTTGTGCCACCCCAGTGGGTACCAGAGAGATGCCACCAGCCCTGGGCCACCCGTGGGGTGACGCCCTTCCTCCCTCCCCTCCCTCACCTCTCGTCCGTCTCCAAGGCACCATCCTCATCCTCCCTCTCCTCTGCCAGCGGCTCATCAATGGCCTCCAGCTCGCCCAAACCGGGGCCACGTTCCAGGTCCGCCGTTCCTGGGGACCTCGGGGAGCTCAGCGGGCCCAGCCCCGGTCCCCCCGTTCCCCGGCCCCCCCGTTCCCCGTGCCCCGCTTACCCCGGGGCCGCCGCCTGCGGCGGATGGAGGCTCGGACGAGCTCGGAGCCCAGGGGCTGCTGGTGCCGCTGGGCCCGGGCGTCACAGAACCAGTCCCCGGTGAGGCTCCGCAGCCGCGCCGGGTCCGACACCGACTTGCGGAGCTTGCTGGAGGGCGGGAGGGGGACACTGGGACCCCCGCCCCGGCACCGCCATCGGCCCCTGTGCCCCAGAGCCTTCCCAATCCACGGAACTGCCCCAGCAGAGCCTGGGGGACACCAGCCACCCCCTCCCAGGGCCTGGGGGACCCTCGGCGCTGCTGTGACAGACCAGGGGCTTCCCTCTGGCTGAGCTCAGTGGGTGACCCCGCCACCAGGTGAAAAGGGGACCTGGCTGTCCCCAGGGGTGACGTCCCCGAGCTGGCTGCTCCTGGGGTTCCCCAAGGGCCGCGCCGAGCAGGGACCCCCGGCCCACCTGATGCGTCCCTGCTCTCGCCTCTGGAGCTGCCAGTCCCGGCGCAGCACCTCGGCGATGGAGCTGCGCTCCTGCTCCGTCAGGAAGCTCAGGTCCAGCAGCGCCTCGGGCTCCAGGGCCATGCCGGGGAGCGGGGACACCGCGGGGACACCCCGCGGGGCTGGCCCGGATGGGGACGGGGACACGGGGTGCTCAGCGCTCCGGGCGTGCACCAGCGATGCCAACATCTGGAGAAGCACCTCTGTGCAGGATCCCCCCCGTCCATCCTGCTGGAAGGACAAGGGGGGAGGAGCTCAGCCCACCCCCCAGCACCCCCGCGACCACCACCGGCCACAAGCGATGAGCGGGGCGATGCCGGGGCTGCCAGGGGAAGGGCACAGGCAGGGGCTGGGCTCGGGGTGCCAGGGGAAGGGCACAGGCAGGGGCTGGGCTCGGGGTGCCAGGGGAAGGGCACAGGCAGGGGCTGGGCTCGGGGTGCCAGGGGAAGGGCACAGGCAGGGGCTGGGCTCGGGGACACCGCGCCGCTCCTCCCGGTGCCGGCTCCGCGCCAGGCCAGCCCTGCCCGGGATCCTGCCCGCGGCCCGTGTTTGCCCAGCGTGTTTGCTCAGGGCTGGCTCTGCCCCTGCCCGCGTTCCCAGGGCTTCACCGGCTGCCAGGGCACACGGACAGACGGCAGAAGGGGCTTGGCTGTCCCCGCGATGGACGGCGACCGAACCGGGCCGAGACCGAGCTCCGCTCATCGCATCGCCCAGAGGGGTCTTGCCCCACGCCCGGCGTTGCCTCACGGCCCTTCCTGTCCCCCGTGTTGGGAAAGCGCTGCCTGGTGCCACCGAGGGCAGGAAATTGCAGCAGCCGTGGGGCAGGATCGGCCTGGATCCCCCGGGCACCCCCCATGTCCCCGGGCACCCACAGAGCCAAGCCCCGGCACGGCCGGGGTGTCCCACCTGCACCAGTGGCCCCGTCCCCAGCCCCAGAAGTGACTCGGACCCCGCCCCACGGGCGGCCCTGTCCCAGCCTGTCCCCAGCCCCTCGGAGGGTCCTGCCCCTGCCCCACAGGTGCCCCTGTCCCAGGGGGTGTCGGACACCCCCCGGTGCCAACCCCGCCACAGCCCGCAGCAAACCAGCAGCAGGGACCCCCCCATCGCACTCAGGAGAACCCCAGCAGCCCCTGGCCCCCTCGGGACAGGAACCTGGGACACCCACCAGCCCCCTGCCCCCGACATGGGCCTGGGAGGGGACTCGGGGGACACGAACCGGCTCTTCCCGGGGCTGGGGTGATGCTGCCGCTGTCTCCCCGCCGCAGCCGCTCGTATCCTGTTTAGTGCCGGCACACGGGGGGGTCCCCCCACCCCGGAACAGAGCCGCCACCTAAAAATGTCACCTAAGTCTGAGCCAGGCACTGCCGCTGTGCCCAGTTCCCTGCGGGGTCCCCAAAACAGAGCTGTGAAGAAGCGCCACAGCTCCGCCGGTGTGCAGAGGAGAGCTGGGCCCCCCACCCTCCACGGGGGACCAGTCAAACCAGTTAAACCTCCCCAACAAGCCACAGCTGGGGGTTGCACGTCCCCCTTCTTTTCATCGCAGGCAGCCCGAGAAGGTGAAGGGAGGGTCCGGACGGCGTGAAACACCTCCCGTACCCCCTCCCCAAAACGCACCCACCCCCAGCCCCTCCTCGGTGACCCCCAGAGCCCCCAGGAACCGGCAGATCCCAATGGCCTCGAGCACAGCCCAGAGCTGCCCCAGAGCCGGGACTCGCTCGCCGCCCCCATCACGGGGGGTGACCCCGGCCAGACCCGGGCCTCTGTCACAGCGTGGGGACAGGAAAAGTCACCCCTCGAATGCGTGAGCACCCCCAGCCCCCGGCTCTCCCTGGGGAGCAGGGGGGGATGTGCAGCCCCTCAAGCGGGGCGGGAGGAGCCGGGGCACCCCCCCCCCCCCCCCCAACCCAGGGCACCGGTGCAGCCCCACGCCCCCACTTACCTGCCCAGGTGACGGGGTCTCCGTGGCTCGCCGTCCCCCCCGGGGCCCACGGGGACCCCCGTGGGTGAGCGGAGCCCCCAGTCCCCACCCCTGGCTGGGTGCTGCGCCCGGGGTGACTCAACCGCAGCCCTGCGAGCGCCTCCGCGCCCGGCGGCACGAAAGCAGGGACTGGAGCCAGCAGCACCCGCCGGACGGGACTGAACTGGGCTGAACTGGGCTGAACTGGGAGGCGTCAGGCGCCTGGGAAAGGGTGGCGCAGTGGGGATGCGCCCCGGCAAAGGGGACCCCAAGCCTGGCGGAGACTCGAAGCCAAGGGTGTGGAAAAGGGGACGGGGGGGAGATGTCCCAGCCTGGTGTCACACGGGGGGTTGGGGGCAGGATGTGCCGCTGGGGTTCCTGGGAGAGCGCCTGGGCTGCACTGGGGGAACTGGGGGGACTGGTCTGTGCTGGGCGTGGAGGAGCAGTCCGTCTGCCCCCTGCAGCACCCTGCAGACCCCCACCCCAAAAACCCAGTGTGGAGCAACACCAGGTCCCTGGGGCTGTGCAGGACCCCCATTCCCCAGGGCGTCCTCGGCTCCATGGCCCCCATCCCATAATTCATTCCCAGCCCGCGGGACGGCCCCAGCCCCCTCCTCAAACCATGGTTCCCCTCGGTCCACTCCCACCCTCACCCCAGCCCCACAACCCCATCCCACCGGGAGCAATCTGAGTGGCCGGGGGTCCTGGGCACCCAGCACCAACCTGGGGCTCAGCCCCACGCAGGATTGGGCCAGCAGTGCCAGGCAGGGATAAACCCTGGGCAGGAGCATCACAGTGGCACCTGTGCCACGAGTTTCTCTCGATGCCAGAGGGAGAGCAGCTGGCTGGGGGTGGGGGTCAGGCTCCCCCCTAGCTTTAGTGTGAGATGGCAGCACCTGCTGAGCACAGCACCACAAGAAAAGGGGATTATTTTTAGCCTGGTTTCTCAGGAAATGAGACTTTAGCAGCGGCTTCATGTGTCTGTCCGTGGGCCACTCTTCTCCTTCTGTTCCTACAGTGCTCTCAGGGCTCAGCTCTGGTGGGAGGGGGTCCCAGAGGAGTGGGATCCCTGCTCTGGGTGTCCTGGGAATGCAGCCTGGAATTGCAGGGGAACAATGACACGAGGACATTGAGTCCCCACAGGGCTTCCTGTGGGCTGGGGGCTCAGCTCTGGCTCACCCCGGGTGGGCACCAAGCCCTTTCTGGGCATTCTGAACCTTTTGTTCCAGCAACTCCAGAGTGAGGAACATTTACGGGATGGAGAAGGGCGTGAGGAGAAGTGGGACACATCCTGCAGGGTGTCCCCCCATCGCCGGTGACCCAGGGGTGCAGTGAGTTGCTGAGCCGGTGCCTCGGGGGCTGCACCAGCCCAGTGGCAGCCGGTGACACCCAGGAGCAGCGTGGCCACCAGCACACCTGAGCCCGGTGCCAGGCCAGCCCACGGGGATGGTTTTCCTTGCGGCCAGCTCCTGGAGCAGCTCGGAGGAGCAGCCCCCGGTGCCACAGGCACGGGGCAGGTTCTGCCTCATTTCGGTGCCGCGTGGGCAGCCCCGGGCCAGCGCTGGCCAGGAGCAAGTCCCGGCCTGCTCCCAGCCCTCCTCCCTTTCCAGGACTTGCTCCTCGGGTCCGGGAGGTGCAGGCAAGTCTGGTTCTCCTGGGGGGAAACTGAGGCAGGAGCACGGGCTGGAGTGTGGGTGGAGACCCAGCAGTGGATTTTTGGGCGGTGGGGAAGCCCTTGCAGCACAGCACACCAGCTCTGACACTGCTACGTGTCCCCCCAAAGGCATGGGGCCACCTGGCCCCATTCCTCTCCTGGGGTCTTGGCTTCCCGTGCCCTCTGCCCTCCCAGAGCCTTTGATGTGTCACTCAAGCGCTCCCTGGCCACCCAGGAATATCCATCAGCCCTGCCATATCCCACTGGGACAGACCCCAGCCCCCACAGGGACAGATCCCAGCTCTCGTGGTGACAGACCCCAACTCCCCCAGGCTGGAGGCCCTTTGCTTGCACCCACTTTTAATTGTTTATTTCAAATCCCCACAGCAGAGCAGGGGCCTGGGGGCGTTTCCAGCTGTGGCTCTGGCTGGGAATGATATCTAAGGCCTGGCTGGGAGGCCGGTGCTGGGTCTTACACCCCCTTTCCCCCCCCTGCCTGGGAAACAACGTCGGGAGGATAAGGAGGGATCCAAAGCCGGGAGGCACCAGAGCCCCCCGGCAGCTTCCAGAGCTCTCAGTGCGCCCCTGTGCAACGCGACACTGCTCCTGGGGGAGCCCTCTGATGCACCCCCCAAAGGGGGTGACCCCTGGGACCCCTCCCCTCCGGCCAGCTGCAGAAAAGTGACCGCACTTCAAAGGCGGCTCCCCGGCGGTGACATCCCCGGCTCCAGGGCGGTGACATCCCCGGCTCCAGGACGGTGACATCCCCGGCTCCCCGGCGGTGACATCCCCGGCTCCAGGGCGGTGACATCCCCGGCTCCCCGCGGGGGTCCCGCTCGGGACCCCAGCCCTGCTCCCAGCCCTGGTGCCTGCCAGGGGTCGGGCACACTCGGGGGTGCGGGGGAAGCAGCGGGGTCACTCTGGGATGAGCGTTCAGGCCGTGTGGCAGCTGGGATGGATCCTGACATTCCATTCTGCAGCATTCCTGGCTCCCGGGGCTGGGCTGAGAGCCTGGAGAGGAAAACGAGGGGAGCGGGGCTCGCCCGGCAGCCTCTCGCCCCGGGCAGGGCGCTGGGGGCACTCGGGGCACCCTCGGACCGGCTGCTTCCCTCTCACCCCAAATTCCCTGACCGGAACCGCACGGCTCGGCTCCCACACATCCCACACACGAGAGAAAATCCTGCCAGGCTCGGGAGGCGGCCCCGAGGGCTTTGGCATCCTCACCTCACCTTCCCACAACAGATGTGCGCGGGATAAAGCCCTGGGAGCCGCTTGCCGGTCCTGCAGGAGCTGAGGTTGCTTGCCTGGAGGGCCGAGAAGGAGGATCCAGGTGGTTTTCCATAAAATGGCTGCACCATGAAATCCCCTGGCCTCGGACACAACCTAATTTTAAGGCTGATGTACTCTCCCCCCCCCCCGCCACACACAGCTCCAGCCTCTGGATATCAGATGGAAGAGAAAATCAGTGGCTGCATCTGCAGTCAGCAGGCACAGCTTTCCCTGCTCCCAGCTCAGGCAGCAGATCCTGCTGGGAGAGGGGAAAATGAGTCTGGCTCTTTGCTTCGGGCAGCCCCAGGGCCAGGACAGGCGTCCCCTCCCCTGGGAAGAGAGGGGACTGTGTGCTGGGAAGGGAAGGGAGCTGGGAAAGCAGTGCCTCCCGGAAAAAAAGGACACAGGAGAGACAAAAGGGAAACCGTTCACAGCTGAAGGGAATCAACCTTGGAAAAAAAGCATCTCCCACCCTACAACACTTGGCTGCCCCTGCCCAGGCATCGAGACCCCACATTAAATCTTACAAGCTGTTCCTGCACTGCAGGGATGGGGAATTCTCCTGCCCTGCAAACCTCCTTCCCAGCAGCAGGGTTGTGAGTTTTCCCTGGAGTGGGGAAAAGGGCGAGTTCATCAAGCCAAAGGTGTGGGAGCTTCAGGAGGGGCCAAGGCAGATCCTGATCCCAACCCTGCTCTTGGCTGAGGGCTGCGAGGAGGAAAGAGATAGAGCACTTGGAGATATCCACAGAAATCAGTTTATTTCCCTGCCGTCGGGATTATGAAACCACAGAAGCAGAGTTTAAATATTTACAAAGAAATCCAGCGCCCCGCAGAGATGAAGGGAACAAAGGATGAGGGATGGGGGCTCGCCCTCGCTATTCCAAACTCCGCTCTGGTAGAAAGCATCAGGAGCAAACGAGAGGGAATTTTACAGTGGGGATTTGGAAGTCCGGGGGCCCCCTGATCCCCCCAAGTCTCAGCTTTGGCAATTCTTGCAGAGCTCATGGGTAAAACACGGACGGGTTGGGCCGAGGGGCTCGAGGTTATTGCTGAGGGTGGATCCAGCCCCGGGGCCGGGCACTCCAAGGAATCCCACGGAATTCAACACGCAGGGAAAGCGCTCGTTCCCCTCTCCCACCCGGGTGGACAGTGGCTCCTGGGCAGAGAACAGAGCTCAGAACACTCCTTCCTTTCATCCAGCTTCTCTCCGATTGGGATTTCGGCGTTCAGGCAGCCCCAGGCCCAGCACCCTCCATCCCACGCTCTCCACACAGGAAGGGAACGACTGCACAGAGCAGCCATGGCAATGTTCCAGCTCCGGGCTGATGGGGAAGGCCACAGTGGGGTGACACAGGGGCAATAATGAGCAGGAGGAGTACGGGGCGATTTTAAAATGACTGAGGAAGAGGGGAAAACACAGAAAGGAGCTCAGGAGGAGGGTCCAACCCTCCCACATAGAGGGTCAGGGAAGTGGGAGGCACATGGGGAGGGGTCTGAAAGCCAGGGGTCTGACAGTGAGTGGGCTCCAGTCAGAGGAAGCTGCAGACACAGCTGGGACCCCAGAAAAGCTTTCCTGATGGCACAAGCACTCCTCGAAATGGATTCCTTGGAATCCACGAGGTTCTGGAGTAATGAGCTGGTTTTTTGGGTGCGAGTGGAAAAGCTCTTCTCCCACCTCTGCAGTCAGCAGGGACCTGCTCAGCTGCACATGACCCTTCAGCCCAGGCTTGGCTTTAAAACTCCCCCTGGCTCAGAGCCCTCCAAAATCAGCACCTGCAGAGCACACCCAGCTGTAGAAGGGGTTCCAGGTCACATCCAAACTCCCTCCCTGCCTGGCACTCAAGGACAAACCCCCTTCCCACAGACCACCCTGCGTGAGCTGTGCTCCTCACACCAAATCCCTGCACAGGACCTGTGCCCAGGTGTGCTCTCCACAGCTCCCTAAACCATTCCTCAACCACTAGCCAGGAGAAACCGCCCCAGTTTGCTGCTGCAAAGCCCAGCCAGACAGGCAACTTCCAGCCCCTTCACCTCCTCTCTTCAGCTCTAGGCTCAGGTGCTGCTCCCACTGAGGTTCTCCAGCCCCAGGCTCAGCCTCTCTGCTCCAGCTGCACGGGGATCAAAGGGTAACAAGTGCCTTGTGAGGACTGCAGTGCCAGATTTAGCAACTGAGAGCCCGAGGAGAAGCAGGGGAGTGATATTTTCTCTGGCACGAGCTAAAAGGGACAAAGGGCTGCCTCCCAAAGCTGCAGCAGGCTCCTGAAGGGGGGCACCCTGCCATGAGCCCTTCCCAAGGCAGCCCTTTGGCTTTCCTGCCTTTCCAGGCTCACCAGCAGGACCAGGGGAGCTGGCCCTGCCACAGAGCGTCCCTCAGGAGTGTTCCACCTCAACAACCTCCTGCTGCTGCTGGGGGGCCATGGCTGAGTGCTGGGGCACCCCCTCCTCCCAGGAAGAACCCACACTTCCCTTTGGAATGTGTGCTACTGGAGAGATGTGCCACAGGGAAAACAGTAACTCCTAACTGGAGACCCAGGGAACTGGAGGAAGCATCTGGTGAAGAGGGGGAAAGCAGGAGATCAGAGAGACACTCCCAAGGTGCATCTGCTCGTGCCACTGCAGGAGGCAGAGCTTGCCTTGAGGCTTTTCTTGGCTCTGAAAGCAAAGGTGCCCACCCCTCTCCTGTGCTGATCCCATCCCCACCTCCCCAGCTGCAGAAAGGGAGAGAGCAGAAGCTTCCAGACCCCTGACACTGGGAGACACCATCGACAGAACAGAAACAGGAGGAAAAGAAGCCAACTCCAGGAGACAAAAACGAGCTGTCACGATGGAGTGGGGCTGCCACCTTCCCTGGAAAAGGCTCCCAGAGTCCCAGGCCTCCATCCTGCTGGATCAGTCACAGTTTCTTCCTTTGTGTGCTCAGGGGGGTCAGGGCTGCCATCACCGCAGGTGGAGGGTGAGAACCACGGTCACAATCACCCCCAGGAAGAGGACAAAGGGCAGCCAGGTCTTCACAAACCCCCCTATGCTGCAGGAGGGAAAGGGGGAAAGGTTTAAATGTGAGAAATCAGCAGAGACAAAAGGATGGGAGAATAACTGAAGAAATCAGAGGGAGACAGATGCCTGGCTGTTACCTGTTGCACTGGCACACACCCCATCCTGGAAATTGTGTGTTAAAAACTCAGACTCCATCAGGACCACAATAAATCTATCACAAACAACAGGGCTGGAATCTCCTTCCATCTTAAATTAAGACAAGCCCATTTCATACCTGCACAGACAGGAATGGTGACAGGAGGCCAAAACAAATGAAACCCCATTACCACAGGGCTCGTTTATCTGACTGCTGGTGGATTTAACCAAGCCAGCTAGAGCTACCCTTGCCCAAAAGCAGGTAAAGAAGCTCTTCCAGAACAGGGAAGACTCCACAGAAGTGAAGCTTCATGCAGGGCAGTCCTCACAGAATCTCCTCTTCAGGCACAAGGAGCTGATAGGGAGATTCAAAACCCTTTCCTTAAGGAAATCTCGGGTTTTCCCTCCCCACTCCAGTTGGAAGCTCCACATCAGCTGGAAATCAGACCAGTTTTTATGTAAACAAGATTCAAGAGAGGGGAGGGAAACCAGTAATTCTTGGAGAAAAGCCATCCTGTGACCTTATGTTCTGACCTAACCCAGCCAGAAGACAACACGGAATGAGATTTGCTTTAGCCAGCATTTCCCAAATTCCAGGCACTCCAAATTAGCAGTCAGAAACAGTATTTTGGGAGCAGTATCTAGTGCAACCCAGCAAGCACTCCTGCTTCTCCTGTTGAGCACAGGCAGTGACAGCACCACCCACCCACAGCTTGGGGGGATGCTTCTCCCTTCTCCATGGGCCAGGTGATGCTTCAGAAGGCTCAGGAGAAGGAAAGAGCCCCTTTTGCTGCTGAATGCAGCCTGTCCCTCAGCTCACCTGACGTATTTCCCATAGAGGAGTGTGAAGAAGCACAGTTTCACCATGTTCCAGGAGGTGCTGTTATCATATCTCATCAAGTTTAAGGCCAGAGCCACGTGGGAATGGCAGTTGTCACAGCAAAGGTTGTGCTGGAACACAAAAAGGGATTAGAAATGCTGTCCCTGAGGTTTCCCAGTCCTGGTGGAGGGCCATAGGTCTCACTCCCGTGGCAAGGAGCCAAATACTGGGGAGGGATCCCCTCAAACCACTGCAGAGATGTGGAATCGTGGAATGGTCTGGGTTGGATGGACTTGAAAGCTCCTTGCTCCAACCTGGCCTTGAACACTTCCAGCAGGGATGGGGTATCCAGAATCTCTCTGGGAACTCCCTGGAGCCTCTGGGGGGGGTCCTCCCTCCCTCCCTCCCTCCCTCCCTCCCTCCCGGGCAGGGCAGGACAGGACAGGAGCTGTACCATGCGGTGCTTGTACTCCTCGGACGCGTCGTGCACGGCCGTGTCCCAGGCGTTGGCACCAGTGGCAAAGACTTTGCTGGGGTCCAGTTTCCAGTACCTGGAAGGGTGAGAAGTTTTCTTTGCATTGTTCTACTGCTGCACCTCCCCTACTGGTTGTGACTCCTAGGAAGATTATGGAATCAGTCTCCTGAGCTGCAAAGGAGGCCAACTCCTTGCCCTGTACAGGCTTAAAGGCCGTGGATAAATCCAGTGCCTCTGAAATGCACGGGACCCAGCTCTCAGAGACAGGCAGAGGCAGCAGAAAGGCTGCTCAGCACCCACAGCACCCCAGAGAGGGAAATCACAGAGCTCAGGGCACAGCCCTGGACTGCTCCCACATCCCAAAGCAATCTCCTGGCCCTTCCAAACAGAAACCTGACCTGAGACACAAACCCAGGCCCTTCTCCTTCCTAAAGCTCTGCCAGGATGTGAGTGCCACCAGTTCATCAGCACAGCTAGGCAGTGTTTACTAAGAGCACTCATTAACATCATCCCAGAATGGTTTAGCCTTTTCTTTTCCTTTTCTTTAACAAAGGCTCCAAACAGCTCTGGTTATTAACACCACCACGCTGCTGTCATGCTGCTAAAAAGATTTAATTGAATGTGGTTTCCTAAAAAGCAGAGACACAGTGGCCACCAAGGTGAATGAGGGCAGCTGAGCACCAGGAAAAGCAATGTCACAGCACATCTGTCCCCAGGAACTGCAGGGCACTTGGGCAGTTTAATACAAACACACAACACTTACTTCACAGGTTTCCCAAATGCCATGTTGTCTTCCTAAAAACAAAAAAAAAAAAAAAAAAAAGGAAAACTGTCTCAGGAAGATGAAGTCAATGTTCAGGGCATGGATGGTGCTTGGTGTCCCACTGCCCCAGACACCAATCCTGGTGTGCCTGGCTTTGGATTCCCATTGTTTCCATACTCCTGCTCTGGGCATGGGCATATCTGTACTCCCCACACTGTGACACCATTTACATACAAGTGCCTAGGCACTTCTGCTATTCAGAATTAAGAGAATTTAAGTCCTAAACTCCTAATTTAGAGCCTGGAGTACAACACTCCTTCCCCCTTCTCCTCACCAAACCAGCCATTATTTATCATGCCCCCAAATGAGCTCCAGTGACCAGATCCTCAAAACCAGCTAAAGGTATTAATTGAGCTGGAGAAGGCAGGGCTGGCTCAGAAGCCCTGGGGAAGGGAGCAGCAGAGGAAGCAGGAGCTGTGCTGCTGTCCTGGGTGCAGGAGGGGAAGCAGGAGCTGCAGGGGAAGCAGGAGCTGCAGGGGAAGCAGGAGCTGCAGGAGCTGCAGCAGGTACTCACAGACACAAAGTAGGGCCCCGCGAAGTCCCGGATGACGCCGGCCGAGGTGCAGATGCCCATGTGCCCGATGATGGGGAACAGCCACCTGCAAGGCAGCAAGGACAGGAGGGGATTGTCCCTGCCACACCACCCAGGACACGGCTGGGAGGGGCAGAGCAGGAGCCAGAGTCAGGCAAGGGCTGGAAAGGACACGGGAAGCAGAGAGAACACCAAGGGAACGGCCCCAGCTCCACTGGCAGGAGGGTGGGAGGAGAACATCACACTCCAAAGTGCCCTGCACACACCCCGGGCAGGGAAGGGCGAGCCCCAGACAAACCCCTTTGTGCAGCCAAGCACAAGATCAGATCCTGGAGCAGCTGCCTTGGGATAAAACCGGACTTTCCACTCCAGCAAACAAAAATCAGGTCACCCTGCCCACCTTCCCATCACGCTGCAGCTTTCCACTGCAACCTAGATTTAACATCTCCAGACAGAAAAGAGAGTCCCTGGCTTTGGGAAGAGCATTCCCTCCCCTAAATGATCCCACTGTTTCACAGTCCTTCTCCCTGATGGATATTTAGAGTCCCAGGGAGCAGCAGACCTTCCACCATCAGATTTATATCCCAAACCCTTCCTCTGGTCACACCTAAGTACAGCCTCCTTCCATCACTATCACATAGGAGTGAACACTCCAGGTCACATTCCAGTCCTCTCCCATGTTTTCAGCACCCCCAGGTTTGCTGATCTCCCTGATTTCTCTCTCCCTGAGGGACTGAGTGGCTCTGACAGCTCCCTTCAGCACTCCCAGCCGGGGTTAGGAATGTTACAAAGCTCTGGAAAATTCTCCAGGAAAAGGCTGAGGTGAAAATTTTTAGCAACCAAAAAAAAAAAAAAAAAAAAAAGATAAAAGAGGTGGCAAGAGGGGAAGGGCAGCCTCTCCCGGGCGAGGAGAGCTGCGGGCCGTTCCCGATCCCGGCACACCCCACACCACATCTTGTACCTGACTGCGAGCCCCGGCTCAGTAAACATCACCTGACGGGAACCCGGGGGGAAGAGGAAGGTGGAAAAACAAGCCTGGCTGTGCCCAGACAACCCCCACAGCCACAGCTTTCCACGTTCCCACGGCAAGAGCAAAGCTCCCAAGCTCTCCCCGGAGCCTGCCCACACTCGGCCGGCGAGCCTGGCACGGCAGCTCCGGTCCCGACTCATGAAAAGCAGCGCACCGAGACTCCCCCCGGGGCACGGGCTGGTCCCAGTCCCAGCGGCACAACCTTGGCTCGAAAAAGGCTTCCCACGTTCCCGGGATCCCTGCGGGGACCAGCCCGGCCAGCAGAGCCTTCCCCACACTCGCCAAGGCCACGAGAACGAGCCGCTCCCCGGGCCGGGGTCCCCGGGAAGGGCAACGGGAACCCGGAAGGGGCGAGGAGAGAACCGGGAAGAGCAAGGGGGGGAAGCCGGGAGAAGGTCCCGGCAGAGGCGAGGGGGGATCCAGAGGGGCGAGGGGGGCCCGGGACAGGGGACGGGAGGTCCCGGGGGAGGCGAGGGGGTCCCGTCCCGGGTCCGGCCCCGGCGCCTCGCTCACGTCAGGACGGGGATCGGGGTCCACACCACGCAGTGCGGGAAGCGGCCGCGCTCCGCGTCCGGCGCGGCGCCACCGCCGCCATTGAACTGCTTCATCCCGGGCTCCGCCGCCGCCATGCCCGGGGCGCACCCGCAGCGCGTCACTTCCGGCGGGCCGCGAGCACTTCCGGCTGCCGGCACCGGGCAACCGGGAACGGGATCGGGATAGGAACGGGACAGAACCGGGAACAGGAGCGGGACAGAAACGGAAACGGAAACCCAGCCCCAGAACCAGACCCCAAATCCGGGCCTGGACCCCCATCCCAGTCCTGGACCCCACAGCCCGGACCCAGCGCCCCAGACCCCCGCTCTGGCCCCACATCCAGGCCCGGACCCCGCTCTGGCCCCTCCCTGTCCCTTCAGCCCTCGCCCCTCTTCTGCGGGGCCACCACAGCCCGTGGCTGGCCGCAGGAGCCACCCCAAAGCAGAAATAATGGTCCCACGGAGCCTCCCGGGACAAGGCAGGAACTGCCAGAGCAGCAACAGCATTTGCAGAAAGAAAACAGAGCGTTGGAAAAATAACAATCGCTTTATTAGGAAGTTAAATTCCAAGTACACGAGGAAGCTGGAGAAATGTGTTTATTCCAGATTTCCACCCACCACAACACACTGGGAACACGGACTGAGGCCCAGGGGGCTGGAGGGAAGCACAGGGAGGTCAGGGCTGCCCCAGGCCAGCCCAGGATGGGATGTTCTGTCCCAGGGGGGGCAGGAGAGCTGCCTGTGACCACCTTCCAGCCTCTGCATCCTCCCACGTTTTCCTGGGAAGCTGCTCGTTTCCTCCTCACGCAGCCATGCTTCCCGTCAAGGCACAGAGCAGCCAGGGCTCTCCAGGAGAGCTGTGTGTCACGCTGCTGTTCCAGGGGGTTTTGATTATTATCAAAATAAACAGCCTTGGCCCCTTCCTGCACGTGGCACAGAGGCAACGCAGAGCCAAGGTGGCCTTGGATTTGGGGATTGATTGACAAACCCTGTTCCCAACTTTCATCATGAGCATACAGCTCCCACTTTCTACTGACACTCCTCTCCTTCACCAAAGGCTTCTCCCTGCTCTTTGTCCTGCTTTCCCTTCCCTGCCTTGTCCCCCTCGTTAGGCTGAGTCTAGCCATGGACATTCTCTGTTCCAGGGCAGAACAGCCCTGACACACCAAGCTTTAGAGCCCTGAGGCCTCCAGGGCAAGCCTCTGCCCCCCTCAGAGGGGCCACTGAGGCAGCAGAAAATGGCACTAAAGTTTCCTGTCAAGGTGGCCCCCCTCCCCCTGCAAGCCACAGCAACTCCCCTTGAGCACGCAGCTGTCTGATGGAAAAGGAATCCACAAAATAGTCTCCAAAGGAGAGAAAGCTGAGGAAATCAGACACTTGAGAGCGAAGCCGTGACTGGTGCTTTGGTTTCTGCTTTCCTCTTTTAGGACAGAGAGTAATGGATACAAACCGAAAGAGGGGAGAGTAGACTGGATAAGAGGAAGAAATCCTTCCCTGGGAGGGTGGGCAGGCCCTGGCACAGGGTGCCCAGAGCAGCTGTGGCTGCCCCTGGATCCCTGGCAGTGCCCAAGGCCAGGCCGGAGGAGGCTTGGAGCAACCATGGGAAGCTGTGCCTGCCCATGGCAGGGGTTGGAACGAGATGCTCCTTCCAACCCTTAACATTCTATGATTGCATTTTGGCACTTGGGATGGAAGATGCACACAAAGGTTGTGTTTCAGTGAACACTTTTTGTTCGACAAAGAAAAAAACCCCTGGCATTGATTTGCTCCAGGCCAACATAAATATCAGAGATTGTGAAAAAGCCACGAATGAGGGCCAATGTTCACATCAGCTAATGTGGTCCTGGCACGTTTGTCGGATTAGGCAATGGATTTGCTCTTCCTGCTCATGGCTGGGAGGCTGCTAAGCAGGATATCACCAGGGACCAGCTCCTTGGCAAAGCCACACAGCAGGGACAGCGCTGACAGCCTCGGCAGGACGTGTCCCCGCAGTGCCACCTCCCGCCTGGGAGAGGGGCAGTTCAGACACTTCCCTCCCTTGTAAACCGAGTGCAGGAAGGCAAACCCAGCTGCTGGAGCTTGGGAAGAACACAGCTTTCCCCAGGCTGCATTAAAAAAAAAAAATAATTAAAACCAAAATCAATAGAGCACTGGTTTGCTGCGCAGCTCTTTGTGTCTGTCAGGGAAGCACAAGGGCTCTCCAGCCCCAGCAGAGCACGGCTGAGCTGGAGCTGACAGCAGGGTCTTCCTGGTGACAACTGGAAAGCTGCTGCTGTTGTGCTGCTATTGATCTAAGCAGAATACAAAACACCTGAAGTCAGCAGGGAGAAATAGCTGCAGTTGGGAAAGGAACTGTGGGGGGGAGGACAGGGAGGGGAGAGCAGGTAAGAAGTTCTCCATGCATAAAATTAAAGGCCAGGGTTTTATTGCAGCTCTCTTGCCTCACTACAGCACTGGATCGATGTGCAGAGCAGGAATGATGCCATCATTGTTTGTGCAAGCTCTCATTTGAGGAGAAACAAAAGGGTTTGCCAGGGATTTGCCACCGATGGCTCCTGTGCCTCCCCTGAGCCAACCACCCTCAGGACGAGGCGCCGTGTCCCCACTCTGGCAGGTGCCAGCGTGGCCCTGGCACCCTGGTGACCCCGAGGGGACAAAAGGGGCACGGAGGGTCTGTCCCAGCACCCGTGGAGCCCAGCCTGGCCGGGATTCGGGCACCTCCCGTTCCCAGGCTGGCTCGGGGCAGAGCTGGAGCTGCAGGCACACAGCCAGCTCCTGTTCAGCAGCGCTTCCTTGGGAACCTTCCCTGTTGTGACAGCTCCAGCATTAGAGGGACTGCCAGAACCAAAGCACTCCAGGAGGAGATCCCCTCCCCCTCCTGACATTGACAGCCCAGGCAGCAGCAGGAGCTGACTGGAAATGTCACCGAGGCTGGGGCTGCTGGAGGACACCGGCCCCGTGTCCTTCCCCGGCCCCGCTGGGTTTGTGCTGTTCCTCTGCTCTGGGCTGTGCAGCCTCACAGCCTCTCCTGGCTCAGTGGGAGCCAAAAACCCCCTCAGGGCTCTGCTGGTGCCACTCACACAGCACCGTGGACACACCAGGCTCGGCCACCTCCCCAAAGGTGGCCCTGAGCCACCCCGGCCCCCAGCTCCAGCCCTGGGGCTTTTCTCTCTCCCTGTCCCGGGGAAGCTGCATTTCCTCCTCTTCCTCTCCCTCTGGCACAGCCAATCCACAGGGTTTAACTTCCACCTTCAAGGAAAAGCCACCAGGGACAAGGGGCACCCCTGGCAGCGCTTCCAGAGCCAAGTGCTGGTTATGGTGATTTCTCAGCCATGAAATCCAGGACAAAACCCAGCTCTCCTCCCCAGGCCAGCCCTAGAGGGGGTCCCCATCAGTCTCCCCTCCTGCAGCAGCAAGGCCTGAACTCCTCCCAGCACCCAGCTCCCCTTGTGCTCACACACATCTCAAGCAGTTTTGTTGCTGGCACTGCCAACAGTTCCATCACAGAAAAGCGAATTTGTCAGTCAGGCTGCAACTGTTCCTCCCCCCAGATCCCAGAGCATCTCCCTCCTCTGCCTCCTCAGCCCAATCCTCTCATCCAAATGACAAATAAAACTAATTTTCTGGGTCCTTCTACCCATTTCCACCCACAGTTCAAACACTCAGCTTCCAACCACTCTCTCCAAGAGCTGACCCAATTAGCTGATTGCCAATTCCAGCTATGGATGCTCATTGCTTTGTTACAGCAGAGCTGCCTTCTAAAGCAATAATTTATATCAGACAGGATTTGAAATGAAGAGGCCTCAAAAGACCTTTGGCTGAAAGGTGTCCAACAGGAAGTTTTAAGAGAAGAGTTCAAATGGTTTCTGCAAATAACAGCCTGGTTTTCCAATGCTCCCTTAAGGCCTGCAGCTTGGAGAGCAAGGAAGTGTTTGGGAGGTTTTGCAGCAGGAACCCAGAGGGAAAAGTGAGTATGTGAAATCCTTTAGCAAAGGACCATCTCTGGGTGCACAGGTTGGTGCTGGACACGGCCTGTGAGACAGGGACTGTGCTGCTGCTGGCACAGGAACACCTGGCAGGGCCCTCAGGAAGGGTGGCTCAGGCAGGTGACCTTGGGCTCCCGAGCCCCAAGGCTCTCAGCCCACCCCAGGGGACTCGTTGGGAGCAGCTACAAGGCAGGATGGGCTCTGCAGCCATGCCTCCACTTGCCCCTCTGACTCTTGTGTTGAGCAGGGGCCTTGCCAGGATTTTGCTGTGTCTGAGAAAGCCCCTTGGACACAGGGACTGCTGGAGCAGCTCTGCAGGACCCTTCCCTTCCCTTCCCTTCGGCAGCCGCTCACATCCCCACCCCAGTGCTGGCAGCTCCAAAGCCTCACAGCTCTGAGTCCCCAAACCTGGATAAATTAACCCAGCACTGACTCTTATGGGGTCACATTTTGGGCTCCCCAGCCCCCTTCCCATGTCAGTTCTTGCAGCCTCTGTTCTCTGAAGAACAGACAGCACCTGGCCCAGCCAGGCCACCCTGCACCCACCCTCAGAGAGAAAGGTAGAACAAAGCCACAACATCCCCCAAACAAAACACACCAAGAAAGAACTAGAACAAAGAATTGTTTAATCGCTTAACCCCTTCTCTTCCAGGGACCAGAGAAACAAGTTTTCTGCTCCTTCTAATGAGGGCAGTAAGGCTCGTGTGTTACCTCTACAACTGCAGGGGCAAAGTTTACGAGATGATCGTCTTTAGTACTCAAAAAAGCGAGAAGCAATGGTCACTGCAACACTAAGAGAATCCTAGAGTCTCCTAACGGAGAGCCCATTGCTAGAATACAAAAATAAAGGAGGCATCCCTGCATATCCCAGGCTAGAAAGAGTTAACCAGAAAGAGCAGGAAGAAGCTTTCCCAAAGAGGGGGTTGAAGTAAACAGCAGAGGTCAATAAAGCAACATCTTCTCCTGACTTCCCCAGCATGTTTTTTTCCTTCACCAATAAATACAAATTCCTCGTTAACAAGCGACAAGCAGGTAATCTGCCCACAGCAAGGGGAAAAGGGGCTAGAGGCAGAAAGATTTTTCTCTCCCCTTCTCTCCTATTATTATTAATCTTTTTATTTAACCAAAGCAGCCATTAAAAACAGCAACCCACTGCAGAGGCAGGGAATCTGGTTGCTTTCACACTGCAACTGGCAGGTAAAAGAGCTGCACTGTCTCACAAGGGTAAAGAAAAACCAAAAAATAGCTGCCACAGCAAACGGTGAATGGGGAAGGAGAGGTCTGTTCTCTTCAGAGCTTTCCACCTCAGTCTCTCAGTTTAAAAATCAAAGTCTGCAGACGTTGTCTACTGAAAGCTGAAAAAAAGTTTGAGTGGGAGGGGAAAAAAAAAAAAAAGAAAGAGGATGCGTCTAGTAGGAAGCCTAAAGCAAAAAAAGAAAAGGGCAGAGCATGTCAGAAAGCCACCCAAGTGAGGAGAATTTTCTGCTGCCTCTGGGTTTGAAGAGCAGAAAATGCCGGGGGTGCACCTGGCTACGCCCCCAGCCAGGTGAACTCAACAGTCACAGGTACTGCATCAAAACAACCAAAGCTGCCCCAGCAGCTCAAGGACACCTGGCCCAGGTGAGCTGTGCCTCAGCAGGAGAGGGGAGGCCGATCGTGCCTCCACAGCTGGGCACAGCACAGGGGAGCTGCTCCCTTTGGGGGGCTCCCACAGCAGCGGGGCGAGCTCGGCTCCACCCTGGGACAGAGCAGGAGAGACTGTGAGGGGCACCCTCAGGCCCCAGTTCTCTCCCTCTGCAGGGAACAGAGTCCTTGGAGAGATGCTGCCAGCTGACCTCTCTCCCTGCTCATGTCAGGATTGTTCTGGAAGGCAGAGGCAGCCCTGGCTCAGGCAGCCCCGCGCAGCTGCGCTCAGCAGTGCCTGGCAGAGGCAGCCAGGGGAGGAAAGGGAGGCCTCTCATCTTTCCACGGCAGCAACAGGAAGACCAGGGATTGCACCACATGGAAGAACAGCACACACACATGCGCACACGCTCCCAGACACACACCTCACACCCCTGGGACCAAGGCTAACATGTTCAGACCTTCGGCAGGAAGAGACACGAGACAGCGCAGAGCGGTTCAGATCTCCAGGGGCTCTTTGGTCTTAGTTGATAGTCCTAGAAAAAACAACCTCCAGAGGTGGTTGTAGCACAGCTGTGTAAGATCTGTGGGGTATTTAGTGTTTGGCAACTGCAAGAGGGAAAAACAGGGCTGTGTGTTACAGGAGAGGGAAGGAATGGAAGTACAGTGCTGTGTTTCCAGGTGTGCTCCTGGCTTTGCAGCCAGTCAGGGCAGGGGGAGTGGGAAGAGGAAGGAGGGTTCCTGAGAGGACCACGAATCCATCTGATGTTACACCAACAAAGGAGTGGTGCTGTCACCTGCCCCTTTCCTCAGCAGCTTTAGCTACAAATCCTAGGCCTCTGATCCAGCCTGTGCTCATTTGCTGTCACCTCCCTCCACGGGCTCAGGGACCACAGGAGGGAATGTCAGAACTGGGCAAGCTCCTTCTGCCCCGTGGAGCTGCACACACCCAGTGCCTTCACTGATCCCTCAGCTAAAACAGGGGGACAAGACAGGCAACCTCCAGTGCTCAGTACAGCACAGCTACATCCGTTGACGTGTCTGAGATGGAAACCAGAAGATGTTATGGGACAAAACAGGTGTTTCATGGCCATCAACCGTAAACCGGGGGCCTCTAGACAGGCTGGTAGCACAGTCAAGCTTTCCAAATCACTGCAGTAAATTCATTCCATAACCCCTGCCCTAGGTTTGTATTTTATTCAGGAATTTAACATCCCTCCTGCAATGCAGGCAACAGCCCCTGTACCAGATCATACAGCAGCTCTGGAAAAATAATCACCAGTTACACTGCTCACAGACAACTCAAAGAGCCCTGGTGGGACTAAACTCCACTAAAGGCAAACCCTGGACTGCACTGCCATGGAGGAGGAGGAAGAGGAGGAGGTGATGGTTTAGAGACGGCCGCTCCTGCCCCTGCCAGCTTGTCCTACCCTGTGCATAGTGCGAAACAGTGCAGTCATTCACCAGAGAAAGTTCAGGACCAAGGAAACTCGGTTCCCTTTCAGCCAAACATTTAGAGGAAGGAGAGGCAGTTCTGTTTTAGCTGGGCCGGCACTGGACTTGCCCCTCTGAGCTGTCTTCATCATCTGAGCCTCCAGCCCCACCACTGGTCAGTCCTGTGATCCTGTAGCCCATGTTGAGCAGCATCACCTCCAGCGGGTCCGCGTTCATCCGCCGCTGGTTGGCCTGGGAAGCACCTTCCATGTCCACAACCACGCGCCCGTTCAGGGTCTCACTCTGCAACACACCAAGGGCAGCACTCAGCACCAAGGAGGGGCTGTTCTGCTGCTGCAGTGAGAGATCCCAGTGGGAAAAGACAGCAGGGAAGAGCACCCGACAGGAAGGGAGGCTCTGAGTGCAGCTCCTACCTCTGGCCTGGGGTTCCAGAGCCGCACGACCGGGTCGATGCCACTGGTGGCCAGGAAGCAGTAGCTGGGGTGAGGCTGGAGACAGTTCACTATGGACTCGTCTCCCTGCAGCACACGCACCAGGTTGGTGGTTTCCTTCTCCCAGATGAAGAAGGAGCCATCGTCCGAGCCGCTGACGATGTACTGGGCATTGCTAGGGCAGAGCAGCACAGCCTGGGGGTCACGCTCAGGAGCCAGGCTCCAGCAGGCTGAGAATTTCACATGGCTTCTATCATCAGTAGGCTGGCACCCTTCACACTCACACATCCCGATAAAGCTCCCCATGCTGGTTCCCTGCATCCCCAGGAGCCCTGTTTTCAATCCCAAATGGATTTCTGAAATCCAGCCCAACCAGGTCCTCTGTGGATCTGCTCCTCATCAGCTGCTCATGCAGCAACACGGGACGAGGCTCCCTGTCAGCTTGTCCCAACCCTCCAAACCAGTGTCTGTGTCATTTTATGAACAGTAACATGGGGCTACTTGTGAGGCTTCCACGGAACAGACCATCCTGCTGCTGCTCATTCCTATCCTGCACCCCTGCCAGCATACCTGCCAAAGAAATTTGCCTCTTTGATGTCAGTCGTGGTGTTGCAGTGGCCGCAGTACCGGAATTTGTAGTCGTAGCTGCGCTCCCTCAGCACCATCTCATCCTCAGAGATGGAGTCCTTGCGGCCCGTGGCTCGCAGCCGGATGGGGCCACCCCCCTTCTTGTCCTCAGCTGCAAGGACAAACATTTCCCTCAGCACCACTGGGGGAGTTCTAAGCAAAACACACCCCAGGAGACCCCAGCAGCCTTAGAGAAGAGTTAAGGACAATTCCAGCAGGGAGCAGGGCTCAGAGCAGGAGCTTCCTTCCTTCCAGATTATCTCCCGGCTACATCAGACTCCTTTTATCACACTCTCACTCAAGAGCAAACCAGGACCAGGCACAAGGAAAGAACAGGCTCAGGCCAGTTTTTGTGTACAGCAACAATCAATCTCTCTCAGAAGTTGGAGCTTTACTTCAGAGGGGCAGTTTCCTAAGGAGGAAAGTGCTTGTGTGCTCATTAGATTTCAGTGTAACCTTGGGGAAGCCCAGGAGCAGCAGCACTCACCGTTATCACTCTTGGAGAAGAGGGCAGCATTGATGTCCCTGTCTAGTGCATCGCAGGCACTGCTGTGTGCTTGTTCTGGAAACTTCCCTTTAAAGTCATCCAGACACTCCAGCGCTTCTGCCACGTATTTGAGTTCAAAGAGACAGCGGGCGAGGCGGAAATGGGCCTTCAGGTGGCAGGGGTTTAGGGATATGGCCTTCAAGCAGTCCCTCAGAGCATCGTAATGGTCCCCATCCCTGAGGAAAACAGAGTGCTGCATTAGCCAGCGCAAGCAGCAACAGCAAACATTTTCCACTGCTGTTTTCCAGCCCTCATTTCACTCCCCAGCCTGTTGTTTCCAGCTCTCTACACAATCCCACAGCCCAGGAGCTCACTAACAGCATTTGCTGTGACTCGGGGGCACCATCTGACCCAGCCCAGCCTCCCCAAGGCCTCTGCAGACGCCCACAGGCAGCTTTGGGATGTGACCACACCAGGCTGCCCCGCCAGCCCTGACCTGCCATTTTAAATCCAAGAGAGCAGAGCTCCCTGCTGCAGCACATTTCGGGAAGTCCTTTGAAGATGGAGGATGCAGCAGCCCTCTGGCCAGGCAGCACAGCCCTCCCGTGCCAGGCGGGCTCCCTGTCACAGCTCAATCGTGCCCCTGTGTGGACACACGGCACAGCTCCGGCCACCGAGCCCGGCCAGCGCCCGCAGGACCTCCCACCACAGAGGGACAAATGTCTCAAGCAGGAACCTTTTCTCACCTTTACAGGAAAAAACCTTTTCGTTTCAGAAGTCTGAGTTCTAAAACCTTGGAGTTTTAGCAGTGAGTGTTACAGCAGATGGGCTGCACTGGGTATTTGTGTCCTGCTTACAGCCTGATTTCCCTGAGCTCAGGGCTCTGGGAATGAGGCTGTCCCTGGCTGTGCTCTGGAAGCAGCAGGGACTTGCTGAGCCTCATGTGCTGCTCAGCTCAGGCTGGCAGGGTAGACACACATGGAGTCCCAGCACTGAGCCCCAACTGTTCAGACACCACAAGCTGCCTAAACAGAGTGCCAAGGCTCCATTTGATGGTTAATAATAGTAATAATTATAAAGATCATGTTTCTTACCTGTAACCTACATGCCCCACTGTGACTGCCCCATTCCTGGCAGTGCCCAAGGCCAGGCTGAACAGGGCTTGGAGCAGCCTGGGACAGTGGAAGGTGTCCCTGCCCAGGGCAGGGAATGGACTGAGATGGGTTTTAAGGCCCCTTCCAACCCAAACCATTCCAGAATTCTGTGCACAAGCCCTGCCCATGAGATCTGCAGGGTTCTCCAGGACTGCCCTTGCAGCACTGCCAGGGTTAATTCAGGACATGCAGCAAAGGCCACCTTTAGTCAGAGAAAGAGGGAATGCAGGTTACCTGTCAGGATGACAGACAGGTGTCTCACATTTGCACACATGACTGGGCTTTCAAACTGCTTTGCCACCCTCAAACATCCTCCCAACTCAACCACCAGCACTGGCAGCCCAACAGACTGGTGTGAAAATGGACATGGTGGCATGTAAAGCAGGCTCTGACTTCTTCCTTTGTTACAGGATTGACTGAGCTTGTGCAAAACTAGAAATCAGCTCAGTACTGCCAACGTGGACTGCTGAAAGCAATCCAGAGGGGGATGCAGTTGGCTTTTAGGAGCAAAATTTCAAAGGACTGCCTTGGAAGTGCTGGAAAATATGAGCAGCATCTTAAGGGAGATGAACAAGGGGAGGTTAGGAAATTACAGACCTTCCTTTTTTCTTGCTCTCTCTGTTATTCAGAGAATGAGGCCAAAGCAGGACCTGCAGGGTTCTGAGGGTGGCCTGTACCTGTTCGTGCTCCAGACATCAAGAACACTTCAGAGACATGTGGTGGTTCAGCCTGGGTCACTGTCTGCCTCTCCTCCTGCTCAGTGACATCCCAGCCACCTTCTCCACACTCCACAAACTGTTCCTAGCAGAAAAATGCCCCTTTTCTGCACCTGGAAGGTACCACCTCAGTGCTGTTTATCCTAAACCCTGAATGCCACAGAAACCCACTGTGTGTATGTTTTTAACATCTTCCCGCTACCCAAAACTGTGGCAAAGCAGTAGCTGACACACTGAAAGGTTCAGATGTGCCAACACCCTTCAGGAAAAAATATTCCTATAAGAAAAATGTCATTCATGAGATCAGCACTCAGCTTCTGTGCTCCATCCCTTAATCCCAACCTATTGTTCTTCTCCTTCTGAACACTGAGGTCTTTTTGAGGCAGCTCCCAAATCTCTGCTATTGCAAAACAGCCAGTAGGCCAGTTACCAACAGTCACAACAACTGCTGGCTGCTCTTTATCTTGGCAAGAAGAGAGGAGAATTCATACTGGGGATTTCAGCAGGGAGAGGAGAAGGATATCCTCACAAAGCAAATGGAGATGAAGGACCACAGCTATTTTAAATATGTTAATGGCAAGTCATGGTACTCAGTCTTACTCTGCTCAAGGGGACAGGCACTAAAATAACTCAGCTGTATCTCAGAGATGCAGCTCTGGCCACTGGTCAGAGCAGACATTACCTACTGCAGAGGCTAACAGGGTGTTTTGCAACTAGCAGGGCAGAATCCCCTCCAGACTGCAAGGATCTGCCACCTCCCCAGGCCCCTCCCAGAGGTGTGTCTGCAATCAAAGGAGTGGGGTAACACAGGAACCACCAGGTCTGAGTGTCTGCAGTGTGAGCTACTTGGATAAAGCAGCAACCAAAGGCACCCCAGCAGCCCTAAAACAACCTTCTGCCATGAGCTGTTATAAAGCACAGTCACCATTACATCATGTGTTGACAGCAGATTTAAGAGCCCTTCTTTAATGCAAATCAGAACCACCCAAAGACACCCATGGAGACCCCCAGATTGCTGTGAATCAGATGTGGATTTTGGGTTTCTTTTTAAACAGGGAAGGATCAGGATTTCACACAGCACATCAGTAGGTGAAACCATGAGCTGCTCACCAGCTGTGCCTCCCCAGAATTTATCCAGCACAAACTGCTGAGCCACCCCTTTGTGCCAGAGGTGCCCAGTTATGTTTCAGTCTGATAACCCCAACCCTGCCTGGCAGAGGGACACCAGGGTGGCCCCTGCAGTGACATTGCCCCCTTACCACTTGCGCTTCATGTAGGCAGCAGCTCTGTTCCCATAGAGCATGGCATTGTTGGGGGCCTTCTGCACAGCTTTGCTGTACAGCTGGATGGCCTGGGTCCACAGCTGGCAGGCAAAGGCCTCGTTGGCTTGCTGCTTGATCCTCTCCAGGTACGGGGGCAACTCCACCTGGGGGCTGCAGGGGAAGAAGGGAGCAGCACAGGTAAGTTGTATATCCTTCACTCCGGGTCAGAGTCTGCAGGGTTTAGTTCCAGCTTAGCTAGTGTTTGCTATACTTCTAATAAAAAAATCAGGAAAAGGCAGAAGGGACTCTGGACCTGAAGAACTGGAGTTTAAGAGGAAAATTTGGTTTTGACCACGGAATCCCAGAATAGACTGGGTTGGAAGAGGCTTTAAAGCCCAACTCATTCCACCCCCTGCCATGGCAGGGACACGTTCCACTCTCCCAAGCCTCATCCAGCCTGGCCTTGGACACTTCCAGGGCAGCCACAGCTGCTCTGGGCAACCTGTGCCAGGGCTCCCCACCCTCTGGCAGTCTCACTACATCAGTGTGACCATCATTTGACTGTTTCCATTTTTTCTTCATCTGCAGAGACACACTCCAAATTGAGCAGTGGGTATTTTAAGCATCAGACTTCACCAATACGTCTTTGTTTCTGCATAAACAACGTTTCCAATCCTCTTTTAGCAATGCACAACAATGCACACGCTCAGAAGCATCTGAGCTCACCAGGCCCCTGCTCTGCAACCCAAAATTCCAGCCCCGTTCCTGCTGCCGCGGTGGAGGGGCCATCTAGAGGAGAGGAGCTGGAACAATCCACAAAGTGACTTTGGAGGAACCCAGACTACCCATATATGGTATTAAATAAGGGTCTTGACTTTGAACCAAGTCTCATCAGCTGGGAGAAAAACAGCCACCGAGATGTGCTGCTGCTCCTTCACCCCAACTGCATTTTGGTCCTAAAGAAAGAAATCAGCAAGAGCAAGAGAAGAGGCTCCATCCAGTCTTAGCTTCCATGCTAGAAATGGCAGTAGTGCCCCAGTGTTGTTGTCACAGAACAATTCTGGCTGCTTCAGTTCAGTTTGCAACTGGCAAGTGCCCAAAAAATGGCAAAGGGAAGGAAGCAAGGTTTCCTCACCTGCCAGCCTCTGCCACTACCAACACACAGTTCCTGCAGGCCAGGAAGCAACCACCACTCAAACTTTGCTTCCAGGCCTGAGAAATCATTTCTTAGTTTTGTCCACCTTAATTCATCGTAAGAGGAAAAATCCCCATGGACAATTTCTCCCAGGATGTTCTTGCCTGTTCTGACTCCTGTTCACAGCCCAGGCACCAGAGGCCACTTGGCAATCCAGGATTTGCACTTCACACCTCTTTGGCAGCACCTCCCCCTGTGGAGAGCCAAAGGACAAGGACAAAGCCACAGGAGCCCTGCAGGGGCAGCTGTGCCCTCACCTGACGTGTGCCCTTCCCTCGGCCAAGCGGAAGCCGTTGCTGTGGAGATGGATCCCATTGGACACTCCATTGGTTGAGGTTTTTCCATTCTGCACTTCTGAAGGTCAGAAAAAAGATACATACAACCATGCTAAGTATCAGAGTCGATTATACAAACTCAGGGTTTGATCTACATCAGGGCCAACCCAACATGACAGTCCCATTCAGAGCAGAAACAAAACTTCCATCATTCCACCTGGATTTGATTTGTCCTCATATTTACAAATCTCTGCAGTGTCCTTTGCACTACAACTGTAGATGAGAAAACCAGACACACACAGAACTAAGTGCTCACACACAACGAGGGCAACTTCAAGGGAATTACCTTTGGCTGCCTTCAGGCCGTAGCTGGAGCACCACAGAATCCTGGAATGGTCTGGGAGGATCCCAGGACCTCAACCACTGAGAGGTCTGCTTAATCCTTGAGCATAGCTTAAGGCATTCCCAACTCACACCCCCCCTTTCTCCACAGGTCACTTCTGCCCTCATGTTTTGTCCCTCTGCAGAAGGATTTTGGAACTCAGGCTATGAACTGCACTGCAGAAACAGCCCAGCACCACCCATACCCTGCTTCATTCTCCTCCTGCACCCTGAAAATGAGAACTCCACTGTGCTGTTCACTCCCTTTGTGACAGCATCACACTTACCCCCTGAAGTGTGGCACTTCTTTGGGAGGAGAAAAGTGTATGGTCGCTGTTTGTATGTCAGATCAAACAAATAGACCTGAGGAAAAGAAAAAAGAGCATGAGACAAGTCTGCCAAACAGAGGTGCTCAAGTCAGAAATGAAAGAGGGTTCAGTAGGTACACAGTTCCATGTTTGTGTTTGCTATTTCCAATTTTCTCACTGGGAATCTTTTCTATAGATGGACACACAAGGCATGGCAGCAGTAACTGGGGTGTGTCCCAGTCCAGCCCAGTTCAGAGTGAGTAACACTGAGAAACAGGAACCTGGTCTGACCCCACACCTGCAGAACTTCAGAGATGACCTGACCACTGATCAACCTGCTCAGAAAGCTTCAGCTTTCAATCAGGCAACTAAGATAGTTCAATTAACACAATGATAATGAAGAAACCAAACACCTATTGACAGAAAAAAGGCAGGACACTGAGGAAAAGTCTCTCTAAGATGAAACCAGTATTTCCCAAGAAACTCCCAGGGCAGCTCTATGCAATCTAATTCCCAGCTGCACTGGGTCAGGAATGGGCAGCCCAGGCCAGACCCAGGGTTTACCTTCTCCTAAAGGCAGAGAGTGCATGTGTGAGAAAGAGCTGTAGAGGACAAGCAAAGAGCAACCTGCCCACAAGCAAAGGTCCTGTTTAATCCACGCCGAGTAATGCTGTCAGGAGGATTTTCTCATTCCACTGATAGGCTTTACAAAAGATCCATGAATATCACCCAGAGCTTAAAATTAAAGCAATCAATATTCCAGGTGAAGGCCTTTGCTTCTCCAAGTTCCTTATTCACTACATTCTATTACAGAAGCAGTTTGTGTTTCAAGAATGAGTTATGAAATCCCTTCTAGGTCAACAAAGGTCAGTTCCAGAACTGGTTTTGTTTATTTTCTTTCTCCTCTTCCAGAGAGTGAAATGTGAATTGGAAAACCACAACAGAATGTGGTTTAACTTTGATCAGTGACAGCGTAACAAATATATCCCTAATCCCAAGTATTTAGTTCTGAATTAATCAGAAAGCAGTTTAAAATCAATCACATTACCCGCAGAGAAGTTGCTGTACCTATTTTCAATAGCACACAACAATGCCCAGTGACCCAGTGTGAAGCTTTTCTGTCTCCTCACCTGCTCCCCTCCCATGTTGACCAAGAGCTCGGTGCCATCGGGGCTGAAGGTGACGTACGTGGCCACCAGGACCCTCAGCCGGTTGTTGTAGTCTGGAAGCTTCACTGGGAGGTGCCCTGAGGACAGGACAAGTCCACAATTATTGCCTTAATTCTCAACTGTTGTCTTTGTCCTATCCCAGCTGCTCCCTTTTACAAGAGCAAAGCCAAGGAGCACCAATGGGTTTTCCATTTCCCACTGTTTACTGGATCCTCCCACGAGGAACCAAAACATGCACAGGTGCCTTTCCACAGGCTCTGGGGATTGATGCCCCCCCTCTGGAAGTGCCCAAGGCCTGGCTGGATGGGGCTTGGAGCAACCTGGTCTAGTGGAAGATGTCCCTGCCCATGGCAGGGGTGGAACAAGGTGTGTTTTAAGGTCCCTTCCAACCCAAACCATTCTGTGAATCCATGATTCCAGTTTTGCACAGCCACTTCCACATGAAGACCAGAATTCTAATTGCCTTGTTCACAATGAGCCTGCAGAACCCAGTAAATCTCAGTTTTAGGGATTCACTAGGATTTGGCTTTTGTGATTTGCAGCCATCTGCAAATACCTCCATCCTCAACCCCCTAATTAGGTTTCCTTAATAAAGCCCTCAGCACAAGGGAACCAAAGCTCCTAAATATTCAGCTCACATACAGGTTCTGTTCTTCAGACAGCAGATGTGTTGCATGACCAATTCAGGGGACCTGAGGAATCCTCTAGTGGGACTCATCAGGAACAGGATGTCAGAACTGGTCTGCTGAACATGCTGGGCTGAGATATGTAAAAAGAAAAAAAAACAAAAAAAAAACCCTCCAAAAAAACCCCCAAAACCCAAACATTTTGGGGTAAAAGATAATAAATAATGAGCACTGGAGAAAAATGTCATCTAGATTACTCAGATACTGCATCACTGATTCTTCATCTGCAGGATGAGGACAAGTCACTTCTGTGCCAAAAAGATTTTGAACAGCAGCTTTGCTGGGACCAGTTCCAGGAAAGCCTATAGAGCTCAGGTTATATCCAATTGCTCACTTTCCAGCAGGAGTAACAAAAAACACATTTATGCTGGACAAAAAGCAGCAAGGCTAGCTCACCACCCCAGTGAAATAACCTGCAATTCCATGGAACATCCCATGGAAGAGATCCCCTGTGCAGGGGGGGTTTGTGTGTGATGGGTAGAACTCAAGTTTCTTTGGGCAGTGAAGGCCCCCAGTGCCAGTCACCCCCAGTGCACCCCATACCTGCCACGTAGTACTGAGCTGCCCCGTCCGGGAGGGGCTTCTGCCGGTCACAGAACGTGTGCACTCCAGCTGAAGGACTCTGCTTCATGCTTTTCCTACCCAGAGAGAAGAACAGCCTCATGGTAAACACAGCATTCAGCTGCTGGAAGCCCCCTCTACACTGGCTTTTCTTGTCCACCCACGAGGACAAGGCCTGCTGCCCACAGAGCTATGGGGGCACCAGCCCCACGCCACCCCGGTGTACTCATCAAAAAGGCTTTGGGTGATAGAAAGAACGGAGCAGAGCTTCCCAGAAACAGGTGAGTGCTGGACCCCTGCCCCCAGCAGAGCCCTGAGCAGGTCCCTGCAGCAAGGTCCCCAAGGGCAGGTGCTGGTACCTGTGGTTGTGGATCATGCGGATGTCGTAGAGGCGCACGAAGGGCCCGCTGGCCCCCACGGCCAGGTAATTGTTGTCCTGGGGGTTCACTGTCAGGCACTTGGCCTCCACCAGCTGCCCACAGTACTCAGTCAGGTCTATCAGCACCTCGGAGCGCTTGCTGTTCTCCCGCAGGTCGTACTGCCTGCAGAGGGATGGCAGGGAGGCACATGGACCATGGGCAAACACAGCAGGAACAGACTCATGCCATTCCCGAGCTGGGAGGAACCCACAGGCATCAGCCAGAACCTTTTCCCAATATCCAGCCTAAACCCCTCCTGACACAGCTAAGAGAGATGACACCAGGGGCATGGACAAGTCACTTGTGCCACAGGTTGTGCCACTGGAAGCACCTCAGTTCAACACACACTAGTCCTCAGTAGCAGGATAATCATTAAAAGCAGATCTATGATGTGCACAGATTTATTCAAGTTCTAAATGAAACTCCCAAGTCACGACCTGTTCCTTTCCTGGCCTCCCTTTACAGCAGTGAGGAAAATGGAAGAGCTGAAGAGAATATTTCTGACTCTACAAGACAAATCTTTCCAGTTTTATGAAAGGGAGAGATGAGCTTAAGCTGTTTAGTACAGAGACAGCCTCCCTTCAGGTCTGTGCACAGCACACATTGTGATGGCTCCCAAAACCAAAGCAGCTGGAATTCTGTACCTGATTAAGCCATCTTCTGCTGCACTCCAGAAGGTGTTTGGCCACATGGGAGCCGTGGCAATCCGCTTCACTCTGTTGGTGTGATCTCCAAACATGTGCACAGTCTCCTTGACAGTCAGGTCGTGCACATGCACCTTGGAGTCTGCAGCTCCGGTGATGAGGATGCGATCCCCCGAGTGTGGCAGGAACTGCAGGAGGGGCATTGGGCACTCAGGCTGGAGCAGCTGCTCACAGGGACACCCCAGCAGTCCCAGAGCAGGAGCTCTGCCTCAGGAATGTGGGCTAACCCATGTTATTCCCTGTTACACAGGTCACTGTGCACACTCCACAGTCACCAGCTACAGCAGGACACACGAGAGTGTCTTCACCACACATCCCAATTTGCCACAACCATTTCCTTCCAATTCACAGGGAGAATAAGCCTGGGATCTGCATAAACTAAGTGCAATATTAGAGTTAATCCTTTCCCCCATAATTAGAAATATTAAACTTTTCCGGGGGGGAAACTGCTTGCAGGAAAACATTTCCCAGCAAGGATTTATCCTTTTACTGCTCAGGTTGCTGTCTCTGTTAGCTGCTCATTCCTTCTAAGCACATACCTTGACAGAAAAGATGTTTGCAGTGTGTCCTGTGTGCATAGAAAGGAGTTTCTTGTGGTGCAGAGGATCCCACACAATAGTATGCTGGTCATCAGAGCCTGAGGCCAACAAGCTAAAAGGAAGAGGAGACAAATACGCACCATGAGTTCTTCTGTTCCTCACCGTGCCTGGGTCTGTGGAGCTGTTTGACCACAGACACCCATTAAGTTAGTTCAGCCCTGACCAGCCCATTTCTTCTCTCTTCCCTCAGCTCTCTGTTCTTGCTGATCACCAGCTCTAGGAGCTAAAGCAGACAAACAGCAATTCCCCAGAAAACACAGCTGGCTGGAGCATCTCAGGAGTGTTTGATCAACAACAAAAACAACTCCTGCCTTCCTTATCACCCTGGCTGTGTTAACTGCTCCACATCATCTCTGAAGCCCAGCCAAGGCATTCATTGCCAGGCTCCAGATGTGCCCAGGCAGTCCCAGGGCTCATGGGGTCAGCCACAAAACTGCTTCTAAAGTGTGCAAGGTGCTCTTGGCCTTGTCCATCCATCTGCAACCTTCACCTCTTTTAAACTTAGATTTCCTTGTAGCCATTCTCTTCCAAGCACATGAAACTTTCACTGGCAAACAATTCTGAGGAGTATCAGAGGGTAGACTTTGGATGCTGTGAGAGGCAGGTGCAGAAATACCCACTCTTCCTCCAATCCACTCATTTCTCACACAGAAACTCTTCATTCCACTTGGTTACTGGAAGTTGCTCTTGAGTTTCCCTCTAAAATTGCAGAGGGGTGAATTCTCTACCTCCTTCCCTTGGATATTTGTTCCCCAGCAGCAGCTTTTAACAGCATGGTGAAGGGGGTGGGGAAATGTCACCACCAGCTGGGCAAATCCTAAAGATCCATTATAATCCATAATACCACTTAAGAGAAGAGAAGCAGCCTTCAATCTCCACTTCTTAGTATGACCATTTCCCTTCTGAACTCACTAAAGGGGCATTTCTAATAATATCCAGATATATTTAACAAAATAAAGCTTCTTTTGAAGCATGAGCTCTACTACAGCTCAAATTTTGAGCCTGAGCTCCACTTTACTAGAAATGGGAAGCAGCTGCTTATGATAACATGACCTACATCCTACTGTTGGGAAAACCTGGGGTTATGGCTCTGCTGATTCCCCAGATGAAGCCACATACTTACTCTCCTTTTTCATTCCATTCCAGACAGTTGACACACCCAGAGTGACCCTGAGGGAAGGAGGCAAGGGAAGATGGTATTACTCAAACCTCAGATGTATCAAACAGAGCTGTCCTAAGACAAGGACACAGTGAGCTCCTCACAAATAACAACTTCTTCCAATGAAAGAAGATTTTTTTAATCCAACCCTGCAAAGAACTCCACACACTTGGTAGCTAAGGAGTTCCAAAAAACAGACATGCTAGAGCAGTTGGGGTAGAAAAGGCAAAATGAAACAAATAGAAAAAGGTAGTGTTGAATAAAATGGCAGTTTAGTCTCAGAGGCTACAGCTGAAATCCTGCTGTACACAAGGAAAGGTGACTTTGCTTCCAAAGCCCTTGGCTAGGCTGACAAATTACATGTACAGGCACTCTGGGAACACAGGGAAAATGCACTTTTGATAGCTCTGTTAGAAGCACCTTGCTGCTGGGTGACTGCATCATCCATCTTCATCCACATTAACCAACAACTGCACCAGGAAGTGGGGGAGTGCTGAGCAGCATTTGATGTGGGAGATGCGACTGAAAAGAGGGACAAAAGAATCCTTCTCTCCCCCATACCAAGATAATTGATGTGTTAGAGGTTGGCTCAGTTGGTTAGAGCAGAGTCAGTGCCAAGGTTGTGGCTCTGACCCCCAGATGGGGCTGGTCACTTCAGACTTGGCCTCAACGATCCCTGTGGGTCCCTTCCAACTCAGAATACTCTGTATCCTCTTAAAATCTTTTCTAAGGTGTGTCAGAGTGCACTACAAGGCGTTCCTTGGGGATCCCATTAGAGCTGAGCATGTTGAACAGCTGACAATTGTCTTCTCCAGGCACGGTGCTGAGATGGGGTGGTGCCCACCCTGTTAAAAGGCTCACCTGTAGGTACACCAGGTAGGGCAGAAAGCTCTCACTGAGCTGCTCCTGACTCTCATGCAGTCTGGGGGACCAAGACATGAGTGTTTACCTCCCAAAACAGAGAAGTTCACAGAGTCCTGTGCACAGCAGGGAGCTGGGTTCTCCCTGACACTCACCTGCAGCTCAGCCTCCAGCCCCAGGCGGCGGATGAAGGGGTCGGTGACGTGGTAGTGGCGCTCGAAGCCCAGAGCTCCCCTCTCCTGCAGGGCAAACAGGCAGCACACTGACACAGCAACACAACACAAACCCTCCTGCCCTTTCACTGAGCGTGGGTGACACTGGGGTGTCCACAGGTCCTGCAGTAGGGAGTCACATATGCCAGAAGGGCTCCGGTGGGAAGGGACCTTAAATCCCACCCAGTGCCACTCCCTGCCGTGGCAGGGACACCTCCCACTGTCCCCGGCTGCTCCAAGCCCTGTCCAGCCTGGCCTTGGGCACTGCCAGGGATCCAGGGGCAGCCACAGCTGCTCTGGCACGCCGTGCCAGGGCCTGCCCACCCTCCCAGGAAAGAATTTCTTCCCAATATCCCGTCTAACCCTGTCCTCCTTCAGCTCAAGGCCATTCCCCCTTGTCCCATCACTACACATCCTTGGGACAAGTCCCTCCCCAGCCTTCCCATCCTTTAAACATTTCCAGGTGGCAGACGTTAATCTTTGTCCCTGAACTGCTTTTAAATACTGTGTAACTCAGTGCCAGGCTCTAGCTAGGGAGCCAAAACCAGCTCTGAGAGGCCCTCACTGAGGCAGAGTGAGCTGGCCCAACTTTGGGCCTGAAACAGATGTGGAAGAACTTGGGAATGCCTGTTATCATCCCTTGGCAAGGATTTCAGCAGGACCTAAACCCTGAGCACAGCAGTACTGGAGCAGAGCTGCTCAGGAGAACTCTGCCTTGCAGAGGCTGTCCCAGGGCAGCAGGGTGGGGTGAGGAACTCGGGGTGTGAGTGGCCAGCAGCCTCCAGGGATGGGCTACTCCTCAGCCAGGGAGCAGAGCTGCAGTGCCACAGCACAGGCTGCTCCAGAGGGATGGCAACAGCTGCCACAGAACTGCACCAGAACAAATGAAGGTGAAGGAAAGCAGGACAGTTGTTTCCCCTGTGATCTCACAGGGCTCACAGATGCATCAGCAGATGGCTCTGATGAAAGAAGGCCAACTGCAGAGGCAGGAATGAAGGAGAGGGAATGCAAGCCAGATTTTGGATGGAACATCTAAACGTCCATGAAGATTCTTCCCTAGGACTTGACGCAGCTGTGGTCCCAGCCCATGCCACACTTGTCAACTTAATCCTTTGTCATCAGCATTTAGAGATGGGAACACCAATGTCAAAATCAGCCTGGTGGTGCCCAAAAATCATCCTGATGGTGCTCAAAGCACATCAGTAGTCCCAGAGCAGACACAGAAGTGTTGAATTCCCTTCCCAGCCTAATGTGCAGTAATGAACTCCACACACCAAAAGCTATTTGAAGACAAAATGGAGAGAGACATAAAAGGATTGGAGGCAAAACAAACCAGGCTTTTTTAGGAGCTTCCCTGACAAACTTCAACCCCCTTGATGTATTTTTGTGGAGAGCATTCCTAAAGCACTGCTAGGCCCATGCAAGGTACTGCAGGTAGAATTTGGTGCTATTTTGCAGCCTCAGGGGCTTTGGGAGGGCTGTGGGGTAGGATATTGCTTATCCTACAAGGAACTGCCTGACTTAGCAATCTTCCCAAGGTCACACATCAAAGTCTGACAGAGCAGACAGTCTGAGACAGTCCCAGGCTAAGGCTCAAACCACAGAACCAGCCCTTCCTTGTTAGGGCAGCAAAACAAATCTTTGCACATGGATTAAATTACAAGCTTATAACCGAGTTTGGTACCAAACTGCAAAGTGAGCAGTCGAGCTCCCACTTCCTTATTCTGGCTATTCACAGATCCCTTTCCTGAATGCTGATTATCACCAAAGCTGCAAATTATTTCAGACCTCTGAATCCCAGCAATAATTGCCTATTGTGTCTGCTGCAGCCAGTCCTTTCACGTTGATGTTCCACAAATGCAGCCATCAGATGACTGATCCCACCACAGCACAAGTTTTTTTTTCCCTCCACAAAGGAAGCAACACAGCACTCTCTAAAGAAGAGGAGACAGAGAGGCTGTGACAGAGATCATTAGCTTTACTGCAGTCAGAAATACCTCTGATGGCAAGATCACACGGGGAGAACAGAGAAAGCAGAGAGGGAAGCTGGCTAAGGGCCTTTGTGGTGCCCAAACACAAGCAACTCTATTTCTCTCTTCAACTCAGAAGAACAGAGCTGCTGATGGCAAATCAGCCCAGGGAGAGGAAGTGTGCTCCTGCCATGCCAGACTTCATCCCAGCTCTCCATTAGGGACAGTGACAGGTCCTGTGTGCTTGTTCTCTTAAGCTCCTTACAAGGCTTATCAATATGTAAGCAACAGAGATCTCGTTCCCAAGAAAAGGCAGCACCAGGAGTTTCCCCCCTGCAGCACTGAGTCCCCTGTCCCCACCCAGCACCACGGGGCTCACACAGACCTTGATCTGCCTGTGGATGATGTCTCTGGTGATGTTGGCTTTTGCCATCTTCTTGCAGTGGGGCAGACGAGGAGAAGCTGTGGGAAGAGCTGCTGTGCATCCGAGCATTCCAGCCGAGGCAGGATCCGCACCCAGGGGCTCAGTTACCTGCAGGACAGCACAGGAGGGGACACGGACAGGGACAGGGACAGGGACAGGACACCACTGTTAGGTCACTCACACACAGTGCCAAGCTCTGCTTCCCACAAAGAACAGTGGCTAAGAACTGAAAAGTTTGGAATAAAGGCTCCTGAAGAAACAAGGGAAGAATTAATGTCTGGCTCAAGGCCATTCCCAGTTTGTGGAGAAATTCATGATGAGAAGAATTCCAGGACTATATCAGCCTGGAAAATCCATGTTTCTACCCCAAGCAAAGACCCTGTGAGTCCAGAGCAGTGTCCTGTGCCAGGCTTCCTTCCCACATTCCATGACCACTCATGTCCAATGTCATGTTTCCCAAACTCTACAACCAACAAAGGTTATACTGTGAATAAACACAGCACCGATGCTTTTGGCCATGTCTTCTCTCTCATTTATTACATTGGATTATCAGCAAAACACCCTTAAAATATCCAAAAGGGTATAAACATTCCTTGGAAATTGCAACAGCCAACCATGAGGTGACAACTGAACACCTAATTACCTCAGCAAGAGAAAAGGGGTGACCAGCTAAAATTGAATTTCCTGGAGAAATTAAGAGTTTTGCACACTCTTAATGGAGTTTAATGTACTAACCTAAATAATTGAAACCCCATGGAATTGGCTACTCTTGCTAAAAACCCTTCAAATTGCACAGTGATGGTCACAACCCTGAGCTGGACAGCAAAGAATCAGTCAGTCCCTGAGAAATGCTGCAATTCCCCCAGTTTCCATCCCACAGCCTGGCCCACTTAGACATTTCTACAGCTCTCTTTAAAATAACAAGAAGAATAAAAATTAAATTTCAAACACCAATTTTGTCCTACGTAACCCTCTAGTTTAAAATCCTCTTCAAAAAACATTTCCGAGCAGAACAAGCCAAAATTTTCCTCTTCTAAAAGAGGAAATGCTGATTCATTGAAACGAGCATTTCACAGAAACGCTGCAACAAACAGGAGTCCTGGCAAACCTCATCTGATTCTCTGCTGCCACTGGCCCTCCTGTCCCACCCTGCCATGGCAGGGACACCTTCCACTCTCCCAGGGTGCTCCAAGGGTCCAAGCTGGCCTGGGACCTTCCAGGGACAGGGCAGCAACAACAACTTCCCTCAGGAATGGCTCCCAAGGACAGGAAGGGGACGCAGCAGCATCTGAGCACAAGGGCAGGTGGATCTGCTGACTCTGCAGCTCCTGAGAAGTTTCTGAGCTGCTTCCCCAAACTTCAGGAGAGAGACTGAGGAGCAGGAGCGTGTCCAGGGAAGCGAAGGGAGCTGGGAAGGGGCTGGAGAATTCCTGAGGGGGCTCAGTCTGGAGAAAAGGAGGCTCAGGGGGGACCTTGTGGCCCTGCACAGCTCCCTGACAGGAGGGGACAGGCGGGGGGGGTTCCAGGGAACAGGGACAGGAGGGGAGGGAACGGCCTCAGGCTGCTCCCAAGTCCATCCTCAAAAGGGACAATACCCCAACACATCTCAGCACCTCAGTCTCGTCTGCAGCCTTCCACTCTTCTTAATGCTTTCCTACAACATTCCCAGGCTCTGTCCACAGTCTCCCCTCTCCAGCTTCCTCCTCTTCCTCCCTGCCAGGCAGATTCCTCATCTTCCTCTTCGAGAGCAACTGAATTTGGCTCTCAGGATCCCACTATCCCAGTGCCAGGCAGGCTGTCACCTCCCTGCTCTACCCCACTGCTCTTTTAGGAGTCTTTTTGTAACATTTCCTACTTCTAGTTATGGCTAATTTCTAATTAGCTCCTTTCTCTTCCAGCAGCACCAAACAACCTCAAGGACACACGAGGGAAAATGCATGTGCATGGAAAGATCCAGATCTCCCATGTACAGCCATGACTAACCACACCAAGAGGCCAGTTTAGAGCTAAATAAGTCACTGTAAAACCCTTAATACCCTAAAACCCCTCTGTATGAACAGGATGCCTAGAGGGAAGGAATATCCAAACCCCCAAAACTACCACTCCTTAACAGACCCAAGTTCCCTGGTTTTCCAACAAAGACTCCTCTGTGCCAGCATTTTCTTCCTTGTGGGACTCTGACACCCACCCTGGCTGGGTGAGAGCAGCAATACACAGGAGCAGGCTATTTCTGGAGTGGTTTTGGGATTACTGATGTGCTGTGGAGCTTCCCAACTCTCTGGAAAAGTCATTTCAGCTGTGGCAACTCAGAGGTTGCCCCAACAGAATACTGTAAGTGCAGATCTCAGGAGATCAACACACCTTAACTTTACTTCTTAAAAGATACATGTGAGGAAAATCATCCAGTAAATCAGACCTTGGGTAAAACCCAGTCAAACAGGAATGCAGCAGCCTAAGGTGTCTCCCCTTCCAGGAAAGGGCTCGATTTGCCAACTGGATGTTGTAAAATGCCCAAGGATCTCCCAGATCTTGGCCAGGAAGGCTCCAAGAGCCTTTCCTCCTTTCCCTTCACTATTTTTTGTTGCTCAACAGGTATTCCACAACTCCAAAGGCTCTGGCGACCTTTCAATCATCATGAAATCACAGACAAATTAAGGATTAAGGATTTAGAAGCCCAGATTCTCATTCCAGATCACATTTTGAGCATTAGCCACAGCTGATCAAAATCCCAGACTCCTATACCCCATGGATATGACAGTTACTTCATTCTAATATTAAATAAATAAAAAACAAACACACAAAATAAATATTAAGTGTTCTTAACACCAAAGACTATTGACCCCACCACTGTACAGGTAGATCCAGCCTCCAGTTTCAAACTGACCCTGAAATAAAACAAAATCTTCCAAGATTTGTAGATCTCCTGCAAAATATACATAATAGAAATCATACAAAATTTAACTATGTCTCCCAGTTTCTAGACACAAAGGCTTCCAAACATGAAGTCCCTCCAAAGAGTCTGTCTTTGTCACCACCAAAGGAATTGGAAATTTCCACCATGGAAATTGGTAAAGAATGTTCCTCTTTAGGCAACACCACCGTGCAAATTCTGCTCTAACCCATTCTTGCAGCTTCTGGCTTTTAACTAACCCTGCACAACCAACTCCTGGTGGAGTGAGGGGCTAGTCCCAGAGTGAGGGACAATTTAGGATAAATCTGCACTGCTGCTGCCAGGGCTGACTCCACAAGCAGAGATCACCCCACCCCTCCTTATCCCTGCAGGTGTCCCAGGCCAGGCTGGACAGGGCATGGAACAACCTAGGCTGTGGGAAGTGTTCCTGACACTGCAACAAAAGGATCTTTAAGGTCCCTTCCAACCAAACCATCCCATGATCCTGTGACCTCTTTGGGGTTATTTCTTGGATGACACCGGGGCACATTTCTCTATCACCCTTCAAGGACAACTGCCCCTCATCCCTCACTGCTCCAAACCTGCCAGACAGGACTAAATACCTGGAATCCAGTAACTGCTGGCACCTCCTCCAGGGACAGCCTCTTCTCAAACCTGGAGCACACAGAGGATCAGCCCACCTGCAGCTCCCTGCACCTTCCTCCTGCCACACAGAACTCCAGGGGCACAAACACAACTTTCGCAATGCCTGGCCTTTAAATCCACAGTCAAAAATTAACAAGGCACAGATTTCTGTGGGCTCAAATCTGGCTTGCTCTGTTTACCCTGACAGTCATTTAAAAGCACCCTAAGCTCCTGGGAAAGTAACACTTCCAAAGGGTGCTCCAGGGCATGGAGAGAACACTCACTCCTAGTCTGGAAACAAAACCTCGACATTGATAACACAAATAATTCCATCAATTTAACATCAAATGCTCCCAACACAGCTTGGATTTGGGGGATTGCTCCTTTGCTGGATTGTATTTCCCTCTCATGGAGCCACCTGAGCGCCTCCCACCTACAGCAACACAATGACAGTGACAGGCTCTGCACAGGGGGGTCAGAGCCCCAGCCCAGGTACCAGCACCCTTTGGAAAAGCTCCATCCAGCCCAAGGAACTTCACAAAGCAGCAGGACTCCTGAAATCAGCACTTCTAAACAAGCAATGCCATTCCTAATGGCTCAGATGTGCCCAAGTTCCTCAGGCTCCAAACTCAAGGTCATTGGAAAAAAGCAGCACTTCACAAAAGGAGCCTCTGGACACACCTCTCATCCCAAGGGAACATTCCTTAGACCCTTCCCTTCAGCACCTATTAATTATTTCACCCATCCAAACAACACCCAGAACCTGCCTCCAGAGGCTTCTTTATCCTCACAACTTACTTCCCTGCCCGCTTTACACTGACTTACCAATAGGTCACAGATCAAATTAAAATATATAAGTGTAGATATGATTTTTTTTTTAAGGAAACCTGAAAAAACAAGAAGGAATGATCTGGTTAGCAGCAAACACCTTGCAAAAAAGAAGGTTTTGCTGCAGCTGAAGGAGTTGTCAGGAGCAGCAGTGGCTCCCCAGGACAGATGGCTGGAGCAGGGAGCCAGGAGAAGAGGTGAGATCTGAGCCCTGACAGAGCCAGCATGAGGGGACTGTCAGGGAAACTCTGACACACTCAGGCCACACGGTGCCTCCAGCTCAGCCCTCCCACCGCAGTCCTGCCTCTCCCTTGATCCCCAGCTGACAAACCACGGGAAAAAGGGAAGATGCCAGGCAACCCCTCAGCCCAGCACAAGCAACATCCCAGTGCCGAGTCCCACACGGCCCAGTAGCTCCAGGGAGGAGTTGGACCAGCACAGGAGGAGAGGCTGATCCTCTGTCCAAGGAAAGGGGCTGCAGGACACCCAGCAGCGCAGGGAAAGCTTCTGTGAAGGCTTTACCGAGGGGACAGTGAGCAGAGAAGGGAGAAGGGCAGGGTCACACCCAGGAAAGGGGACAGGAATGTGAGGGCAGGGCAGAGCCAGGCTTGGGAGGGGGAAGGGGAAGGCAGAAAGCAGGAGCTGTACCTGGCAGGGGGTGGCACCAGGAGATGATCCAGGGCTGGGGGGGAGAGGGCCTGGGAAAAAGTGGGGTGAGGATGGATAAAAGAGAGTTCTTTAAAAGGAGTCAGACCCCTGGTAGAGAGAAGGGGGTGGCACCCCGGGGGAACGAGGGGACACCTGACAGAGCCTGGGATGGGGGAAATGTCAGGACACGGAGGTGAGGGGGGAGAGCTGGGAGGGAAGGGGGGACATGGGGATGTAGCTGTCAGGGAAGAGGTTTGGGGCACATAGGGCAGGCAGCTGACAAGGAATAGGGTCCAGGGGCACGGCTGACAGGGAAAGGGCACGAGGTGCGCTCGACTGCGAGGGAATGCGGGGATGCAGCTGATAGGGAAGGGGGCACAGGGGAGCCGCCAGGAACGAGGCACCGGGGGCCGGCTGCCACAGAAGGGGCCCGGCAGATGCAGCTGCGAGCGAAGCGGGTGCAGCGGGCAGGGAAGGGGGCACCGAGCAGGGGAGGGGAGCCGGTGTGGGAGGGGGTCTGTCAGGGCGGCGGGGCCCGTCCGGCCCGCGGGGGCCCGTTACCTGTCAGGCCTCCCGGGCGCGAGCGCAGCGGGCAGCGGAGGTCGCGAGGCTGGCTCCATCCACACCGGGCAGAGCGGGACGCAGCGCAGGGGCCGCGGCGGGGCCCCGGCCGTGCCCCCCGCCCCCGGCCCTGTTTACCCCCGCCAGCTGTCCGGGGCTGCGCTGCGCCCCCCGCCGCCCCGCGCTGCGCATGCGCCACGCCAACTGCGCAACCGGCCCCCCCCCGCCGCTCCGCCGCGCCCCGCCCCGCGCAAAAGGCGTAAATCCCGTTCGTGAATTCCGCCCCTTCCTGCCTGTTGCCGCGCCGGAACTGACAGCTCACGGAGCCAATGGAGAGGGAGGAAACTGATCATGCGCCATCCGCCAATCGGCGTTGGGGGGCGGGAGCGCGGCGGCACGAAGGGGTTCCTGGGAGATGTAGTCAAGGAGGGGCAGAGATGGCTGCCGCCCCCCCCAAACCTGGGGGTTAAAGACCCCTGAGCTGTGATCCCTCGCCAGAGCGGCGAGGATGGTGAAGGGTCTGGAGGGGAAGGCATAGGCTGAGGTCGCTCAGTTTGTCCAGCCTGGAGAAGAGGGGGCTGAGGGCACAGTGTATCAGGGTCTGGAGCTTCCATTGTCCCTGGAAGGGTCCAGTCCCACCCTTCCATGGCAGGGACACCTCCCACTGTCCCTGGCTGCTCTCAGCCCCAGTGTCCAACCTGGCCTTGGGCACTGCCAGGGATCCAGGGGCAGCCACAGCTTCCATGGGCACCCTGTGCCAGGGCCTGCCCGTCCTCACAGGGAACAATTCCTTCCCAAAATCTAATCTACACTTACACTCCACCAGTTTAAAGCTATTCCTCCTTGCCCTGTCGCTCCAGAGCCTTATTAGATAATCCCTTTCCCTCTCCCTTGTTGTCTCCTCCAGGTGCTGGAAAGCTGCAGTTAGGTCCCCCTGAAGCTCCTCTGTTGTCCAGGCGCAGTGGTGCCAGGTTTCCTCAGGACAGAGGTTCTGAGAGGTTCCTCAATGCCAGGACGTTCTGTGACTCTCTGACCTCTGCACGGCCCGGCTGTGACCGAGCCCCTGCAGAAAATCTCATCGCAGCACAACTCCAGGAGCCAAGTGTGTGAGCAGCTGCTCGTCCAGCGGCACCGAGAGCGGGCTTGCCTGGAAAATAAAACTCCCAGAAAGAGCCAGGAAAGAGCCAGGGGGTGGCAGTGTTAGCAAAATCCTTCCCTTCTCCTTGTCCTCCCCGGCCACTGGCCCTGAGGACACTGAGGACAGTCCCAATTATCTTAATGAGCCCTCCCAAAACTGGGATGTGCGTAAAAGAAATCCAAACTTACCAATTCACCTCCCTATAATTTATTTCCAGATTTAAACATTCCTGAAGTCTGTTAATAAAGTGTAATGAATAGTTTAAATTTTCGTTTGGAACTTAATTCCCTGGCTCCCGCATAATCCCAGCTGCATGGCAGAAGAAAATTACTGCTTGATTATTCCAAAAGAAGGAGGAAAAGCCCCTTAAATCAGAGACATCAGGTGAAAACCTCAGGACTCTTCCCAGCACCTCCAGCCTCATAAATGATAGCTGCAATGATTTGTCTCCATCTTGCAAGTCATTAACCCATTCAGTTGTTGTTAAACTTCTTTACAGAAGGTAATTGTTAATTGTTGCCTCTGCATCAATCCAGACTCTTTAATTAAACAACTAATAATCGGGATCCATCCTCACAAAAGGGCTTTATCTTTCTTTTCTCAGCTGCCATCTCCACGGGGATCCAAAGCTCCACGAAGAAAATCAGGCAGGCTTCAGATGCCCTTGACATGCAAGTTTTTCTTGTTGATGGAGAGGAAATTGGGGCACGGGAGCTTGATTTTTTCTCAAGCTGGTGACAGGAATAACAGGGCTGGAGCCAAGGAGGACTTGCTGGTTCTGCCTGCCAGGCCTGGAGTTTCCTGATGCAGTCTCAGAGTTGGGGAATGCAAACAAGGTGTTCTCCCAGCAGTGCAGCTCCTGCAGGATAGCCACACCTTGGAGAGTATCCTCACGGAACAGGGCTGGGGCCTTGCAGTTCAAGGAAAGGTACAGAGAGCAAAGAACAAATCTGCCTGAGAGCTTGCCCTTTTTAGAGTGTTGAAGGGAAAACAAGTAATACAAAAGGCATTTTTAATACTTTCAATAAATACTTGTCTCCTTTTCTATCCTCAGCCTATGCTACACTGGAAAAAAAAAAAGAAAATTCAGTGTAAAAACCCCACAACATACACATAAAGTAAAATTTTACACCCTGAGCTATAGTTAGGGTGTCCCAGGGTTCGAATGCAGTTTCACAGACATGGATCTTACTCTGTAAGTGGTTTGTCCTGGAGCTGGACAAGGATTTGTTTGCAGGTTAGAATGGTCAGGCCAGAGCAAGGAAATTTCCTCTTCACCAAGAATCTGCACCAACCAAAATCCTTTGCAGAGTCCAACAGGCTGAGAGGTCCTTGTCCAACCAAGACAAGCAGGAACCTGCTGGAACCTGCTACCAAAGCCACAAGGCCTTCCCTGGATGCTGCATCCCCCCCGGCAAACACCCACCAGACTCACCCCACCACAGCTCCGGCAGATCCGGGCACGAGGAGGGAGAAAAACCCGACCCAGCAATTTCACAGGAGCACTGTACCTGTTTTAGCTTCTAGGAACTGTTTCTGAGAGCAAAGCAGCCCCCGTGGTTCTGCCTCAAGCAGTCTCCCGTTGGCAGAGCACAGTCCTGCCTCAACCCAAACATCACCAACTGCATTGCACCGGCTCAGGCTTCTCACCCAGATATGACTAAGCCCTTTCAGAATGAGAAAAGCTCAGGATTTCTTGATTAATTGCTAAAACAGATTAATTTGACCATCCAGCACATAGCGAAGCGGAAAAGAGGAATTGACACACCTAGCTGGTTCCTGCTGAGGCTGATCATCTGCTTTAATTGATAGGTCATGTTTGGGGATGATTTTCCACCACGTAACTGCCACAGGGCTGCTGGGCTCCCCTCCTGCCCTTCACATTCCCTGCGGCCTTCTGACCACTAGCACTTTGGGTGGCTTAAATCCAGAATGTAACTGATGCAAACCAGCAAATGCCACCTTCAAAGCTCGAGGTTTAGCTGCCACATGTCACGGAAAGGGCCTGTGCCTTCCCCACATGCAGTTCTCCCAAGAATTAGGAGCTGCATCTTTACCAAAAGGCCCCTTGGCTCCTGAAGTTTAGGCAGTAAACCAGGTCAAAACTCGTTTGGATTGCTCTGGTCACACACATGTGACAGTCAGGATGCTGGAGGAGTGCCAAGAAATCAGGGTGGCCAAGCCCAGCCACAGTGCCAAGTAACCCCCCCACGCTTCTCCAGAGGTTTTATTGGAGCCTTATCAGATTTCCTGGTGACTCAGAGCAAACGGTCACCAGGCAGAAGGGCATGGCCATAGCACAGAGCAGAGATGGGGTTACAGCGCCATCCACAACAGCAGCCAGTGCCCACCAGGCCCCCTGTCCCCCCAGACCCCAGCGCTCCCCGCTCCACACCGAGGGTGAGCAGAGCACGGCTGTGTCTCTGCAAGCAGCAAACACGGAGGAGGCGGCGGCTGCTGAGCTGTTCCCAGAGCTCGGGGAGCTCTGCCAGCGCCCCATGCCCTGGCTGGTCCCCACAGGGTGGCTGGGCTGGGCTGGGCACCGCCCCGTGTCCCTGCTGCCCGCACGCTCGGGGCACTGAGCAGAGCCACCCCTGTGCTCCCCTACAGCAGCAGCTGCCACCTGCACGTCCCGTTCTCCTCCTTTCCTTCGGCACTCCCACCCCTGCTTTGGGGCCCTTGGGTTCCTGCACAGCTCCGCTCTCTGTGCACCCCTTCTTGTGCTTCCCAGCCTTGCACGAGCACCCCGTTCCCCTGCACCCCACCTTCCACCCCCTCCCTTCCCCTTCTCTCCGTCTCCCATCAGCACCCCCAGCTCCAGTTCTCCCCTCTCCGAGCTCCCCATCCCCTGCTGCTCCGAGCTCCCCATCCCCTGCTGCTCCCCTCACTCCGCTCCCCTCACTCCATTCCTGCGCCATCCCTCCCTCTCCCCTCACTCCATCCCCATCCCCTCCCTCTCCCCTCACTCCATTCCATCCCCATCCCCTCCCTCTCCCCTCACTCCATTCCATCCCCATCCCCTCCCTCTCCCTCTCCTCCCGCCCCGCTCCGCTCCCGCCCGCCGCCGGCGCCGCCCCCGCCGGTCCCTCCCGCCGGTGCCTCCCGCCCGCTCTGTGGGCCGAGCCCGGCGCCGCGGCCGCCCCAGCTCCGCTCGGGCTGTGGCGGGGCGGCTCCAGCCCTCGCCGCCGCGGCGGCCCCGCCGCCCCCCGCCCGCCCGGCCCGGCCCGGCCCGCGCCCCCCGCTCGCCGCCATGGGCGCCGCGGCCCTGCGCGCCCTGCCCTGGGCGCTGCTGCTGCTGGGGCCGCTGCTGCCCGGGCAGGTCCTGCAGGCCAACCCCATGCTCACCTCCGAGGGCCAGCCCGCTCCGCTGCCCGGCGGCGACGTGCCCGGCTTCACCGCCGCGCCCCCCGCCGCCCCCGAGGTGATCCACCCGCTGAAGGAGCAGCCGGCCAACGGCTCGGGAGAGGGGCACGCCAAGCCCCGCAAAGCCTTCCCGGTCATCGGCATCGACTACACGCACGTCCGCATCCCCTTCGAGATCTCCCTCTGGATCCTCCTGGCCTGCCTCATGAAGCTGGGTAGGTGGGAAAGGGCCTGGTGGGGGGGAGTCCGTGGGAAAGGGCCTGGAGTAGGAGGGACCCCCGGGCGGATGGGACGGACGCCCCCAGGCATCCCAAGCCGTGACTCCTGTGAGCATCCCAAGGAGGGACCCTTTTGAGCATCCTAGGGAGAGAGAGACCCGTCTAAACATTCCAGGGTGGGACCACCCCGTACATCCCAGGGCTGCTCAAAAATCCCAGGGCTGCCCAAAATCTGCTGCACATCTTCTGCAAACCTCCCGGGCTGGCTGGGCTGGGGTGGGCACTGCTGTCCCCACGACCTTGGGTCTCTGTCCTGGGCCTGGTGGACAGAGGCATCCCGATCCCTGCGCTCCCACAGACTTCTCATCTCCGTGCCTGGGAGCGGGCCTGGAGATGCTCTTGACCCCTGCTTGGACCAGGTTTGCTTTCCTCCCTTTGACACTTAGGGAGGAGGTATCCAGTTTGCTCACTTCCTCTCTAAACCACAGGATGCCTTTTGTAACCTTGGAGAAGTCACTCAAAAACCTCCCGGTGCTTCTGCCTCCCCTTCCTCCCCCTCCGCAGCACACCGGGGTGGGTTTGCCTCTGCTGCAAAGCGTCCCGAGATTCCCGCATTGAAGAGAGCGGCTCAGGGCTGGAAAAGTCACCGGCTCTGGGAAAGCATCACTCTGCCGGGGCGGGGGTTGTTGACAAAGTGTTTTCCAAACTTCTGCAGCTGGATCAATACCAGCCGAATTACCCCAAACGTGTGATGTAACCGCTCCACGCTCGGCCCTGCTGTGCTGTCCCCAGCCTCCGGCAGTGCAGAGGTGGAGCTGGCCCTGGTCCCATCGCTGGTGATAAAGCCAGGGGGACAGGTGAAATGTTTGCCTTGGAGCAGGTGAGGAGAGAAGAGAGCTCTGCACTCCTTCATTTTGCTCCTCAATCGCCACCAGTGGTTTAATAACACTCACTTACGGGGCACTCCAGCTTGTTGAGGGAAATCTTGCTTTGGGAGCTTTTTTTAGCTGGTTCCTGTTGTAAACTGTGCCCTGTCCTGGTCTGGAGGGGTCTGAGAGACCCCCAGGAGCTCAGATCCTTCCTGCCCAGGTGCTCTTCAAAATACCCTGTCCGCTCCTCAGCATGCTGTGAGCGTGCGTGGGCAGGTGAAGCCCCATTTCCACCATCCCTCCTGAGTGCTTTATTTACATGCAGGCAGAGGAGTGAGAACACTTCAGACCCGGAGGCTTGCCTGAGAGACAGGCAGTCAGGACAGGCTGGAGCCGGGTGGGAAACACGGGGTTTGTGCCTTCCTGGCATTGCCCAAAACCACCTCGGGCACGTTTACCTGTCCCTTGGGAAGGCAGATCTCCTTTGGCAGGGCTCTGATGTTGCACCGCACCTTCAGCCCTGCTCGGAGAGCAAAGAGTGAGGAAATCAGGAGTATCTGCGCGGAAGCTGGTGGAGAAAGGAGGGGCCAATGGCCTGTGGGCCTGCCGGGGTGCATGGGGGGGAACTGAGCTGGAAGACACCAGAATGGGCAGCAGGGAGCAGCTCTGGGGGATGGATGGACGTGCTGGGGACACCCACCCTGCTCTCCGTCACTGCTGATGGGGAAAGCTGCTCCTGCCGCCCTTGCCTGGAGTCAGGGCTCGTTCGTGCTGCAGGAAAAGTTGTGTCTGCCAGCTGTCAGCTTTGATGCTACAAATATTGTGCAAGACTGTGTGTTTTAAGGGGTGTATTTTAGGAGAGGCTGCCCTGCAAGTTTGGCAAAGGTCTTTGGAGTGGCAGGTGCTCTGCAGAGCTCCAGAGATGCTGATTTTGCCAAAATCCACACCTTAGCTTACCTACAACTCTGACAGGGCCTTGACAGCAGGGTTGCCCTGGGACACCCTTTTCCTTGGCCTCCTTTCCAAGGTTTTGCGTTTCTTGTTAGTGCTGTCTTGGCAGGTAGTTCCCAAGTTTCTGGTACAGCTCCCTCTGCTCGTGAGCTGAAAAAACATCTCACTGCTCTGTGTCCATATCCCAGCCTTGTCTATCCCACCCTGGATCATGGGCTGTTGTTCAGCAGCAGCAGAATAGGCTTTTCTCCACCCAGGGGTAGCTCTTACACAACTGGGCACTGCTGGCAGTACCACCTGGAATGGCAGGATGAGGCTCACACAGCTCCAGCTCCCTTAACTGGGCAGGGTCTGCAGCATCCCATTTCCAGGAAAAAAGGAAGGGGGCTGATAAATAGAACAGGAGTTTGCAGTGCTTCCTCTTTCTCCCCACACTGTCAGTGTGCATTTATTGTTGCAGGGTGATCCTGCAAAATTCTGAAGGGACCATCTTCTTTTTCCAAGAACGGGAATTCCTGTGGTGCGAGCTGTGCATGAGAGCTCTGCACCTCCTGACTGCCCTTCCCAGCTCCACAGGCCTCTCTGCTGGGCTGAAGCTGGTGATTGAGCCAAGGGTTGCTACAAAAAGTGTCTTCAACACTGTGAATCCCTTCAGTGTGTCACCCTCAGGGTGGCAATGTCAAGGAGCTCAGAAGTGCTCACAGGGCTCTGTTCCAGGCCAGGAGATGCAGCCTGACCTTGTCTTGTTGCTCAGTTTCCCCCTGTTGGTCTTGATGCTTTAAACAGCTCTTCAGACTTAAATGCATGCTCCTGTTGTCCCATCCAGGGGATTTGTCCTTTCTCCAGCAGCTCTCACTGTGAGTTTGTTTGGGGAATCAGAGGTGTGAGTTGAGCCCTCCCCCTCTTGCTGCGGTTTTTGAAAAATGCCTCAGAGATGCTGGTTTCTGGAGGATTCCTCACCTGACAGGGCACAGAGGAATGTGTCTCCCCAGAATGTCCTGCAGGCATGGGCTGTTCTGCTTTGTTAATCCCAGTGGAGAAGGGGAAGTTGGTGCTGACTGCTTAATACTCACATGGTATTTTAAGGCTGTGTAGGGGAAGAGGGAGTGAGGAGCAAGATACAGCCATGTGTGGGTCTGACTTTTCCAGGAGAAGCCTTTGCAGCTGCAAGTTGCAACCAGACATTGTCTCAACCTGTTGTATTGTTGCAGAAGGTCAGACCTTCACAAAACACCCCAGTCAGGAGCTCTCTGTACCCGTCTCCAGGGTTTTGCAGGGATATCGTAAGGGTTCCTTCACACCGTGCCCGGGGAGTGCTTGGGAAGCTGGGGGGTTTCCCAGCAGGACAACCTGCTTTCCTCACTCTGAGGATTGACCTTTCAGCTCCCAGGCTCCCAGAGACGTTTAGGGGAATTCAAGTTTGTCTGTAAATACGTGCTGGTTTCAGGGGAAAGGGAAGGAGTGAGTCAGGAATGCAGATGACATACTGTGGTCAGCAGTGCCTTCGCTGGCTGTGCTGGGGCCCAGCAGGCAGAGCTTTGTGGTGAGCACCAGCTCTTACCCACCTTGGGGAGCAGCTGGGGCTACCTGTGTCTCCAAAACCCACACTGGCCCTTCCTTCTAAAGCCAGAAAGCAGAGAGTGATATTCCATTAGCCACCTTGCACCGAGGCATGTCCTGTTGTCTGCCTGCACCAAGTGGCTTCCCAGCCTCCCTGGAGCATCCTGGCCACTCCACCACCAGCTCAAGGAAATCACAGGGCATGTGAGTTCACCTTGGCTGGAAAGGAACCTAAAATTCATGTCTTGAGCCCAAGGTTTGAAGGTTGGGTGGTGCCTTTCCTTCTTTTCTCTGGGAGTCCATCTCCCCCAGATGGAGAGAGGCTTCATACCAAGGCCTGTAGTGACAGGACAAAGGGAAGTGGTTTTATGAAGGCAGGTTTAGATTAGATAAAAGAAATAACTTACTCAGAAGGTGGGGAGGCCCTGGCACAGGCTGCCCAGAGCAGCTGTGGCTGCCCCATCTCTGGAAGTGTCCAAGGCCAGGTTGGACAGGGCTTGGAGCAGCCTGGGACAGTGGAAGGTGTGGAACTGGATGGGCTTTAAGGTCCCTTCCGACCCAAACCATTCCATGATGCTGTGGCTCCTGGTGCCCACCAAGCTGCTTTATCACTTCCCTCCTCTGCAGGAGGAACTAGGATGGGAAAAATCCTCATGGATCAAGATAAAGGCAGTTTAATGAAGCAAAAGCAAAGGTCATGTGCGGAAACAAAGGGAAATGAAAGATTTATTCTCTACTTCCCATCAGCAGATGATGTCCAGCCACTTCCTGGGAAGTACCTTCAGGAGCATAGTGGCTGCTCTGGAAAGCAAATGTCATAATTAGAACTGCCCACCCTCTCTTCCTCTTTACTCTCTGCTTTTCTGTGGTGTGGAATACCCCTTTGGTAGAACAGTTAGAATAATTTTAGAAAAATATATAATTAGAATAATTATGTGTATATATATATATATATACACACACACACACACACACACACACATAAATAGAATTAGTTTGGGGCAGTCCCAGCAGTGTCCCTTCCCAGACTGCTGCCCACCCCCTGCTCCTGGTGAGGGGCAGATGCTGGGGGCAGCTCTGATGCTGTGAGCACTGCTCAGCAGCAGCTGAAGCACAGGGTGTTATCAACCCCCTCCCAGCTACCATTCTAAGGGCTGCTGTGGGGCAGATGAGCTCCAGATCAGCCAGACCAGGGCGTGGGGACATAATTCCCTGTGTGCACAGCAGTGGCTGCAGGGTCCCCACACCTGGAGGAGAAGAGACAATTTCAAAATGGCCAGAGAAATGTTTGTAGAAGCTGGTGGCTGCTGGCTGGCAGTGAGATTTGGGTGCTAAAGCTCTTGGGTGCTAAAACACTTGGGTGCTTTTCGAATGTTTTTATCAGCCTACATTCCTGCCCTGAAATCGTGGCTTTTGGAGGGGCCACCCAAGGTCCTGCAGAGCCCTGCGAGTTAGGGAGCTTGAGAATTCCTTTGGGCAAGGGCTGATAAGCAGGATAGGAAACCTGCTGTGGTGGTGGCACTGGATGGAAGAACTGGATCTTGAAAGCAGACACAGCAGAAACACCCCGGAGCAAAGCCACTGATGTGGGGACACCTCTGCCAGTGCCACCTGCAAGCGTGGGAATGGGACAGCAAGGAAACATTCCCAGAAGTGCCTTGGTGTTGGGAATAGGTGTGTGTGACTGTGGGACAAGTGTGCTGGAGTTGTCTGTGTGGCCCTTCTGGCACAGAGGGTGGCCGTGCTGGGCTGGCTTTGCTGGGCAGTTCCTGCTGGATCCTGGTGCTGGCTGATGTGGGTTCCCTCACTGAACCCCAGGGAAATGTTTGTCTTATTCCTGGTGGGAATGTTTGTCTTACAACCTGGTTTATCACGTGTTGACTGCAAACAGGGTGGTGGTGAGAGCTCTGAGATCACCCCAGTGCCCCCACTTGTCTCAGGAGCTGTTCCAGGGGAGCTGGTGAATGACTGTTGGGAAAGGATTTTGAAGTACTGCTGCAGCTGGTGCCACAGAAGTGTAAATTGTCGTGACAGTGAATTTAAACATTCTCTTCCAATGCAGACTTGTTGCATTCCCACTTCCTTATTGGGGGATGATCAAACACATGCTCTGTCTCCCTTTTTCCCTGCTTTGCTATCTCAGAAAGAACAGCCACGACATTTATTTTTCCCTCTCTGGTCTGCACATTGTGGGTGTCTGAGCTGAAAAACATCCAAACTGTTCCCTCCGTGGATCTGAGAAAACCATTAGTTTAATTATGGCTGGAAGAGTGAAAGGTTCCTGCTGTGAAATACGGGATGGTGATGGAGTGGGAAAAGCAGAACAGGTCTGTAATCACAGCCATTCCTCCCTGGTGAGCCATAATGTCCATTAAGGCAGGATTACACTCCATGGCAGCCATGGCTTTGCTCCCTGCAGGGACCCTGTTGCCTGTGGCAGCTTCTGGACCTCAAGGCCCTCAGGAACCAAAGCTTTTGTTTCATCCCATTTATCAACAAAGATTTGGGGACCTGATGCCGGGGTCAGGGAAGGGCTGGCTGCCCACACAGGCTGTGGGTGGAATTTGGGATGCAAGTCCTGTGGCAGCCAGAGCCCAGACTGGTGGTGGCCTGGCTTTCAGGGAGATATCAGGGAGTTGTTCCTCCCCTGAGACCTCCAGGTGACCTGGGGTGGTGTGTGGGGTAACAGCAGAACGTGTTGGTATTTGGCCTGTTTGGTTCCCATCCTTTCTTCCCAAAACTGCCCAATCACCCAACCACAGCTTGTCCACAATTCCCAGAGATGCTGGAGTTCCCTTGGGAATTAGTGGCATGGAGGACAAGTCTTTTGTCTGCAGTTAATATAGCTAAATAATCTTTGGAGTTTGAGAAGGGAAAATCAGGTGGTGGTGGAGGGCAGAGGGTCTTTCTTGGGGTGACAGTAATCCTGTGGCACAGAGGAACTGCAGCCCCTCTTGTGCAGAAGAGACACAGATATCTTGTACAAACCAGATGCTCATTAGGCTTGCAAGTAAATACTTCTTGAACTTAATCCTTCCCCTTTTCCCCTCTGCAAGGCCTGGTTTTGGCTGTAGGTGCAGAGGTGATGGGGGCTCTGATGCTGCCCCAGGGTCGTGCAGGGCTTGGTCCTTTGCTCCACATCGTTGGAGCTGTGGGCACCGATGGAGGAAGAACAGGAATGGGGATGAATTACTGCAGCTGCCTTGTAAACATTTGGTTTCTTTTATTTTTTTTTTTTCTTCTGTTTTGGGTCCCCAAGGCCTAATCTGTTCAAATAAAACCTGAAATCCATACGGAATACTCTGTGAAAACACAGCCTTGCTGAGTGGAGCTGGAGCTGGGTTACACCTCACCCCCCTTGTCCTCACTGGGCTGCCTGAGTCAGCAGCAGCTTCTTCTCACCCATTGGGGATCAAAACTACTGGTGTAGGTTTGATGAAAACCTCAGTGTTTTGAGATTAGGGCCAGACAGCTTCCAAGGGATCAGCAGAGGAGCTGGGCATGGTTTGAGCTGAACCAAGTGGTGGTGGTTGATCCTCTCACTCCACTGGGGTACCACCATCTGTTCTCCGTGGTGGAGGATGTCTTACAGAGCGCTCTGATTTTACAATGGCTTCCAGTTCTGTGTTAAATCTTGTTATGTTCTCTTCTTTGGCTCTTTCCTGGGGCAGCAGAACTCGCGTTTCTGCTTGGGAAGGAAGAATGAAAAGCTCAAATGAAAAGCTCAGCAGATGGGCGTGCACGCACTCGCTGCTGCCTGTTTACTGGAAAAGGCAATATCCAAGGCTGATCCTTGCTTGGAGTGGAGCAGTGAGAATGAATCTGCTGGTGTGTCACCTCTGGGGGTACAAAAATCTGGTGTTAGATCACCCCATGTCTTGAGGCTCCTTCCCAGAACCTGCCTGCAGAAGAAGGGCACAACTAAGGCTCATTTGAAGCTGGAGGGGTGTTTTGGGTGGAAAGTTGAAGAATGCAAAGCACTTTTTTAGTCAGAAGAGAACACACAGTTTCTTGGGTTGCTCAGGGGTGACTCACAAACGTCTCGGCATCCCAGGTCTTTGTCTCCAGAAAGGTGCAGTACAATCGACCTCTGGGGACAGCACTTAAATCCCACTTAACAGAGGGTGCTGCTAGGGAAGTAGTTGCCCTCTCTTGTGCAAGACACACATTTACAGAGCAGACACCCCGTGGCTGCAGTTTATTTCCAGTCCCTGGAATTATTCTGCATTTTGGAGTCACAACATGCTAAATCTTAATGTGGGATTTGGAGAGAAGGCAGCTTCCCACCCCACTGCTGGAGATTTTACAGCACACACGCCAGGGGCAGATTTAAGCACATGCCTTTAAAGAGAAGAGCTGGTGTTTCCAGCCCTGTTAGTGCCTCAGTTTCCCTTGGGAACATGTTTCCCACAGCAGCCTCGGTCCCTGGGGATGAGTTTGCAAGGAACAGCTCCTCTCCTGTCTCAGCTGCTGCGGAGGGACAGCAGCTGCTCCCAGGAGCTGGCTGGGTGTGAGAAGCATCCCGGCTGGGGATGGTGCTGGGAGGCTGGGATGGTGTCTGTGTGTGCTGGGGAAGAGGTGACAGCGGCTGGGTGCTCGTGCTGGCGTGTGCTGAGAGTGGTGTCACTTTGTCTGGGCTTGCAAAGCCCGGTAGCAATCAGTGCTAATTGCAATTACTCCTCCCTGCTGTCCGAGTGGAGACCAACAGGTTGTTTCCTGAAAAGCTTTTGTTTGTCTTTCCTGCCCGTGTTCCCGGTAGGAAATCTGCCCTTCCTGGGAAGGGCGATTGGCATCGCTCTGCCTGGGGAGTTTGTCTGTGGTCACCTCAGGCTGGCTCAGGTTTAGCTCTCCCCAAGGCTTCGAGGGCCAGCAGGAGCTGCAATTAAATGCTGTGTCCTGTGGTTGAGGGTAAGGAGCTGGGAGAGCAACTGGAGCCTTATTTTGGGTAACCAGGCACTGTCTCTTTGTGTCACCTTGAGTCCCTTCTGCTCCAGAGCATCCATCTGCGTCCAGCAGTGTGAAGGTTCCCTTTGCACCACGCAGATGTTAGCTGGGAGGATTCTATTGCAGAAATCCCCTGGCACCGACCCCTCCTAACCCAGCTATTCATGGCATCCAGCGCCTTGTAGCAGCTGAAGGAATCTGGGAAGAGTGTGGCTGGTGAGAGTGAGTTATGTTTAGCTCCTTGTCCCTCTCCCTGGAGCAAAATAAGTTTTTCTAGACCTTAAACCTCCTCAAAATGCACAAGTCCAGCTGCTATCACGGTTTTGAAGGATATAAACCTGGGTGAGGATGCTGTTGCCCTGTAGAAAACTCAGTTTTCCCGGGTAAGTGAGCTGTTCCAGGAAGGTCCCAGCCTTGCAGGCCTGGCTGTGAGCTGCACCCATCCAGAGCTGGTGGGAAAAGTCAAAACTGAGTCTCGAGACAGCAGCAGCAGAAATCTGGGTGGCAGTTTGTCCCCGTGTGCCTCGTGCTGGGTGAATGCCATGGGTTGGTAGAGATTCACAGTCCCGCCCTAGAAAAGCTGTGTGGAGCCTGCCCAGAGGCTCTGAACAGGTTTGGTGGTTGCAGGCTGTGGTTTGGGAGCGGCTCTGGAACATGCCCAGTGCAGGAATGCAGTCTGCAGGGATCGGGGTTACCGGGGCACCCGGAGCCACCGGTGACCCCAAAGCTCAGCAGGGAAGGGTGGGTTTGGCTCCCTTGGCTCCCTGTCGCGGGGCAGCTCTGGACCTGGAGAGAGGTGGAGGGGAGCTGTTCTGTGCACAGCTGTGCACAGCTGGGCCTGGAAGAGGATTTTCCAAGATGTGGCGGCGCTGAGCCTTGAAGCCTCCCAAGCCATTGCTGCTCATTGGTTCTGTGTTTTCCTCCCTGCTTGGAATGCTGCAGCCGTGGGGTGATAGCCCAAGGGCCCTGGGTCTCTCAGTCTTTAATGGCAGGTCTTAAAAGATCTTTCTTAAAACTCTGCTTTTCTTGCTGAGTGTCCTTGGCTTCCCTTCTGGTGTGAAGGAGAAGCTTTATCTAAACACAGGACTGGAAATTGGGAGCTGCTGACTTCTCACGCCTGCTCTCACACCATTCACTTGGGGACTTGGGCAAGTCCATTTAATGTCTTTTGTCTCTCATTTCCTTTTTACAGCTGAGAGAAAATTAATACCAGCTCTGTAAAAGACTCCCAATTGATCTCTTAATTTCTTGTGAGTGCTTCAAGATAAAACCAGGGTACATGCTCTTGCTACTCTCAAAAAAAAATGTGTTCAAGTGTTTCTGCTGGAGGCCTCTGTCCATGGATTGTTCTCAGGGCATGTTGTGGTTGTGTGTGGGCACCTTCTCCTCCTGGAGGGCTGCTGCTCCACGTCTTCCCGGTCCTTCCCAGGGTCGGGGCAATGAGGCTGAGCTGGGAGGAATTGCTGGTGGCTCTTTGGCTGCAGGCTGAGCAGTGTGTGCTGGGTGGGGAATACCAAGTGCTGCATCCCACAAAAGGCTCCCCAGCCTTCTCCACGATGCTTGCAAAGAGAGGGCTGCAGCCCCTTGGGATGGGGGAGAAGCAAACGAAGGAGCCCATCCCTGTGCTGGAGGGAAGGGTGGGTGCTGAGGCTGGATGGAGGAGATGTGGGTTTTATGGTTAATTCCCAGTGTAAACAGCTCATTTCTGAGCCTACACAGCGGGCTCGCAGGGGCCGCCCATCCTGGCAGGCTGCAGGCCAGGGTGCCTGCAGATGATTCAGAGCCAGCATCGCTCTCTGCTGCACTGCAGCGCTGCCACGGGGTCCCAGCACACCTGCACACCCACACACAGCCTCCCCTGCACCCTTGCAGGAGCCTGCTGGGGGAGGGAAATGGGATTTGCCTTTCCAGGGGCACTCTGTGTTCTCCTGGAGGGTACCAGGGCAGGTGGGAGCTGGGCTCATCTGCATGCGGCTCCTGGCTCCTGGCAGGATGCAGTGATGCCTTTGGTCATGTTCTCCAGGCTGTTCAGCTTTTTGGGGACCTTACTGCATCTCCAGCTCCAGCCCTACATGGGAAGGACAGCCTCAGGGTTTCTTGGTAGTGCCATCATCGTTGTCCTTGGGAATTTCTCTGCTGGTGCCTGTGGCTGGGAGGGGGCTGCATCACCAGGGTCTGCAGTTTGGTACTCCCTGCATCCCTCTGCAGCATGGCAGTGCCTGCTGTGGCTGGCATGGGCTTAGAGGCACATTCCTGCATGGTGTTGCTGCAGGCACCGAGCTACCAGGAGAGACTTTGTCCTTGCACTTGGTTGCCAGAAGAAGCTGTCAGACATCACAGCCCTGCTGCACCTGCCCACCAGCCCCTCCTCACAGTGATGCAGGGGAGCATTTATTGTTCCTGAGGGATGAAGGGCTCTGTCCTGGCCTGCACTAGCCAGGCCTCCTGCTCTGCCTGATGTGGCTATACCTCGAGGGCTAGAACAAGCCATTTCTCACAAGCCCTCCTGTGTGGAGCCTGCTCTATTCGTGGGTTGTGGCTGCTTGGCTAAGCTGCAAGGCTGGTACCTGGCAGTGTCTCCTTTTTGTCCTGTGGCTTTCAGGTTTTGAGTCACCCAAGGGCTGGCCTGATGCTATCAGCCCTGTTCTTATCTTCTGCAAAGCAGGCAGGGTCCAGCCAGGTCACCTTCCCACACACACCTGCCTTGCCTCAGGCACTGGGGCTGGACCCACAGGGCTGGGGGAGCTGGGGCTGTACCAGGCAGGAACTCCTTCCTTTTGTGCCCGGGGTGTTTGCTTTAGGTGGGGAAAAGGGGTAAAACCAGGGGCAGTGTTGGTCGCTGCTGGGTGGCTGTGAGGTGGGGCCGAGCTGGGTGAGCAAGGTCTGTAGGCGCAGGGGTGGTAATGTCACACCAGGGGAATATAAAACAGTCCCTTTCTCATCTGGCAGGGGGACAGCATGGCTTTTGGAGACGCTGTGTGCAGTCCAGCTGGTCAGGGTCACAGCCAGGCTGTGCTGGGCACCTTGAGCAGGCAGACCCTGGGGGGACCAGCCCAGGGCTTCATCCCATCCCACGTGCATGAAGTTGATCCTGACTACTGAAAATGCCTGCAGGCTGTGGGGCAGTGCTGGGTGCTGATGGTTTTTAACCCAGCACCAACCTGGTTGCAGCCCCTGCCCACGCACATTTGGGGTGCAGGAGTGACCCCGAAATCAGGGCTGGGTGTTTTGCTTTTCCCTTCTCCCTGTGCTGGCTTAGCATCTGTGTCCATGGCGGGGGTGGCTCTGTGGCCCTTGTGTGGGATCTGCGTTCACTCAGTGACTCACAAAAAGCAGCATAAATTAATTACCTTCCTGGTTCTTGGCTTTGCTTCGTAATTAGCGACAACAAAATAATGAGGCTTGAATGAAACATTTGGTTTGTTCTGGAGGAAATTGTTTTGCTTAGAAGCACTTTCTGTACCTGTGCCTTAACACAAAAAACAAGAAGTCATCTTCTCACCAGGAAATGGCATTTGGGGTGGAAAATCAACGCTTTTCCGTTCTGGACATGGAAGCCACTGGGTGCTTTAAAGGTTGCCCAAATCAACCCAAGCTGCTGAAACCAACCCAAAAAAAGAGCTGCAGGGGAGCACTGGGGTGACCTGGACTTGCATTAAAACCCTGCCTGCTCCCTGGTGAAACAGAAAAGGGTTTGGCAGAGCCCAAACTGCGTCATGGCCCCACATGGGCCCTCCCCGTGGGATGGCTGTGGGAATAAGCCAGGTTGGAGCTCTGTGGGGCTGGAATTTCAGGGCACCTGGTGACGTGTGAGCTTGTGAGAGGCAGTGAATGTAATTTAAGTACAGTGGTTTTACCCCCTCTCCTGGCAGGGTGACACCAGCTGTGGCCTCGCTCTATTTATAGGTGTAAATCACCAGCTATTTAATTCCTTTTGAGCAAGTTCAATTTTCATCCCCTTCCCTCGAGGCTTCCCTGTTACATTTGGTGCACCTCTCTCCGTTCTCCTTGTTCCCTGTCTTTGCAGGGAGCTGCTGGATCCGGCTCCATTTTCCAAGGGAGAAGCACAGCAGGGAGAGACATTCCCCAATGGCCCTGATGGGGCCAGCAGCAATCATCAGAGCCTGGCTGATCCTTGGGCAACTGCTGGTCAGGACAGGGAAGAGAGAAATCCAGTGTGGCTTTTTCTGAAGTCAGAGGATAAATGGAAAGAAGCTGCAGCCAAACTCTGGAGGACTGGGATGGATTTTCCCCTGGGAGTCAGTTGCAAAACATTCTGTCACTGCATCGCCATCCTCACAGGGCTTTAACCCTGCTGGGGTCTTACCCCATCCTCGAGCCTCCACCTGCCCAAAACACAGCGTGGGAAAGCCAGACCCCAGGGGCTTGGAGCTCTGCAGACCCTGGAGCCCAGCCCTCCTTCCCCTTCCCCTTCCCCTTCCCCTTCCCCTTCCCCTTCCCCTTCTCCTTCTCAACAGGAGAAGGAAGGGGATGGTGCCGAGTCATGGCTTCGTGGATCACTTGTCCCCAGGGCTGGTGACACATCCGTGATTTTGGGGTTCAGCCAGCAAAGTGTCAGCGTGTGGGGGCTCTCAGTGGTGCCTGTGTCACAGGGGGTGCGGGAGGGATCCAAACCTGGGTGCATCCCTCAGCCCGGGATTGCTGCTGCCCTCTCTGGGGCACACCCAGCCCCTGCCAGCCCGGGGTCCTGAAGGGTTAAAGAGGCCTTTGGAGGCCCCGGTGCTGTCGGACACGTGTGGCTCCTCCAGCCCTGCTCTCTGCAGTGTCCTTCAGAAGGGCAGCCCTTCTGAGCATGCCTGCTTCCCAGACCCTTCTCCAGGTTTCCCCAGCTCTGCAGCTCCACTCCCAGCCCAGAGCAGCACCCGGGGTCCCTAGGGCTGTGGAGAGCATCCTCCGGGGGGCTTCCCCACCCCTCTGCCCAGACTGACCCTTCACCCTGCACCTCCTTCCAGAACAGAGCCCCGGGGTGGGAGAGCTCCTAACCCTCGTTAATAATTGAGAGATTGCTCTGTGCCTGCCTGCTGGAGCCTGCAGCTGCTCCAGTAAACCTGGGAAGCCTGGGAGGATGGAGTTTGTGTAACCATTCTCCTTTCTGTGCCTCCTCTTGGCTGACAGGGATCATCCTGGAGGCATCCTGGCTTTCCCAGGCTGTGGCTGTGCGTGGGTGCTTGGGAATCTGGGGTGAAGCCTCAGGAGCATCCGGCTTAACCATGAGTGTGCCAAGCCCTTCCAGCTGTGTTGTGTGCTCCCTTTCTCCTCCCTCCCCGTCCTTACACCAACCAAGTGGGTTTTCTTCCCTCCTCCTTCCCATTTCTTTTCCTCCTTTGGAAGGAGAGGATTTTAAGCCCACCCAAACTCAGCCTGCAGGAGGATGGGATGTCTGATGGCAATCCCCAGCTGTGGGGACAATCCCTTTGTCCCCAGGGCTGGCAGAGGGTCTCCTGGTACAGCCTGGCTCCAGCATCAACATTATATATTTTTTAATTATTTTTCTTAGTTTTGTTCTGTATTTTTCACATCTGAACACCAGCATTTTTCAGGCCCATGGGAGCTGCAGAGCCCCTTTACAGCTGCAGCTCCAGAAATGTCCCAGTGGTGGGAGCCAGGTGGGAGATGTTGACATCTCCCCGAGCTGGCCTGGATCAGGGAAGTGCCTGAAGACTTTGCCTCCTTTCCTTCATCAAAAGTTTGATTAAAACATTCTTATCATGTTCTCCACAGGGTTTGAGGGAGGTCTTTAAAACCAGGGGAGCACTGCCAGAGCTCTGACTAATCCTGACCTTGGCTCCTGTGCCCTATGGAGCTGTTAAGGGCCAGGGCCATGGGAAGCTGCAAATCATTCCCTCCTGGCCTTGGGAGAGTCTTTCTAAGGGGCTGTGAGCACCTCAGGGCTTGGAGATCCCTCAGCCTCAGCTGCAGAGTGGGAAGTGTCACCTCAGGCAGGTGCTGAGAGGGGTCTGGCTGCTTCTGACACCTGCGGGGTGGGAATGCCAGGTCTGGATTGGGTGCCACCCCTTCCCTCCACATCCCTTCAGGCTCCTCCTGCCGGGCTGAGGGTGGAAGCAGGTCAGATATGGTGCGGTTTGAGTCATTAGGCAGCAAAGGAGCTGCTGGATGGAGCTTACATAAAACCCAGGCACAGCATCCAGGGTAGGAAAAGTCCCCAGTGGGGCAGTCTCCCAGGCTGGTTGGTCAGGAGAAACTATTTACATGGCACTGCATCCACCAGCAGCCAGAGCCTTGCAAAAAGCAGACCAGCTTCCCCTTGGAGGGATGGGGTTGAACCTTTAGCAGCCAGAACAGGAGCCCACACATTTGCAAACCTCTTGGGGGAAATTCCTCATGTTGCCCTCAATTGCCCCATGCAAATCTGCTGACCCCAAAATAAAGACCAGAAACGTTCAGAAGCTGCAGAACAAACTTTGTCACAGCCAGCTTTCCTTGCCCCAGATCCTTTAATTTGAAGGATAGGATTTCCTCCAGATCTTCAAGTGCTTCGACTGTGGTTAAAACTGGGATTCCCATCTCTAATTTCTTTCTGCCCCAACCCAAGGAATTGCTGACCACCAGTGGAGGGATCCCTGTGTGTGTCTTGCTGGGCACGTGGGAGCTGGGTGCATGATGTGGGCAATAAACTGTTTTAGTAGGAACTTTTATCTCCTGAATTTCCTTTCCGTGTTTGCTCAAGCTCTTGGGTTCATGTTTAACTTGGCTGTTTCACTTTTAAAGGTTCTGGTGGTGTTTGATGGTGGTGAGAGGGAGCTGCTCCCACGGAGTTTGTTTTCTAAAGGAGGAAGCTTGAGTGAATGTGCTAGGGATTTAGGGATCAGGGGTCACATTATATTATTATTATATCATCACTGTCTTGAAAGCTGTTACCAAGGGTTATTCCCCTTTCTTCTTACCCCTGGATGTGCCTGTGGCTGGGCATCCTCATCTCCCAGCATCCTACCACAGCCTTCCTCATCTTCCAGGAGGGAGGTTGAGCCACAGGGCTGGTGTCAAAGCCCTGCACCCTTTCCTGATGGGTTCCTGCCCATTAGTCACCCCCATCCCAAAGTGGGATGCATGGAGCAGCATCCCAACAACAGATTGGTACCAGTGAGCTCTGGAATGCTCTAAAAATACTGAGTGGAGCAAGCAGGGAGCAAAAAATGGCTGAGATTCAGTGAAATCAAAGGCATAATTAAAATGCAGCCCATGTAAGTGTATTTTTGGGGCCCTACAAAAAGGCTGTAAACCATTGAATTCCCATCAGCACACGAATGTTCCAGTTTAATGGAATCCTGGGGGCCTGTGGGGAAGAAGTGAGAGATGCTTAATTGTCAATGTTTGTGTTTTATTCATGATTGAACATACTTAGCAAGCAAAAACTGATCTGCTGTTGGCTTCTCGCTGCTTGTGTGGCTTTAAGCCTTATTCCAGCCAGAAATTGCCTGGTGTGCTGGAAGGGTCGGTGGTTCCCAGTGTTTGCATGAGCTGTGCATGGAAAAGGGATTATCACCTCCCCTCCCACAGGGAGCTCTGTGCCAGGGCTGCCTGGGGGTGCTCAGAACTTGTGTGGGCTCCAGGGGATCCAAGGAAGAAGAGAAGTCCCATGGGGGTAAATCAGGAGCCACATCCAGGCTGGGAAGTCCCTGAATGCAGGTGATGGGTTTTGGGGGCACTGGGAGAGAGTTTGGGTGTTCCCATCTCCTCTGAGCTGTTTGCTCGGGATTGCTGCTGCCGTGGCAGAGCCCAAGTAGGAACCAGACTCCTTCCAGCATCCCTCCAGCACCAGGGACCCTTTGGAGCAGCTGGAATGGTTCCTGGAGCCTCGGGGGTGATGAATCCTCTGGGCTCGGCCGTGCTGGAGCCTGTGCCCGCAGCTCAGAGGGAATCTGGGGGCTAATCCTCCCCCCAGGGAGCTGCACGGGGCTGGGGGCTTGGGGAGGGACTGTGGAAGTGTGGGCTGTTCCCCCGGGAACTGGCTTGGTGCTCTGTGCAGGTGGAGGAGGGAGGAGCTGGCCGTGGCACAGATGTGGCCCCTGCAGGCTCGGGGGGATCTGGCTCGTTCTGGGGGGACTGAATCTGTTGTGGAATTGCTGCAGATGGCACGGCCGGAAGGAGCGGAGGAACACGGCATGCCAAGGCAGGGTTCCTTATTTTAAACTGCTTCCCTTGCCAGGGAACAAATATGCCTAGCTTCAAAATAATAATTATAAAGCCTGGGAGAAGATCCAGGGAGCCCAAAATCTTTCTGTGGGTGTTGGTGTGCTGGCAGATGCCCGGCTGGGGGTGCTTGGTGGGAATGTCATCAGTGGGTCATGGCTGGCTCAGAGACCTGCATTTGGAGTTGTGCTGTGACTGAAAAAGGGGGAAATGTGTTCCCTGTTACCCTGCACCCCAAGGATGCATCCTGTCCCTGCTGCAACCAGCCATCTAAGATCTCCAGGAAGGAGAATTGCATCCTGAAATCCACCAAGCAGCAGCTTGGGTTCTGGCCTGAGACCAGCAGTACCAGGGTCTGGTTCAGCTGCAGTTTCCACTTGGCAGAGCGGGGCCGGAGGGGAAACTGAGGCACACAAGGAGTGGCAGATGATGAGGAGTGCAGGGAGGGCTGGGAGCTGGCCCTGACTCTGACAGGGTTGTCCTCCTGCAGGCAGCTTCCTCCATGCCTGTAGCCAACATGTGTCTTCCTCTCTTCCTTCTCTCCAGGCTTCCATGTGATCCCATCGGTGTCCAGCATCGTTCCAGAGAGCTGCCTGCTCATCGTGGTGGGCCTGCTGGTTGGGGGTCTCATCAAAGGGGTGGGTGAAAAGCCCCCCATCCTCAAGTCAGACATCTTCTTCCTCTTCCTCCTGCCCCCCATCATCCTGGATGCCGGCTACTTCCTGCCCCTGCGCCCGTTCACCGAGAACCTGGGCACCATCCTCATCTTCGCCGTGGTGGGGACGCTCTGGAACGCCTTTTTCCTGGGGGGGCTCATGTACGCCGTGTGCCAGCTCGGCGGCCCCGGCCTCAACCACATCGGCCTCCTGGCCAACCTGCTCTTCGGCAGCATCATCTCGGCTGTGGACCCGGTGGCCGTGCTGGCCGTCTTCGAGGAGATCCACATCAACGAGCTGCTGCACATCCTGGTCTTTGGGGAGTCCCTGCTCAACGATGCCGTCACCGTCGTGAGTGGCTGGGCCCAGGGAGAGGGGTTTGGTTTGGGACAGGAGCATCTCGAGGTGGTGACAGCTGGCAGGGCCGTTCCAAGCCGCCAGGCTTCTCCTGGCAGCTCCGCTTGGACCAAACCTTGTCGAGGTGTGAAGTTAAAAATAGAGGCTTAAAACACCGTAGAGGTGGGTTGAGGTGAGGTGCTTCACTTGGTGGGCTGGGGAGGCTGAGGGCACGTGCTCAGTCAGCCTCTTGGTGCCGTGGGCTCTGGGAATCTGCTCTCCAGCTGTACCTGTGCCTGTCCTGCCAGGGGAAGCACGAGGGGCTGATGCTGGGTCAGGCAGCGCTGCCCTGTAGCTGCTGCTCTGTCTGTCTCCTTCCTCATGGTCACCCTTGCTGTCCTCTAGATCCCAGGAAGTGGGAGGGCAGGACATCAGCCATGGCAAAGGGGAGACCTGGAGGGCTTGAAGCCAGGCTGGCATCCTACCTGGATCACCCCTCAGCCCCACTCCAAGCAGCAGCTTTGCAGGGACCTTTGGGAGGTGGGGCCAGGCCTGCTGCCTTCCTAAACGACATCACTGTCCAGGTGCTGGCTTGGCCAGCATGGCCTTCTCCTTTCTGCAGAGTTGACCTCTAAATTGCCTTCTAACCCACTGCTTTTTCCTGGCTCTTTTCCCATATCCCAGCTGTCCGTTTTGTAGCTGGCTGCTCAACCCCTGCTGACAAGGTTCCTGGCTACAAAGAACACTCTGTCCCACCACGGGGCTCTTCCCAGGCACTTCTTTCCCATTTCTCAGCAGAGGGGTGCCTGCAGGGTCTGTGTCCCCACTCTCATCCCTGGGGAATGCTTTTGTCTGCCCCTGCTTTTGTCTGCCCCTGCCCCTGTCCCATCCAGGGCCTGGCCCTGGCAGGCAGGAGCTGGCACCTCACCCTCCCCCTGCCTGCGAGCGCTGCTATTCCTGCAGGATGCCCTAAATCCTGTTTCCCATCCTGACACATGCTTTAACATCTCTGCAGTGTCTGGGGGTGGGAGAAGGCAGCACAGCTTAGAGTCCTTCCCTCAGGTTTCCCTCAGCTACAGAAGCTGCCTCGAGGGTTTGGGCTCTTCTCTGGGCAGTGCAGGGCAGATGGTGGCTCTGTGCATCTCTCAGGAGTCCCCCAGCCTGGATCTGTCCTCACCTGCTCGTTGGGAAAACGGGAACAGCCTCTGGCTGGTGACAAAGGCCCTTCTGGGACAGCTGGGGAGCAGAACTGTCCTGGACACATCTTTGGTGGCACTGTGTCCCTGTGGGCACAGAGGACAGGGAGCTGGTCCCCCTAGGTCTGTGTCTGGCACAGCAAAGTACCAGCAGCTGGTTCTGGTGTGAGCTCTGTTCAAGCACAGGACCCAGCTTGGGGTCACCAACCCTGACACAGCTCAGCTCAGGTGTGCCACAGTCCCAAGGGAGGTCCCTGTGCAGGTCTCCTCCAAGGTGAGGCTGTATCTTACCTCAAGGACAGTCTGAGCCCTGCTCTCCTTTCTCCCTGCCAGGTCCTCTACCACCTCTTTGAGGAGTTTGCCAGCTTTGAGCAGGTGACCATCCTGGACATCATCCTCGGCTTCCTCAGCTTCTTTGTGGTGTCTCTGGGCGGGGTCCTGGTGGGCGTCATTTACGGGGTGATCGCTGCCTTCACGTCCCGCTTCACCTCCCACATCCGCGTCATCGAGCCCCTCTTCGTGTTCCTCTACAGCTACATGGCCTACCTGTCTGCTGAGCTCTTCCACCTGTCCGGCATCATGGCGTGAGTTGGGAATGGGGGAGGAGGTGCCCTCTGTCCCCAGGACCCTTGGCAGGGTTTGCTGGGGTGTACCCACGGTGTTCTGGCTGCCATGGTCAGTCCATGGCCAGTGAGGCCCCAGAGGAGTGTCTGGGTTGGGATGTGCAAGGAGGCACATGACAGAAGTGAGTCTCAGGAGTTGTCCCGGGGTGCTGGCAGCCTGTTCCTGTTCTCCTGGGCATGCAGGAGCAGGCAGGGCCTGCTGAGCACTCAGGACAACGTGGGTTTGTGTACAGTGCTCACTCCTGCCCTTCCAGGGGAAGGAGAAACCTTGTGTTGCCTTCTCTAGAGGCCCTGAATATTTGCTGGTGGTTCACAAGGCCTGTCCTACCCTGGAGTTTGGTGTCAGAGCACAAAATGCTGCTGCAGGGCCAGGGCTTGGGGCTGTCCTCATGTCCCCATGGCTGCTGAAGGCCCTGACCTCACCCCCAGGCTCATCGCCGCCGGTGTGGTCATGCGGCCCTATGTGGAAGCCAACATCTCCCACAAGTCCCACACCACCATCAAGTATTTCCTCAAGATGTGGAGCAGTGTAAGCGAGACCCTCATCTTCATCTTCCTGGGTGTCTCCACCGTGGCTGGTCACCACTATTGGAACTGGACCTTCGTCATCAGCACGCTGTTCTTCTGCCTCATCGCCAGAGTGCTGGGTGAGCTGTCAGTGTGGTGGTAAAAGAAGCATGGCATGGTTTGGGTTGGAAGGGGCCTTAAAGCCCATCTTGTTCCAGCTGCCTTGTGCAGGGATACCTTCCACCATGCCAGGTTGCTCCAAGCCCTGTCCAGCCTGGCCTGGGTCACAGTGAACTCTCAGGATGGTTCACCTTGCTGGGGAGGCTGGAGATGACTGGGTGGCACTGCTCGACCGTGGGCATCACCCATGGGGGTGGTTGGTGCTGTGGGGAGATGGGGCTGAGGCTGTGCTTGTGCCAGATGTGAGGGGGAAGCTGCTCAGGGGTGTTGAATGAGCAGACAGCTCTCATCTGTACCCACGGCCCCGAGGGGCTGCAGGGTGGGCTCTTTGGGACTGGAGGGGATCCTTGACACCGCACTGTCCTGCTCCCCCAGGTGTCCTTGTCCTCACCTGGTTCATCAACAAGTTCCGAATCGTGAAGCTGACGCCGAAGGACCAGTTCATCATCGCCTACGGGGGCCTGCGGGGAGCCATTGCCTTCTCCCTGGGCTACCTGCTGGACTACCACCACTTTGGCATGAGGGACATGTTCCTCACTGCCATCATCACTGTCATCTTCTTCACTGTGTTCGTGCAGGTTGGTGGCTCTCAGACTGTGCTTTCAGAGGGAAAGGGGGCTCTTCATGGCCGTGTGGAGAGTGGGGAGCTCATCCCCAGCCTCCATCCCTGACCCTGTCACTGTCCCACGTCCCCAAGACACTGCACAGTGACACTGACAACAGCTTGGCTTTGCTGAGCCCATCCCACTCCCAGCACTGTGCCTTGGGCAGAGGTGTAACCCCCTTCCCCCTTCCCAGGGCATGACCATCCGGCCCTTGGTGGATCTGCTGGCTGTGAAGAAGAAGCAGGAGACAAAGCGCTCCATCAACGAGGAGATCCACACGCAGGTAACACGTGCTGCCTCAGCCCTCTGCTCTCTCTGCTTCTGCCACTCCACCACTGTCACTGGGACCTGCCCCTAAATCAGTGCCCAAGGTAAGGGGGGACAGAGTGAGGGCTCTCCCCTGTCTGTGTCGTCCAGTGCCTGCTCTGACCCAGACCCCCAGTGCCTGTGGAGCCAAGCCCGCTTGTGTGGGTCTATCCTGCCCTCCCAAAGCCCATCCTGGAGCCACAGCCCTGACTTTGCACACCCTGATTGCCCTCCCCACGTGTCAGTGTGGGTGTCAGGGGAGGGAGAGGGTGGGCAGCAGCCCTGTGAGCTGCTCACACCTTGGACCATCTTTTCCAGTTCTTGGATCACCTTCTGACAGGGATCGAGGATATCTGTGGTCACTACGGGCATCACCACTGGAAGGACAAGTGAGTGGGGAACTTTGTGCCTAGGGAAGGGTTTCAGTCACCACCCAGAAGGTTTCACAGCTCTGTGCCAGGTTTTCCCCCGGCTTTAACATCCACATGCGCACTCACCGTGGAGAATTACGGCCTTTGATTGGGAGCAAGTGGGGCTGCAGGACTGCACCCCTCGGCCACACCACCCACAGCAGGTCCATGGCAGGGTGGGAGCTGCCAGTGGCCATTCCCTGCAGGAGTTCAGGGCCATCCCCGGTGGGTGCCAGCAGGTGCTGGGTGTTGTGGAGACACCCTGGCTCTGGAGGGATTCAGGGAAGCCTGGTCTGGGCCGTGCGGGTTGGACTGGACGCAGCACCGAACCCAGCAGCGCTGTCCTGGGCAGGGCTGGGCAGTGGGGACTGGGGACTGGGGCGGGGCCAGGCTGACCTGTGGCTGCTCCTCCTCTCCCGCACTCCCTAAAGGCTGAACCGCTTCAACAAGAAGTATGTGAAGAAGTGCCTGATCGCGGGGGAGCGCTCCAAGGAGCCCCAGCTCATCGCCTTCTACCACAAGATGGAGATGAAGCAGGCCATCGAGCTGGTGGAGAGCGGGGGCATCGGCAAGATCCCCTCTGCCGTCTCCACCGTCTCCATCCAGTGAGTTTCCTGCCCTGGACACCCACCCTCCCGTGGCACCCTGAGTGCTCCCTACCGGTGGCCACAGGGCAAGCAGCCCTTGGGTACTGCGTGGCCATCGTGGTGTGCCTCTGAATCCTGTCTGTCCGTGCAGGAACATCAACCCCCAGACCCTCCCTTTGGAGCGCGTCCTTCCAGCCCTGTCCAAGGACAAGGAGGAGGAGATCCGGAAAATCCTCCGCACCAACCTGCAGAAAACCAGGCAGAGGGTGAGGTGTCCCCTGGCACTGTGTGTGTCCCCCTTGCCTTGCTGGGAGTGGCAGGGACATTGCCCACCAGACAGGCCCTCACCCCTGCTGTCCCTGTCCTGCTGTGCCTTGTGCTCCCGGCCTGACTTTCCCTCCCCTGGAGGCTTTTCCTCCTGGGATGCTCTGGGATAGTCTGAGGGGGAGGCTGATTTGGTCAGTGCCTGAGCCCAGCCTTTAAACCCTTGTTGGGCTATGGTGGGTCAGGATCAGGCATCCCGTGGTGACACACAAGGGATGCGCCACAAGCCTGCCTGGACCTGCTCTGCCCACTGGTGGCTGTTTCATCCATCTCCAGGAAGAATGGGTCTGGGACTTCTCGTTCCCTTTCCTTGTGGGATTTTAACCCATCTCCTTTCCTTGGGATCTCTTCCCAGCTGCGATCCTACAACCGGCACACGCTGGTGGCCGACCCCTACGAGGAAGCCTGGAACCAGATGCTCCTGCGGAGGCAGAAGGCCCGGCAGCTGGAACAGAAGGTGTTGGGGGAGCACCAGGGCAGGGATGCTCCAGGGCTGGGCTGGACAGGGGCCAGGGGGGCTTCCTAGCCTGGGAAGGCACAGGGAGGGGGCTGGTTTTGGATGACAGAGGGTGACTCCAAGCCGTGGGGGTCCTCTGATTGCCCCAGGCTCCAAGCAAGTCCCTGGAGGGTGGCTGGGAGGATCTGTGCCCGTGTCCCCTGCATGCCACTGCTGCTCCCTGCTCATCCCTGTGGCCAGTTCCCTGCCCTTCCTACCTGCCCTGGGCACGCTGCTGATGCTGCCCTGCTCTGTCGCAGATGAACAATTACCTGACGGTGCCAGCACACAAGGTGGACTCGCCCACCATGTCCCGGGCTCGCATCGGCTCAGGTAGGTGGGAGGGGTCTGCACGAGGAGCTTGTGCTGTCCTGCACCTCCTGGGCTCCCCATGGCTCTCCAGCCCCGACCATCCCTATCCCACACCCATGCCAAGCCCCAGAGGGTTGCTGCTCCCAGAAGAAACACCCAGCTCACTTCCCAGCACAGTTCCCACCGGGGAGTCGGGTTGGGCCGTCCCTGTGGAGCTCAGCTCGCTCCATCCACGCAGCCACGGCTCTGTCCGTGCCCCTCCCAGCCCTCCTCAGGGGAGGGGATCAGCAGCGCTCAGCCGCAGGACCTGTTGCCACTGGGTTCCCAGTTTGTCCATCGCACGTTTGCCTTGACACCCTCGGCTCCTCCTGTCCTGCGCGTCCCCTGCTGCTCCGGGGACAGGGTGTCGGGGTGTGACGCGGCTGCGGAGCCTTCGGTTCATCAGCAGAGGGCAGCTTTGCCCTTCCCAACGGAGCCGGGCTGCCGGCAGCTCCAGCTGCGATGTGGGAATCGGGAAAAGGAATTACACAGCTGAACTGGAAATCAGCGAGACAGCCCAGGCACCCCAGCCCCAAACAAACATCTGGGGTCCCTGAGACCCCCCCCCCCCCCCGCCCTGCCTGACCCCTCTGTGCCTCCCAGACCCGCTGGCCTACGAGCCCAAGGAGGACTCGGAGAACCTGCCCATCATCACCATCGACCCGGCCTCGCCGCAGTCCCCCGAGTCCGTGGACCTGATGAGCGAGGAGCCCAAGGGCTGCAGTGGCCTCCCACCCTCGCCCGAGGAGGATGAGGAGGGGCTAGTGATGCGGGTGAAGGAGCCTTCCTCCCCGGGGACTGACGACGTCTTCACCCCGGGGAACAGCGACAGCCCCAGCAGCCAGCGGATGCTGCGGTGCCTGAGCGACCCCGGCCCGCGGCCAGAGCCCGAGGAGGGGGAGCCCTTCATCCCCAAGGGGCAGTAGCTGCTGGCACAGATCGTTTCTCTCTCTTCACTCATTTGTTCTTTGCTCTCCTTTTTGGTTTCTCGTCACTACACATCGGGTTCAGGAAGGGGAGACTGTCCTGGATGGACTGGGATTGCCAGGACAGCTCTGCCCAGCGAGCCCTGGGCTGGCCCCAGTGAGCAGGGAAGGAGGCCTGGGATGCCCCGGGCTCCTTGGGCCGCGTGCCCTGGGGGTGACGGACAATTTTCCGCCCGGGATTGGGATTTGCAGGTGCCTCAGAGCCCCCGCGGGGCTCTCCAGAGGTGCCCACCCACTCAGGACCTGCGGCCGGCTCTGACCAGGGGTGTCCTCATGGCACAGTTTCCCCTCTCCCCACTTGTGCTTTATTGCCCCCTCGCCTTGCTCTGGAGCAGAGATGGGACAGCAGGAGCTGTCACGGGGCTGGCTCACACACACACACACACACACACACACTCCCCCCCTGCACCCTCCCAGGCACCTCGGGCTCCCTTGCCTTGGCAACTTCCCCATGGGATCAGCTGTGCCTGGGATCTTCCCTCCTGGCCTCACATTTCATGCCAGGTCTTTCCAAATAAATATTCTAGAGCCATGCAGGGGTGCAGCTGGACCCCCCCTCGCTTTGAGCAGCCTCTCCATCCCTCCTGGAACTGCTGTCACCTGTCCCCAAGGGGACCCTCCGTCAGCCTCGGCCCCTCGCCCTGTGCCAGCAGTGGCTGCTCCTTAACCAAAGACGGGGCCTGGGGTGTGCAAGGGGGAATTATTTGTCCCCCTGCAACTGAGAGGATCTGGGGGAGAGCCGAGTGCCAGCTCCCCCAGCCTGGGGACACGCTGGATCCAGAAGGTTGGCAGCAAGGGGACGACTGGGGGTGCCGGGGGTCCTTCCAAGACCCATCTTTCCCCAAGGCTTGGGAGGATCACTGGGTGTTTTGGTGACTTACAGCTCTCCCCGGGCTCAGGGGTGTCCTGTAATCTGTCACCTTGTCCCCCATGTGCCAACCGGCTCCCACCATGTGCCACCTTTGCCGTGGGTACCACGGGGTGCTCACCACCCCCTGCCCAGGGACCCCGGCCACTGTCCCCTCCCTGTGCTGTGCCTTGCCACGCTCTGCCCCTGCTGCCTTGGTGGGCACCTGTCCCACATCCCACCCGCTCCCCATCCCGCTGGGACCCCCAGGTCCACCGGGCTCTGTCACCAGGGCGAGCGCCCACGTCGCTGCCTGCGCCTGCCTGCTGCCCTGCTCTGATTCCAGGAGGAAAAAAAAAAAAGCAATGGAAATTATCTTGTATAAAAAGGAAAAAAAAAAAACCACATGTAAAGAGATTCTTGGTTTTTATCATAAATATTCTAATAAATTAATGTTAATTTTTAGTGGGGGTCTTTCCAGCTGTTCAGACTCCTGCCACTGCCACACGGTCCCGGCTGTCCCAGAGGAACAAGGTGTCTGTGGCACCTTGTCCCCATCAGGGGGACGGAGAGTTTGCCTCTCACCCTCCTGCCGTGGCCCAGGGACAACTGGAGCCCCATCCCAGGGGGACATTTTATGCCATTCCCAGCTTTGGCAAAGACAGAGGCTCAACAGAGTTCGGGCTTCCAAATCCCTCCCTGGAGCGGCAGCGGTGTGAGGGCGTGCTGGAGGCTCTCCCGGGGGAAGGCCCTTTTCCAGGGGGATGGATCACCTGGCATAGCCCCACTTGTCCCTGCCATGACCCCGGTGTGTTGTCCCCGGGGAGAAGGGGGCAGCACCTGCCTTGTCCTGGCACTGCAGCAGGGCTTGAAGAGGGGATAAAGGTCCCATTCCCAGGGGAGGGGTCTTGGGAACATCTGAGAGCTCTGTGGTTTTCCCCAGGAGCAGAGCCTGGAGCTGAGTCCTCACAGAGGAGCCAGTTCCCACCAGCATCCCAGGACTGCAGAGGGGGAAGAGGCTCAAGGCAACACCACAACCCGAAAATCCCCCGGAATCCTCCCTGCAGAGCCAGGGTGTCCCGGGGCAGCCCGAGCCCCTGGCTTTGGGGAATTGCAGTGGGAATGTGTTTGATGGCTGCAGATGAGAGCCCTGGGCCCGCAGCCGTGACTCAGCCCGCGGCATCCAGCAGCGTCAGCGCTCGCCTCTCTCACCTGCCCGAAATACCTGAACCCCAGGGACCCCTGGCCTGGGGCGGGACCCGGCTGTGTCACCCCCAGCAGGGGGGACCCGAGGGGTCCCTGGGCAGGATGAGGTGCTGGGGATGTGGGGCAGGCGTTGCCAGTTTGGTGGGTGCCACCCTTGCATCCCATACAGGGTCTGGGGGGACACCAGAACAGGAGGGTTTGGCAGGAGCAGGAAAAGCCAGGCCATGGCTCCATCCTCACTGGGGGAGAGCAGTGGCTTTGCCATTCCAGCTCCAGGGCTGCGAGCACGAGAAGTGCTGGACTCTCCCCACCCTGAACATTGCCCACCCAGGACATGGAGGGAGCCACAGGAGCATGGCAGCCCCAGGCAGTGCCCAAGTAACTCACCTGCCCACGTGCCGGGGAGCATCACCTGCAGCCTGATTTCAGTCATAACTTAAGAGCGAGAACTCCCCAAACCGAGGCATTTCCAGGATATTCTTGTTTCTGTCTCAAACGGTGAGTAATTTTTTTTAATGAGGGAGGACTAACGATCCCTCCAGGGCTGGGCTGTCACCGCTGGGCCACTGCCAAAGCACACGAAGTGCTGGGGCTGGGGCCGGGACTGGATGGGCCCCAGGGGAGTCCCCCAAGGTCCTGGCAGTGATGTCTTTCCCCCGTGCTCCATATCCCCCTCTCCCACCCAAAACATGCTTGGACCTTGGTGGTGGCACCACGGACTGGGAGAAAAGGGGGTCTGAGCAGGATGACTTTGTCCTTCTACGTGTGTGCCGTGGTGTTTATGCCCCTTCCACAGCCCCTGTTAATGAGGGTTAAAGATCGGCAGCCCCAGGCAGGAGATGGGCTTTCCTGTGCCTCAGTTTCCCTCTGTGGTCCAGCACGAAACCTGGGGTGCAACGGGTGGCAGGAGAGACCGTCGCCATGGCCCCAGCAAGGACTGAGAACCCTCGAAACACCCATGAAATCACTCCCGAGTCACCGAGTCAGGCTCAGCAGCCTCCAGAGCAGAGCTCCTGGCTCTCCCAGTGATGGGACAGGGTGTCCTGGAGCTGTCACCGCCTGCAGCTGCACTCAGGTATCACCTGGGGCCCAAAAACCCAAAGTGAGGGAGCGGCTGTGCTCCCTGCCAGGCCCAAATTAGTGGCCCTGAGATGGGTCATCCCTGCCACTCTGTAAAGGCACAAGTCATGCCAAGAAAAACAGCACGTGGTGTCACCGGGAAGCCACCGAGCCGGGGGACACACAGGTCATGATGCCAGGGGATAGGGATGTCCCCAGCCAGTGACACCCCAGGGGAGATTCAGGGGGGGCCACATCAGTGCTGGTGCCACGTTGTTCTGTGTCGCTGTCCCCACAGCCTGGCGGTGCCGTGTCCCCCATCCCCACTCCCCGGGCAGCAGTTTGCAGCAGCTGGCGGAGGTGACAGGGGCCATTCCCCAGCTCTGTGTCACCTGCACTAATGACACCCTGCGCTCCCTTTCATCTCAGCGCCTCCCGGGTGGCCCCGCTCCGGCGGCATCGCTCATCATCCTTTCCAGAATGGGACGTGGCCGAGCCTGGGGGTCCGGGGTGGTGGCACAGGGACCACAGGCTGAGAGCAGAGAGTGGCAGCAGAGTGACACCCCTCATGCCGTGCAGCAGGCACTCACAATGCCAAACCCAGCCTTGCTGTGGCCAGCACGGGTAAAAACAGCTCTCTGGACAACTGTGGCCACCACAGGAGGTGGTGGCACTGCCCAGGGACACGGGTGACCAGCGAGCAGTGGTGGCACCTGTGGGATGGGCTGTGTGGGAGTGAGCGGGGCTGGACAGTGAACTCGAGTGACTGGGAGGTGTCCAGGAACTCTGTTTGCCGAGGGAGGATTTGGACACGGCCGTGGAGAAGGACTCCACCTCTTAAACCCACAGCGGGCACGTGGACACGGGCATATGCGTGGGGATGGCAGCGTGGGAGTGGGGACGGTGACGAGTGTGCGGGGACAGCAGCACCTGTGCCTGGGACAGTGCGTGTTTGCCTGGCGGTGGTGGCTGGAATCTGCCTGGGGACAGTTCGTGTCTGCGTGGTGACAGTTCGTGTCTGCGTGGTGACAATTCGTGTCTCCTTGGGGACAGTTCGTGTCTCCCTGGGGACAGTTCGTGTCTCCGTGGGGCAGCCCCGCACAGCGGTGGCTCTGCGTGCGTGGAGCAGGCAGCGCCCGCACGGTGCCAGCTGCCGCGGGCACACAGGGACAGGGACAGGGACAGCCCGGGACACGGCTGACGTGAGCACGGCGGCGGTGCCAGGGCGCTGCCGTGGCAGCGGGGAGCCGGAATGCCCCCACCCCGACAGCAGCGCTGCTGTCCCCCGGGGCGATGCTGCGTGACGTCGGTGGCTCCGGGAGCAGGGCTTGGTCCCTGCTGCTTGCTCAGGGAGTTGGCGCACGCCCTGCGGAATGCCGAGTGGGACGGAGCCGGTCCCACGAGCGTCACGGAGTCCCCGAGGTCTCTCCGCCTCCCGGCTGGAGACACTTTCACCCACTGCCCCGATCCCGCAGCTCTTCCAGCTCCTTTGAGCCAGTTCCCCCCCCCCCCCCCCCCACTCGCCCACCGGGGCTGCCAAAGGTCCCCAGCGCCCCGAGGGGCTCAGCTCAGCCCGGGGGGCTCCAGCTCTGCCCCCCACCCGCTCCTTCCCGTGCCCCCGCTGCTCCCCCGCGCACGCCGGGGCGCGTTCCGGCTCCGCCAGGGCTGATTTCCCCGGGGCACGGAGCAGTGTCCGTGGGGCAGCCCCGGGATGCTGCCAACCCCAGATTCGTGGGGCAAGTGGGGTCACGGCATCCCGAGCCGCCGTTCCCCTGCCCAGCCCCTGCCCCACTCCGAAGGGGCTCTGCCACCCTCGTGCCACCCGCGGCAGGCAGGATCCGCCCGCGTTTCACCCCAAGACGATGATTATTCTTTAATTGCCAGCAAAACAAACGAATAAAGGCCGGGCCGGCCCTGGCTGAGCTGGAAGGAACGGCCCCGGTGCCATTCCCAGCGCGGGTTCGCTGCCGGCCGCTCTCTGGGATAATGGTTCGGTGATGGAGGTTAACGAGAGGCTCAGCCCGTCCCTCAGCTCCTTCCAGTGGGCCCAGGTTTCCTCCGGAGCCAGCAGCGCGTCTGTCCCCTTCGGCCCGGGCAGCCCAGAGCCCATCCCAGCTCATCCCAGGACGATCTGCAGCATCTTGTCCCTGCGATCTCCATGTCTGGATCCTGCCCCACCGTCCGGGGCTGCCAAGCTGGGGGTCCTCCAGGCCCCACATCCATGGGGTGCTCAGCCCCCAACCAGCCCTTCCTCCTGCTGAATCCCCCGGCTGGATGGATCCTGATCCCTAAAGCCATTTGGCCTCTCTCAGCCTCTTGGGAAACCTTTCCTGATCCAGCTTTTCTGGTGGCAACATCAAAAGGGTTTTGCAATGAGAGGCAGCTGCCTGATTTTTTAATCAAGTTCCTTGGAAAATCACTTTCCGGCAGGGCTCCCCTTGTGCTGTGCCCCAGTTTGGAGCCTCACAGGGAGCACCCAGGAGCATTTTAATCCTGGTGGAGAAGCCTGATGGAGTCACGCAGCGACATGGGTGGAAGCCAGGGAGCAAAACCCCACAGCAGGAGGAGCATCCCACACGGGGACCCCGGCACAGGGCGCTCCAGCTCCCCTTGGGGCCCTTCTGGCTGTCAGTGCATCAGGGAATGGGGAGGATTTCGGAGGGAATCAGGGCTCAGGACACCACTGCCCTTCTCTCCCCTCCAACCCCAACTGTGGATGCTCCTGAACTCCCCAATTCCCCCAGTTCCTCTTTCTGCAGCCTGCTCCAGTTCCCAGCAGCAAACCCTTGGGATGTGGCAGAGACCTCGACTTCCGAGACAGACTTTGCATCTTGGAAGAGCTCTGCAGTGCCTTCCTGGAGGTGGAAAGTCCCAGGGTGGATGTTTGGGAGTTTTCAGGGGAGTTCTTGCAATAAAACCGTGCAAGGGTCTAAAAACAAATCAGCACTGGCTCATCTCCCAGCGGGACTCGTGGCTTCTAAGGATGGATCTCAGCTCCAAGTAGGAACCAGGGAAATGGGAGTCGCCACTGCAGGTGTGGAGCTCGAGTTGTTCCGTCCATCCCCGGGACCGCGGGGCACCAGCTCAGCAGGGAGGGCCCTGCTGGAAATGGCTGCAGGGTGGAACGCTGCAGAGAAATGAGCACTGCAGAGGGATGGGAACTGTTGGGATGAAGGCAAATGGGAGGCCAGAGGCTGGGGACACGTCTGGCCCCAGGAGGAGGTGGTGGCTCAGCCGAGAGCTGGGCCACGCTCTGGGATTTAGGGGCTGGGTCTGAGCTCCTGGAGCTCCATGACCGCAGGGTGTGACCCTGTGTCCCCCTGGGTGCCAGAGCTGGCAGATGGGGGCCCTGGGGACTCTGCTGGCCATGGACAGGGACCTGGGAGAGCTGGGGGTGTCAGGATGGGGACACTGAGACGTGGAGTGACAGACCATGGGGCATCTATGGGGTGTCAGACCGTGGGACATCACTCCAGGTAGAATCAATGGGGCGCCAACTTGCAGAGCATTTATGGGCACCACTGGGAAAACAGATCACAGGACATCTGTGGGGCACCAGGGTATAAATGGGGCATCGCTGGGGCATCGGATCACAGGACATCTGTGGGGCACCAGGGTATAAATGGGGCATCGCTGGGGCATCGGATCACAGGACATCTGTGGGGCACCAGGGTATAAATGGGGCATCGCTGGGGCATCGGATCACGGGGCATCAGTGGGCGTGGATGGGATACCAGTGGGATATCCAAGGGTACCGACAGCGCATCGAATGGCAGCAGTGGGGCACCAAAGGAGCCAGCAGGACATCAGAGGGCACGGCTGTGGCCCGAATGTGACCCCGTGCGACACCGAGGGACGCCGCTGGCTACCAGAGGGACCCCCGGGGCCACCCCGGGCCCGCCAATCACCGCCGGGATTCCCGCGCGCCGCGGGGGCGGGGCTGCCCCGATCCGGTCCCGCCTCCTTCGCCTCATCGCGGCTCCGATTGGCCCCAGTCCAGCTGCGCTCCTCCCACTGGGCGCGAGCTCGGGCCGGGATTGGCGGGGGGCCGAGCCAATGGGGCGCGGCGCGGGTCTATATAAGGCACGGCGGGGCGCTGGCGGGCGCAGCGCTCGGCGGAGCCGGTGGCGGGCGGGGGGCGGCCGGGCCCGGATTTGTGCGAGTCCCTGCGGGCACCGACCGCGCTCCCGCCGCGCCCCGCGCAGCCGCCACTCGGGGAGGTTTTTTTTTTTTTTGTTTTGTTTTTTCCCCCCCCCCCCTTCCTTTCCCCCTCCATTTTTAAATTTTCCTCCCGCTCCCCCTCCGCACCCGGCACTTCCGGCTGGTTTCCGGGCGGTTTCCGGGTGAGCGGCTCCTGAGGCGGCGGCGGCGATGCTGGAGGCGGCGGCGGGGCCCGCGGCGGGCGGCGCGGAGCAGCGCGGGAGCCGCTTCAGCGTCCTGACGTGGGAGCAGGTGCAGCGGCTGGACCAGATCCTGGGCGAGGCCGTGCCCATCCACGGCCGAGGCAATTTCCCCACGCTGTCGGTGCGGCCCCGCACCATCGTGCAGGTGAGCGGGACCGCGGGGGCCGCGCTGGACTCTGCCCCGCTCCGCCGGGGGTCAGGCAGAAAATAAAAGTGCTGAGGCGGCGATAAACGGGCCCGGCGGGCCCCGGGCCAGCCCGGCCCGGCACCCTCGGCCTCCCCCCGCAGAGCGGCCGGTGCGGGGCAGCCGCTGAACGGTTCGGAACGGGCGTTAAAGAGCGGGGAATATCCTCAGCTGGAGGGACCCCACAAGGATCCGGCCATGGCTCTGCACGGGACACCCCCAGAAATCCCACTGAGCGTCCCGAACTGCTGCTTGGCTCCTGGCAGGTTTGGAATTTGGGTGAAGCATCTCGTTCCGGCCTCCTGCCGTGGGCCGGGGCACCTTTCCAGCAGAGCGGGCTGCCCTGAGTCCTGCCCGGCCTGGCCTGGCTGCTCCAGGGGGATTTGGGAGTTTTGGGGTGCTGTGTGCTCAGCTGGCCCCGCTCCCCACTCTGGGGGTCCTGCCGGGGCTGGCCCCTGCCGGCAGCCACAGCAGCAATGCCCGAGGCTGGAGGGAGCTACTGCAGCTTGTGCCGTCCATCCTGCTTTGCTTTCTTTTCTCTTGCCTTGTTCCTCTTCTTTTTGGGTTAATTTGTTGCCCTAAAAAGCAGTGAAATGTGTGTGGCCAGGGCAGAAGTGGCTTTTTTTGGAGCTGCTTCCACGAAATGGCTTCGTGCTGGTGGACATGTTGGGCTCGTGTTGGAAGAGGCAGAGTTATTAATTCAAAGGCCGGATCAAATGTCCGTGTCCTTTGATTTCTAGGCACCCCTGGCCGAATCCTCCAGAGCCTGCCCCAGGCTTCAGCTTGTTCACGAGCTCCTCTTAGTTTAACTATCAAGTAATAACTGTGTTTAATATTAAACTAGCAATGTAGCTCGAATGAGCTGATGCATATTCATATTTGGGAGGCGACTTCATTCCTCAGTAATGACTCATCAAATGTAAAATCGGGCATGTTGGCTTCTAATTAAAAAGCCTATTCACGGTGCTAAGACCCAACTGGCTTTCACAATAACCGGGAATTTGGAGCTTTGGCTGCTTGAGAAAGAGTTAGAGTTAAGCCTGGGAGATGGAAAGGTGACATTTGAAAGGCTGGTTTGGGATTCCTCGAGTTCCTGTCGGGGGCAGAAGCGCTGGGTTTTGGCTGCTCCGAGCTGAGTGGCAGATGAGAGCTGCGGGCAGGATGCTGGGGCAGCACCACGGCACTGAGCAGCATCAAATATTCCAGCATATTCCAAATATTCCTCCCTGGTGCCATGATGCGGTGTCGGGGCTGCCAGCAGCAGCTCCAGACACGGGATAAGTGAGGGCTGTAATTGTACTGGCAGACCCTGTGTTTAGGGCTGACTAAGCTGGAACCAGTAACCCAAAAGGCAGTTATTTATCCTGTTGTTGTTGTTGTGGGAGGGGGGAAGCAGCAGGTCAGGACGCTGCAGGATTTGCTCCTGCCTGGCTGTCACAGTCAATTATCCCAACCACATGGAAGGTGAGCTGCTCTTTTGGGAAGCAGGTCAGCAGCTGCCTAACCCTGGAAATATCCAATCCCCTGGGGAAAAATGCAGCCCTGAGCCCACTGCCTGCAGCTAGGGGGGATGAGCTCCAAGTGGAGGTTGGTGGGTAGGAGCTCTCAAGGAAGGGCAAAGTGCTCTGCTCGCTGCTGCTTTGCAGGTTGGAGATTTCTGGGATGATTTGGGACAAGGCTCACTCAAAAATCGTTTTTTTTTTTTTTTCCACCACTGTTTTCTGAGTAGATCTCACAAATATATCTCACACAGACAGACCTGGGGAACTCGAGTAAGCTTGGAGCTTATGGCTCTGGAATGCTGCAGGTCCTGAGCCGTGCCCAGAAAGGGGTTAAGCAGGTGTTCTTTGGGGTTAGGAAATTAATCTGGAACAAGATCTTCTCCAAGCACTGGGCCCAGCTCTGCACCTAGCACTTTGTGACCTATATCTTGTCTCTCAAAGCCTGAGAGCACAGAACTCTCTAACTCCACGAGCAGTGCTGGAGCTGTGCCCTGGGTGAGTGACTCCAGCTGGCACCAGGCACAGGCCAGGAGCTCCCCTGGGTTGCCTGTGTGGTGTTTGTTCCTTTTGGGGAATAGCCCTGTGTTAATCTAGGAGCAGATTCACTTTTTTTCAAACTATCTGCCTTGGAAAACAGCTTATTTCTCTGTGTGTGCTGGGGATCTGGGGTTAACTCTTGCCTGCCATGTGATTGTCACCAGTGCCTTGGCCACGAGCCGGGCTGCCAGTCCCATGGCAGGGACAGGGGGGAAGCACCACCAGGGAAGCTGCCTGGAGAGCCCTGCCAGCCTCCCAGGTGTGGAAACACCACTGGGTTTGTTCTGGGGTGCTTTTGCCAAGGCAGCAGAACTTGCTGGTGATGTTGTGCCTGGGATGTGATGAGGGTTTCATGCTGCAGTCCCTGACCTTCTGTGAGTTCTTCCTTCCAAACAAAACCCATGGAGGGGCAGTTCTACTCCTGCTGAGACCAGAACTGCTTCAGATCTGCTCCACAACTGCTCAGGCCCACAGCATCCAAGAGGGTTTGGCCCTTGTGAGACAGCTTTGAATTTAAATTCACATTTTGGGAGTTTGTGGGGCCCCTCAAACTAGGGCAGGCTCACGGGGCTGAAGGGCCCAGCCAGACTGGCTCTTGGTGATCCCGTTTGTCCATTTGTGTCCCAAGCTTTGGCTCTTTTAAGCCATGGCCTTGCTCTAGGCTGGCTGGTTGGGACTCCCAGGAAAATGGGAAATGTCTGCAGGGGAACACGAAAGCAGGATGAGACATGGGAAGAGCTTCTGCTGGAAGGTGCAAACCTAATCTTCTTGGGATCTTTGAGCTGAGTTAAACTCAAATTATAAGCTGGTCTCCAGATAGTTTATTTTATGGTCTTGGGGGTTATTTTAGCCTCCTGCTTGTTAAGTAATCAGGCAGGTGATTCAGCTTCCCTGTAAATGAACAAAGCTTTGGAGGGGCTGCTGGGTGTGCCAGGACTGGGCAGGCAGCATTAAAATCACCGGAGTAACACCCCTAAGATGAAAGCTGCCTCTTGTGCTTGATAGCATGCCAAGCTCAGCACGAAGCTCTGACACACTGGAAATTGTTAGGATACACTTACTAGTTGGGACATGAACTTGCATACGCCTGGCTGGGGCCTTTGAGCTGCTCTGGCATCTTGATTTGCCTTTAATGGATCTTGACAGGCCAAAGGGATGGCTCAAAGGAGTGAGCCACCCTGATTAAATCCACGGGAACTGCTGCAGACTGTGCTGCCACCTCTCATTTGGGGTCACTGTGGGGTTGGCTGGTCTTGGCTTGGTCACTGGAACTGGGAGGGGATGGAGAGGGCAGAGACCACCCCAAAAAACAGGGCTGGGAAGCCTGTCCAGGTCAGACACTGCACTGGAAGCAGAGCAGCTGATCATGTGCAGTCAGATCTCTAATGCCAGGGAATAAGTGAAGGAGAGGCACCCCCAGCTGCTGGCAGGACTCGGGATGCCTTCCAAAGTGACCTATTTCCGATGGATTAGCTTTTTATTTGAGTGTCTTGCACTGGAGTGACCCAAATAAGCGCTGGGAGTGAATCCTCCTGTCCCCAGGCTGCTCCAAAGAATTCCCTCCGGCCTCTCACTGACTCTGTCTCCGTCCCAGGTTGTCCGTAGCCGCCTGCAGAAGAAAGGAATCACCGTGCACAACGTCAGGCTGAACGGCTCAGCAGCCAGCCACGTCCTGCACCAGGACAGTGGCTTGGGCTACAAGGACCTGGACCTCATTTTCGGGGTGGATCTGAAGACTGAAGACGTTTTCCAGCTGGTTAAAGACGTGGTCATGGATTGCCTGCTGGACTTCCTCCCCGAAGGCGTCAACAAGGACAAGATCACGCCCATGACCCTGAAGGAGGCCTATGTGCAGAAGCTGGTGAAGGTGTGCAACGAGACCGACCGCTGGAGCCTCATCTCTCTGTCCAACAACAGCGGCAAGAACGTGGAGCTCAAGTTCGTGGATTCTCTGCGGCGCCAGTTCGAGTTCAGCGTGGACTCCTTCCAGATCATCCTGGACTCGCTCCTGCTCTTCGGGGAGTGCTCGGAGAACCCCATGGCCGAGAGCTTCCACCCCACGGTCACCGGGGAGAGCATGTACGGAGACTTCCAGGAGGCCATGGAGCACCTGCGGCACCGCGTCATCGCCACCAGGAACCCCGAGGAGATCCGGGGCGGGGGGCTCCTCAAGTACTGCAACCTCCTGGTCAGGGGCTTCAAGCCCAAGTCAGAGGTGGATATGAAGGCCCTGCAGAGGTACATGTGCTCCAGGTTTTTCATAGACTTCTCCGACATCGGCGAGCAGCTGCGCAAGCTGGAGTGTTACCTGCAGAGCCACTTCGTGGGCATGGAGGGCAGCAGGTATGACTATTTGATGACCCTGCACAGGGTGGTCAACGAGAGCACGGTCTGCCTCATGGGACACGAGAGGAGGCAGACCCTGAACCTCATTGCCATGCTGGCTGTGAGGGTCCTGGCTGAGCAGAACATCATCCCCACCGTCACAAACGTTACCTGCTACTACCAGCCAGCCCCTTACGTCAGTGAAATAAACTTCAACTACTACGTGACCCACGTGCAGCCCTTCCTGCCTTGCAATCAGTCCTACCCCACGTGGCTTCCCTGTAACTGAGCTCCAGGGTCTGTCCTCCAAGGTATTTCCTTGCCTTGGGGGGGTTGGGAGGGTGGGCAGGGGGAACAAAATAAAACCTACCGACCTTCCTAGAACTGCAACAAAAGGAAACTTCCTGGACTCTTGCTTGAGTGTTTCGTTCCTGGGATTGTTGGAGCGAAGCTTGTCTGCTGTACACTGTGATGGGAAGTGCAGTGTTATGGAAATGACTCCTTCTGGAATTGTGGAGGCAGTGGGGTGGGTGGGGGTGTGTGGGGGAGACTGTAGAATTACGCTAAGGTAGAGCTGCACTGCCCTGAAATGGATCTGAATTATGGTTGTTTTTTTTGGTTTTTTTTTTTTTTAGTGCAGGAGGTGTTATGGGTGTGCAAACTTGTGGTTTCTGCCAAGAGAAGCCAGAGTGGCTAATTCCTTTGAAGGACCAAAGAATCCTGTTTAAGTGCCTGTAACAATATAAACACAACTGTACTGTAAACCTTAATTATTTTTTTGCGGGGGCTGACTGCCCAGAGCTTGAGTGGGGAATGTCTGAAGAGGAAAATGTTTCTGTCATGGGTGGGGAGGGTCGCAAGATCATTTCTTATCCTGGCTGAGGCCAGAGCAGGTTCTGTGTGGCTGAGGGGTTTGGGCAGAACTTGCTGCCTGTGAAGGACCAGCTGGAGCCAAGAGCTGCCAAAGTGGGGCTGCGTAACCCAGGGGGGTTGGAATGGCTGAAACTGGGAGCACTGGGGAGGAGGGGAGTGCATGCTGGAAAATGCTGTGCAGAGCTTGCTGGGAAAAAAAGGCAGCAGGGACCTACACATGGATTTCTTCAAGCTCCCAAGTCTGCAATGCCAAAATATAGTTGAGCTCTTAAATGATGAGGCAGGTGATTTGTCCAGAAGCCTGCCCCAGGCTGCCATACCTAATCCTGTATTTTCTAGGGGAATTTGAAATGCTGCTTTTCTGATTTTTTTTTTTTTGTGATTTTAATGCACAAAGCCAGAGGCCAGCTGGGCTCTTGGGGAAGGTGAGGCTTGTCCTTTGAAGCACAAACCATCCAGGTCACTGGTCAGTCATTTCCAGCTGTTGCTGTGTCCTGCAGGACCTCTTCCATGCTGGAAGTCATCCCTTGGGCAGGTCCTGTCTCCAAAGCAGAGTTCCCTGTGTGATAGCATTTGAAATTCATCCTCTAGCTAGAAATGGAGCCTGGGGGAGGAAGGGGGGTGAAGTTAGTTTGCCTTAGGTAAAAAATGTCTAATAAACAGACCCTGTTGTGTTTTGAGGGTTTGGCTCTCTCAGTCCAACGTGGCTTTGGAGTTGTTGGGTGTCCAGAGCACAGAAGTTTTTTGTGGAAGTGCCTGGGCTGCTGTGCCTGCAGCCATCTCAGATTGATTTCAGTGTGCAGGGAGGCAGAGGTGGGCAGGCTGCAGGCATTCATTCCCTAGGGAGGCTGCTCTGGGATCACCATGGCTTCCTGGTGCTTCCTGCCAGGCTGATATTTGAGTACCTTTACTAACTTGTGGGGTTTTTTTGTTGGTTTTATTTTTTGTTTTGTTTTTGTAACAAAACTGTAATAGCTGGGCAGATTGAAATAAAGACTAGATCCTTGGAATGTGCATAGCCAGATTGGTACCTTTTTTGGGGTAGGGGCAATGTGGATGGGGAGTAAGGGGTGGGGGGTGGCTCTGACACCTGACATGAACTGGCCCAGCCCTGCTCCCTCCCATCAGAGCTGGGTGAGTGGCACTGGCCCTGTGGCCACTGCAGGTTTTGGCTGCCTCCCTGCAGCACAGCTTTGCCTTCATGGCCAAGTCCCCCAGATTCCCTGTGCTGGGAGCTTGGAATCTCCAGTGCAAGGGAAAACTTCAAGGGTTGCTTTTGGGAGCCCCAGTGTGCCCCTTCTGTGGCTTCAAGGAAGATGAGATTTATTTTTTTCCCCCTTGCATTTTAATTTGAACATAGATGCCATGTAGCAGGTTTTTTACAGGCTCCTCCTACCCACAGACACACCAAACTGAGATTCCCTCCCTCCTTCCCTTTTGAGATGCCCAGAAAAATCCCCTGCAGCTCAACAGGGCAACCTACCATTGAGATTGCACTTTGGATTTATGGAGTGTGTGTGGTGGGACTCTTGTGAATGGGTTGAACCTGAATTTTTCTAGATCTTGCAGTGATGCTGTGCTGCCTCCTGTGAGGTGGCAATTGGAGGATTCCGGTAGCTTGAATGGCACTTGATTTCTTTTTTGTTGTTGTTGTTTTGTTTTAAATGTCTTTTTTTTCCTACACCTGTATCACTTGTCATGCAATGGGCTTGACATAGACTCACTAGATTCTTTAGAATCTGTTATGAATAAATACAGTGTATTCAAATTTATTGAGTTATTTTTATTTGCTTGTATATCTGGGTACTGTGACAAGGAGATGACCCTGACCCTGTTCCCACCAAAAACCAGGCTGGGAACCTCAAAAGGGGTGACCTGAGACCCTGTTTGGACCTGCCCAGGTGTTCCCCAAGCCCAGAGCAGCTCTGAGTCCTGGGCAGCGCCACTGCTGAGGTCCCTGAGGTGGGGGTGGCACTGAGAGCCTCTCCCTGCTGGTTTTCTGTGGCTCCGTTCCCTGCTGCTGGGAGCTGAGCCTTGGCTCTGTGAGCCACCTGCAGCACGGTTCCTGCTGGGGAGGGACAGGCTGGGGAGGGATTTCTGTCCCAGGAAAAGCTGTGTGCTGCTGGTGCTCAGGCCAGATTCCCGTGGGGTGGTTGGCAGTGGCTGCAGCTCCTCCAGCCCTGGCTGCCCTCCAGCCTGAGATGAAGTTTCACTTCCCCCTGTCAAGCTCCAGGCAGTTCTGGTTCCACTGCAACAATGGAGCTGACCATGTGCCAGTCCCTCTTTGGGACAAACTTGCTGGCTCTGCACCTCCAAATTTTTACAGTCCTGGGCCAGAGCTTCCCTCTGACAACAGGGCTGGGCTGTTCTTGCTGGGCTGGCACTGTCAGGGTCCCTGTCCCTGCTTGGGCAGGCGCTGCCTTTTGCAGGGCTCCTTTCTCTCCAGGCCTGCTGGGTTGGGAGATGTTTCCCTCTTTCTGGCACAGCCCCAACACGATCTGCCTTTTCCAAGTGTGTCTCACGTGGGGAAGCAGCTCTGAAGTATCTGAGTCCCTCAGCTGTCTTCTGTGTGGGTGGCTGGTCCTGCTATTGGTGTGTGGTGAATAATCTGCCTCTGGATTTGCGACCCTGAGCAGAGCAACAAAAGCCCTGACAGAATCGGCTGGGCATTGTTGGAGTGGATCAGAGCATACAAAGGGATGTTGGTGGAAAGTACTCGTTGTGATCAGAAAGGAGCTATCAATGTTAACAGCTGAGATTCCGATCCCTCTTTTGTTAATTGTCAAATAAAAAACCAAAAAAACTTGCGTATTTTCTCACAGCCTGTAGTCTGTCATTATTTTCCTCTTTGAGCAGAAGGGGTGATGGATGTCAGGATGTGCCCGAGGCTCGGGTGGGTGAAATTCAGGCTCTGGTGATGCTGCAGTGCTTCCCTCAGCCTTGGCTCTAGGACAGGTGTGTGTGGGGTGGCTGCTCCTCCACCTTCACAGAAGCTGTCTGTAAATGCAGCCCCGTGGGCTGGGCAGTGCCCAGCTCGGTGATGTGATGGTGGCACGGGGCTGCTGAGTGCTCCAGGCCTGCAGAAGCACCCAAAAATCCTCAGTCCTGCAGCAGCAGGATTGCTCCTGGTGCTGCTGCAGCTTTTCCTCCTGGAAGGACACCTGGCCGTGCTCCAGGCTCGCTGAAACGGCAGGAATTTGTCTTGACTGCAGCATGCAAGAAGCATCTTGTTCCAGCCCTGCTGCTCCCAGCCGTCCCTGATCTGCTGGCCCGGAGCCGAGGGTGGCACCAGCTCTGTGCAGGCGGCTTGCTAGACCCAGCATGGCATTTCGATTTTATTTTTAATCTCTCTATTTAGCTTTTTCCTGCAGCGTGCCAGTGTTTCTCCCTGGCTGCCCTCCTCCTCCTCCCGTGCCCGGGAGCCGCTGGGGCAGCTCGGGTGTGCAGGAGAGCGTGCTCCAGGCAGAGAACAGCAGAGAACAGCGTGTCTGTGTGGCTCCTCTGGCCATTTATAGCCGTGCCCGGGCTCCAGCACAGGCTCCTTGTGCTGCCAAGCACGGGACAAACGCTCCATTGATGCCGCGTCCCTGCTCCGAAGGGTCGGGCTGAGCTGCCCAGGGATGGCACAAACTCCTGTCCTGAGCCCCGGGGGGAGGCTGGGGATGAGGGTTGGGTGGGCACTGTGGCACTGTGCCGTTGTCACCCTCCGAGCTCTCCCCCCGGCCCTGCTCGGGCTCCCGTTCCCCGCGGGGTCTGCAGAATTGCCCCGGCTCGGAACGGAACCAGGCACGTCCTCAGGGACAGCCCCGGGTGCGCTCCTGAGAGCTGCCCAAGCTCTCCCTGACCTCTGGCAGACCCTGACCACTTCCCTGGGGAGCTGTTCCAGTGCCCAGCCCCCTCTGGGTGTAGAACCTTTTGTGTGCCTAGGCGGATGAACCTTTTAAAACCTTTTTATTCCGTCTGTGCGTGGCGTATTTGCTCTCTTCATCTCCAAATACAGGTTGCCACAGACTTTTTGGCTAACAGCTCCGCGACTTCCCTGACAACCACCTTCTCTGACTTCTTGGATCCAGCCTGGAAGGAGCAGGCCAGGCATTCCCGTCCCTCCTGAGCCATCGCAAGAGGAGATCAGCCCGTGCGGAGCCTCCTGCCTGCTCCGCAGCATTCCAGCTTCCCCCAAACCCCCAAGGTGCCGGATGCCTGCTCTGCCCTGCTCCTGTTCCTTGGAGGGATGATCCACACGTGGCCGAGCTGGAAGGTGCTGTTGGTTTGCTGCTCCCTCGCCTGGGTGGATCCCCGAGCCCGGACACACATTCCAGCCTGTAGAAACACGATGGCTCTGACAAATTTGATTGAAATCCTCTGCTGGCATCCCGAGGTGTTCCGGGCAATGATTGACGGCCACGGCAGAGGCGTTTCCTGAGGAAAGGAGGAAAAGAAATCGATTGCCTCGTCACCGCAGCCGGGAGGTGTTGCACAAGGGGGCCAAGGACGAGGTGTCCTTGCACTCGTGTACCCCAGCCCCAGCGTGTCCCCAGCCGTGCCAGGGCAACAGTGACATTCCCAGGGTGGGAATGGTGGGACGGTGGCTCCGGAGCCCGCGGGAGGCTGGAGCGGTGCCGGGGGAGGAGCAGGGCGGTGTGAGATGTGTTATCTGTGTTATCTGTGTGTGTGCAGGTGAGAACTCGCGTTTTCACCGCCAGCACAGAGCTCAGCTTCGCTGCCAGCAGCTCGGGTCTCTCCGCAGCCGTTCCCACCCTCCCTTTGCTGGCAGAGATGGGACCGGGATGGGGACGCAGCCCCGGCTGCTTGGGGTGGTTGGTCCTTGCCCTCTCCACCACCACGCTGTGTTTACCCTCCTTATCTGGCCGCTATCAAAGCCCGGGCTCAGCTGGAGCAGTGTCACCCTGCCTTCAAAGGGGAAGCCAGCGCTCCCCGGGCTGTTTGTGTGGTTTATGTTTTTGCCTTGTAATCCAAGGAGGGGTTGGAGGTACGGACACCCCTCCAGCTCTCCTCCCTTCCCCCCATAGCCGGCGTGGCTGGAACAGCTGATTACCTGAAGCATCCCTCTACTAATGTGCAATTACAGGTGGCTTGTGCTGAAATCCCGGCTAAATCCGCGTGTCCGTGGCGTGACTCACCAAACTGCTGCTGCCCTGCTGGATCCTGCACGCATTCTTTAAAGACTGGACACAATGGTTAGCATGCCACTCACCCTTCCCAAATGTCACCAGTGTAACGAGTTCAGCCAGTTTGTCCCTCTGCTCCTCCTCCCCTGCAGCCCGGGATGGTCCCGGCACGTTCCGGTGGCCAGGCTGAGCACCGGGGGTGTGATTCCCCCTGGCAGAGGGGTTTTCTAGCAGGGCTCGGGAAGAAGCAGCCCCTCAAAAGGTGAGATCAGAGAGCAAAATCCCCAAACTGTGGGTAGTGGGAAGGCAGGACGGACACCGCCCTTCCCCACGGACAGGGAGCGAGGGATGGCAGAGCCCGTGGCACTTTCTCCACAGCCGGGGTTGCTCCCAGCACAGGCAGCTCCGGGCTTTGGGAACGTGCCCTTCCAAAGAAGAGAGCCTTTGAAGCCAAGCTGCTCATTTGGGGCAGGTGCTGTTGTGAGTAAGAGCATCCCCAGCACCGCCCCACGTCACCGCTGAGCTCAGCCCGGGAGGGGCCCGGGCCCTCCGCCCCCACTAATGCCCAGGGAATTGGAGATGGTCGGCATTGCTAATGGCACTAATTGCCCGGTGGTTATTTAGCTGATGATTTGTTTTATCCAGGCAGGCTGAGTTAGGTCTGACCCATCTGCCCCGAGGCCATCCCGGCGTGCAGAGAGCCAGGAGAGACCAGGGGGTGGCACAAGCGCAGGACAGCAGCCCTGGGGAGGAGCGCTCGGGGCTGCTGGTGGATGAGAAGCTCAGCAAGGCCTGGGAATGTTTGCAGCCCAGAAATGCAGCAGGTTCCTGGGGCCATCCCACAGCAGGGGAGAGGGGATTCTGCCCCTGTGCCCCCCTCAGGTGAGATCCCAGCTGCAGAGCTGGGGACCCAACATCAGCAGGATGTGGAGCTGCTGGAATGAGCTCAGAGGAGACCACAGAGATGTTCCAAGAGCTGGAACCCCTCTGCTCTGAACCCAGACTGGGAGAGCTAAAGGTATTCAGCCTGGAGAAGAGAAAGCTCTGGGGAAACCTTAGAGCCCATTCCAGTGCCTAAAGGGGCTCCAAGAGAGCTGAAGAAGGTCTTGGGACAAGGGCCTGGAGTGCCAGGACAAGGTGGGATGGTTTCAGACTGGCAGAGGGCAGGGTTACGTTGGACATGAGGGATAAATTCTTCCCTGGGAGGGTCCCTTGGCAGCTCCAGCTCCCCCAGCCCCGGGTGAGTGCAGAACCCGCGGGCAGCGGGGAAGAGCCGGCTCCTGCCCCCGATGTTGGTGGGTTGTAGGGGAGGCTGCTCAGGGGTTTGGGTGCCAGGCCCGTGTCTGTGGGCAGGCAGGGAGCTGCTCTGCTCCCCAGCTCAGCGGCTCCTCACTCAGCATCGCGTGGGCAGGAGGAAGGCTCATCCCGCAGCCGGCGCTCCCTAAACCCCGGCAAGCCGGGATTAGCGGCGTTATCCCGTAATTAAGGAAATCCCCCCTCTCATTAGTCCCGTCAGGGTTACAGCCTCCTTCCCTTCCCTTCCTGCTCCGGCAGGGGGTCCCCACTGTTCCCCCATGCCCTGGACCTCTCCAGAGGAGCTTGGGGGATGTTTTCTGGTGTAAAGGGGTGCCTGGAGGTGCCACATGGCAGAGCCTCAACGCCAGCACAAGGTTTTGGGCGTTGGGAAGGGACATGGAGCCCAGCAGAGCTCAGCACACCCTAGGGGCTGGCACCACCAGCACCCCTGGATCCATAGGGTGCCCCCTACTCCTCGTCCTCCTGGAGTTTGCACCATCCCAGTGGGAATTGCCTTCTCACCTCGCCAGGGGATGCAGCTGCCACCAGCCTGGTGTCACAGCCGGGCGGGACAGGGCCATCCCTGCAGCAGGACAGCCTCGAGTGGGGTCTGGGGCAGCAGGACAGGGCTGTTTGGGAGTCCCCACACTGCGTGTCACACCCAAGGAAGAATTTTCAATTGTCCCCTCCCGTGACACGGGCTGGCAGGAGGAGGGGAGGAGGCTCCAGTGCTCTGTGATGCCCACCTGGCTGACCCCTGTGCTGTAGCCCGGCTCTCTGGAGCTGTGTGGGGTCAGTGTGTGCCTGTCCCCTGCTCAGTGTTTGACACGTGTCCCCAGCATGATAAGGACAGCCGAGATAAGGGCATGGGTGTCCCTGTGCTGTGCTGCAGCTCCCTGACCCCAGGCACGGGGTCTAACCTGGCCTTTCCCCTTTTCCAGCTGTGCCAAGACTCGGCAGCACCGCTGGTCCCCCTGTCACAGCTCCTGGGTCCATCCTGTGCTGGCACACCCTGGCGCCCTGTGATCCTGGCTCACACCTCCCCAACGCTGTGACTCTGCTGAATGTGGGGTGAGCTGAGCCCAAAAATTCCCCTTCCCACCCCTCTGAGCCCCAGCCCAGCGGTGCAGCACCTCCAAACAGCCCCAAAGCCGAGGCAGGAATGGGATATCTGCTCTCAGAGGCACTGCTGGAGTTTCTCCCAGTGCCTCCATGGCTCGGCCAAACCCAGCTGGAGCAGGTAATAAATCCCCCTGGCCGTGCCCTGTTCTTCAGGTATTTCAGGATGACATCAAGCAGGCAGGCAGGAGGCGCAGCCCTTTGGGGTTATCAGAGCCCAGGAGGGGACAGAGCCACAGGAAAATGGCTTTGGGTTAAAATGCAATTACAGCCTGGGGACATTGGTGGGTACCTACAGCACACGAGGCACCGTGAGTGTGGATGTTGTGCTCTGCTTCACTCGGGATGGGCTTTACTCAGGTTGGCCAACCCTGCAGCTGTGCAAAGCCAGGTGAGGCTTCTACCTTTTAAGCGGACCTCGGGGGCATTTTGCTGCCTACTTTGAAATGCCAGGGCAGTAGGAGGATATAATGTGGCTTTTTCCCCTCCAGATGCATCCCTGCGTATCCCAGGCTGGGCTGTTTTCACACAATCATGGGATGTTTTGGGTTAGAAGGGACCTTAAAGACCTTTCCATTCCACGCCTGTGCAGTGGGTAACCTGTGCCAGGGCCTCACCACCAGCACAGGGAGGAATTTCTTCTAAAATCCAACCTAAACCTACTCAGTTCAAAACCATTCCCCTTTCTCCCACTTGTCTTCTTTTGCTGCAAAGCTCTCGGCAGCTCTTCTTGAGTGGAAATACATCTTCATCTTGTCTGAAATTCTGGCAGAAAATGGGGATTTGGGTTAGAATCCTGTGCTGAAAGCAGAGCAGGTGATGTGAGCTCAGAGGGTTGAGATTCTGGGAGCTCTCGGTGCAGCTGAGTTTTAAATTTAAGAAGATTCCAGGCTGGTGAGCAGATCTGTGGCTCGGCCTTCAGGCTTTGACTCCCAGTCACAGGAAGGATTTAACAGCTCAGGAAGAAGGGAGTGGGGAGAACACATCCCTGTGCTCCCCTTTGGAGGGCTTTGGAAGGATAAGCAGAATTCTTTTGGGGCACAGAAAGATCCAGCAGCAGAAAGAAATGCCAGGACCTGATCCAAAACCCTCACCAGGAATTTTTCCATCTTCTGCACCAGGCTGTAGATCAAACCTCGGGTGACCTGCAGGGCTGACAAAGGGAGAATGGACTTTCGGGGTTTGTTTAATGTCCCTGGGGCTGGGAAAGGACGTTCCCAGCCTCGGTCCTGTCCCCCCTTTGTTCCCGGGCTGGGCACTGTAGCACAGAGTCCCAGCAGGGGCTGAGCTGCCCCGGCCTCTCCAGCTTCTCCCCCTGAAGCTGGGCTGGAGCTGCTGGCTTTTGGTGCTCACAAGGATTTCCAGGGGTTTTCTGATCTCTGGGGTTTGCCAGAGGAGGGGCTGAGAGTCGGCATCTCCCTGGGGGCACGAGGAGAGGAGAGGAGAGGAGAGGAGAGGAGAGGAGAGGAGAGGAGAGGAGAGGAGAGGAGAGGAGAGGAGAGGAGAGGAGAGGAGAGGAGAGGAGAGGAGAGGAGAGGAGAGGAGAGGAGAGGAGAGGAGAGGAGAGGAGAGGAGAGGAGAGGAGAGGAGAGGAGAGGAGAGGAGAGGAGAGGAGAGGAGCTTCCCCAGAAAAAGGATGGAGGAGGATCCGCTCCCGGCTCTCCGTGTGTCCTGCTGCCCCAGCCCGCTGTGGGCAGGGGATGCTGGCCAGGATGGGAGCTGGGAGCCCTGGAACGAGGGTTCCCCAGCAGCAGGAGGGTGCTGCTGTGTGGGATTTGGCCACAGCTCCTCCGGGCGGGCGCTTCCCCCTCGGAGCGGGGTTATCGGAGCAGCCGCCGCTTTCCACCCGCAGCGATAGCACAAGGACACGGCAGGCTCCTGGGGACACCGGGACCTCGGCACGGGCTGCTGCCTTTGCCTATCACGAGGTAAAGAGCTGAAAACAGGCAGGGAAAATAAACCCAGGGCTCCCTGTGGGAGCCCCGCTGGCAGCAGCAAAACTTTCCATGGAAATCGGCGGCACTCGGAGACAAAGCTTCACCTCGGGGACACGCGGAGGGGACACACGGAGGGGACACACCTTGTCCCCGCACCCCCCGGCTGCTGTTTGGTCACGCGAGGGACCAAAGCTTTGCTGGTGGGTGGGATGCTGGCGTTCCCCATGGTGGGTTTTTACGGGATGGAGAAGAGGCGGTGTCCCAGAGCCGGGCGTGATCCCATCCCTGGCACCGCGGCCCTGCCAGTCCCCGTCCCTGCGTGTCCCCCCGCTCCGTATTTTTCTTGGCAGTCCCCTGGCAGGAATGTTTCCCGCTGTCGAGCGAAAGTGGAGGCAGGAATTGCTGGAATAGCGAGGGGCTGAGTAACAGCGCTAACTTTATTCTCGAAACAAAGGGCAGTGTCCCTGCTCCCGCTCCCGGCCGTGCGGGGGCCAGGGCTGGGGGGCGCCCGAATTCCTGTCCCGGAGACCCCCGGGCCCGGCTGCCACCACAGCCACCTCTGCTGCTCCCGCCTGCCAAAAGCGCATTTCCAGAAGCGAAGGGAGGTTGCAAAATAGCGCTGAAAGGGTGGGATTTCAAGCAGATTCCCAGGGCTTTTCCCTCTGCAGGTGTACCCCCAGCCTGTCTCCGAGGATTTTGGGGGCTGCGAGCCTGGTGTGGACATCAAAGATCCCTGATATTTGTGGGCACCTGCCCCCCTCTCCCGGGGTGCTGGGATGGGGTGCCGACCTCATCTCTGCCCCTGCCGGGGTGAATTCTCACAGTGGAGGTGGCTGAGGAGGGGATCCCCCCGACAGGGCCCACGATCCCCGCTTTGGCAGCACCTCCTGCTCTGAGGAAGGTGCAGACTGCCAGGGATCAGCCCTGGAACCCAGCCCCGGGCTGGCTGTTCCTGCCATCCAGAGCAGGGGTTTGGTCCGAGCAGGATCCGTCCCTGCGAGCAGCCTTGGTGCCAGGGCCGGCCTTGGCTGCAGGGCTCGGGGCAAGGCAGCGCTCTCCAAAACAAATACTTGTCCAGAGCAACAACACGTGGGAAAGAGCAGGATTTGCTTCTCCGGCTCCAGGGGGAGGTTCCCAGGGAGCTGGACTCGGCTGTGGGGGTTCGGCTGTGCCCTGACCTGTCACCGAGCTGAGCTGCTCAGGTTTTGCACCTCTAGGGGAATTACACAAAATGGGTTTTAATTTGCAGTGCAGAAGGGGAATCGCTCTTGGATGGACTCAGAAAATCCTTCTGGACATGAGGGAGGGGGTGTTGAGGAAGAGGTGGGGCTGTCCCGTGCCTGGCTCTGCCCTGATAGCTGTGCTAGAGAATCTCAAAGACCCCAAATCTTCCCCCAGACCCCCCTGTGTGTGAAGCTGAGCAGGGTTGTGCACTGGCAGCCCCAAATCAGGCATTACACACGGGATGCTGGATGTCTTTCCTCAATGGTGCCACTGTCATCCCCCCAGCCCTCACTCCCACAGTGACAACGCTGTGCCTGGGGATCCCATCCATTGTTTCATTTCCCCAGGACTCACATCCTGAGGCTTTTCCTTGTGTCCGTGGTACCTTAAAGCCCGCTCCTTCATCATTTTTAGAGACTGTTCTGCACTGAAAATCCCTCCTGCTCTGGCACCCCCAGGGTGGTGACACTTGCCCGATGCTGCTCCAGCCACCCCCCACCTCCGCAGGGTTCCCCAGCCCCCAAGGTTTTCTTGGAAGTGCTGTAGGAAATGGAGAGGAAAAGGCAAAGCTGAGGCACCAGCCCTGAGGCCCAGGGACACCCAAGAGCTCCTGAACTCCTCAGCTCCTTCTGCTCCTGCCTTGGCACAGGACGAGGAACCTGGAGCACCGAGGGTCAGCGCTAATTAGGAATTAAGGCATGGAAAGCCCTGGGGTGAGGCCAGGGCAATGTCCTGGCTGCTCCCACCAGGGCACCAGAGCCTGCTGTGAGCTCTTCCTCATCTTCCTCCTCTTCCTCTCCAGGACGCATCAGCTGTGAGCTCGAAGCGCGGCCGCGCTGGCATTTCAATCAATCCGTGAGTGCTTTATTGCAGAGCATCCCTCTGCCCGTGCAGGGGGATCACAGCGGCTCTGGGGGTACCTGGAGCATCTCCCTGGTGTGGCACGGCTGTCCCCGTGGGTGGTGGCATGTCCCGAGCACGTTGTTCCCCCCGTGCCCCGCTGGAGCTGCCAAGGGTGAGCCAGGGTTTCCCCAGGGCTTCTCCATAACGGGAGCTGCTCCCGGCCCCTCTTTCCTCCTGCTCCTCTCCATAAGAGGCGAGACGGGGAGAGCCGAGAGGAGCCTGTGCCTGGCTCTGCTCCCTGGATTCCTTTCCTGCCTGTCACCGACAGATTTAGTTCCCAGCGTCACCAGCCCGGGGCTGGCACAGCCCGGGGACATCGCTGGTGGCACTCGTGGTGCCCGGGGGTCCCGTGGGGGGCGGTGGGCTCAGGGCTGTGCCCGGGGCTGTCCCTCACCCCATGGCACAGGGATGGTCCTTCCTTCCTTCCTTCCTTCCTTCCTTCCTTCCTTCCTTCCTTCCTTCCTTCCTTCCTGTCCCAGTGCTCAGTGCGATCCTTGCGTTGGGATCACTCAAACTCCCAAAACCACCCCATTTTTAGCTCTTTCAAATGAACTTTACTGGTTGAACAAAACCCACCTGCGAACAACAGAGGGTTGGAAAAATTCGGGATGTTTTTGGGTATTGGTGTTTTTTTCTTGTTGGGTTTTTTTTTTTTTCCCTTAAATCCTTGCCTCCTGCAGGGATGGCAGTGGGAGAACTGGGGCTGGGGACGCCGAGGGCTCAGTGCCACCCACAGCACCCAGGGAAGGAGGAGCACCACACCATGGAACCGGGACATGTGGAAACCTGGACCTGTCTCTCTGGAAGGGAAACCCCAAAACCCCAAATCTATCCATTTTGAGGAATATGCTGCTGCAGTTTTTAGGAAATCCTCACTGACACCCCAGTGCACAGAGCCCAGGGATCTCTGGATACTCCCGAGGGAAGGGCTGCAAGCAATAACTGGCACTTTTGGCAATTAATCTCTTTAAACCTCTTAATGAGCAGTGGTCAGGTTACAGGGCTCCCGTCATCTCAGATTGCTGGGGATTAGCAGGGACAGGGAATGAAGGAGGCAGGGGAGGGGGTGTCCCTGAGAGCCTGCTCTGGGCATCCCTGCTGCAGGATTGGGAGCTGGGCTTCATATCTACCTATTCCATTCCATATATTCCATTTTATATGTTCCTTATAAATTACAGATATCGAGGTGGGAGATGGGACAGTGAGCAAGGCAGAACCACTCACCGGCACCTTGCCCTTTGCTGTACATGTCATGGAGCTATTTTGGGGACCATTCCTCACTGCTCTGCCCTCCCCAGGATTTGCCAATCCACAGATTTGGCTGCTGTGGGCGTAGGGAGATGCTGGCGCTGTAGGGAAGGGGCAGGTGCAGGTCCCAGGGTGCTTGGGATCACTCTGTGGGCTTTGGGAAGGAGCAGCTGCAGCACGGCCAGAGGGTGTGATCGGACTGGGGCAGCCGGCACTGCAAACAGAGATACTGCTCTGTGGTGGGAAACTCGGGGCTGATCCAGGCAGCTCTGGGGTGGAGGTGACAGGCAGGGATACCCGAACTCTGGAAATTCGTGGCTTGGACAGCCCTGGCTGTGCCCGGCTCCAGCCCGGCCTTCCTGGAGGGAGAAAGGTTTTAAGAACCCACATCTCCAAACCCACATGTGGCAGCATTAATCACCCATTTCCCTTAAAGAGTTCCTTTAAAAAAGGGCTCAAATGCAGGGACAAATCTGTTCTGAACACCCAAACGCTTGGAAAAGGGGTGTGAGGAGGGGGTGAGGCTGACCAGGACATTTTCTGCTGTTCATCACCCAGAAGCAGAGGAGCTGTGGGGGGACACCACGGTGCAGCTGTGCCAGGGATGAGGGGCAGCACAGCCGAGCCTCATCCCAGCTCTGCCGGGCCATGGAGGGCATGGGCAGGACCCCAGGAGAGGTGACAGATCCGCCTGGTGCTGGGGCGCCCACCCGTGGCACAGCTTTGCATCCTGGTCCAACCCTGCCCAGCTCTGCAGCATCCCCGACCCTTCCCTGCCTTCACCCTGCCCAGGACAGGGACACGGCACCATCCACACTCTGCCACTCATCCCTCAGGGATTTCCCTGGGATCCCACTCCCTGTGGGGCTCCTGTGGTCAGACCAGGCAGGGTAAGAGCAGGGGGAGCCGTGTGCTGGGCAGGAATTAGGCACATTAACTTGCAGGGCAAAACAACCCGATTGCTGAGGTTTAACGAGATCAGTGACTTAAAGAGCTTTAGTGGGGAAGAGAGAAGTGGACCAAGAGGAGCTTAACACAGTAAGGGAGCACGGAGCATCCAGGTGCTGTGGAATGGGTTCCGAGGCCTGGAGCCCCCCAGAGCCACAGCGAGACCCCTGGAGCTCTGGGGCAGGGAGTGATAAGGTGGTGAGGACAAGGTGCCCACCTTCAGGGCCTGGGCAGCATCCCTCTGGCAGCCACAGGGGGACAGAACTGAAAATGTGGGATTTAAGGGCATTTCTCAGCACACCTGAACCTGGATGAAACACAGGGCTGCTCGTCCCAGGGGTCAGCGAGTGGGAAATGGAAATACCGCGGCTCCAAATGAGTCGAGAATAGGGCAAGGTGTGTTCCCGGGTCCAGGTCACAGTGCCAGCCCCTGCAGCCCCCTCCGGACGCCGACTGCCCTGGTGAAGGAATAGAAGGAGGTCAAAATCCTTGTGTGGATCCCTCCCTTCTTCCCGCACAAGGCTCGTGGAGAGCTCAGGCTCAGCTGCTGGAAGGGATAAATCAGAGGCCAGGGGGTTAATTCGCACTCTCCGGGGCTGTTCGGGCTGGGAGCGCCTCTTAAGGAGGAGAGGCTGGAGCGGAGCCGGTCCCGCCGGGGCTCCCGGGGCGCCATCTCCTGACAGCACCGGGCGGCGTGCAGGGCTCTCCCTGTCCCTCTACCCTGTGCCCTGTCCCTGTCCCCATCACTCTGGCACCGTCCCTGTCTGACCCTCTCCACCACCCTTGCCCTGTCCTTTTACCACCCTTCATCACTTTTGCACCAACTCTGTCCCCTCTCCATCACTCTTGCCCTGTCCCTGTCCTCCCCTCCATCACTCTCACACTGTCCCTGTCCCCTCTCCATCATCCTCCCACTGTCCCTGTCCTCCCCTCCATCCCTGTTCCTGTCCCCTCTCCATCACTCTCCCACGGTGTCATCCCCTCCATCACTCTCTCACCATCCCTGTTCTCCCTCCTTCCCTGCCTTCCCCCCTCTGTCATGTCAACCCTGAGCAGTTTCTGCCCCTGCCCGTGGGTGCCTTTGCCCCTCTGCCCCTCACACCAGCTCACTCCATCAGGCCCAGCCCGCAGGAATTAGCAGCGAAAAGGGGAGAAGCCAGGCTTAGGTATTAACATACCACATTAATTTTCTTTTTCCCAGAAAGTCTGTAACAGAATAATCCCATAACCCCACCAAGTGTCGGTGCTGTTTATGTAACGGGGCTGGCAGGAGGGCGGGAGGCAGCGGGGTTATGTAAAACTCCCGAGCCTGGGGCTGTCCCGGAGCCACCGGGGGATCCGGCTCCTGCCCTGTCCTTGTGCTGGAGCTGCTCTGTGTTTGCTCTCCCTGCTCTGGGCCCCAAACGGGGCCAGGACCCCCTGGCAATGGTGGTGTCAGCTGGAGCTTCCATCCTGGGGAGATGCAGGATGTGCTGGCTGCTCCCACCGTGGAATGGAGCTCCAGGCCAGCTCCTATTTCCCTTTAATTCCTGTTCCTCCAGCACCCAAAATCCAGGCATGGCCACAGCCGCCCTTCCCACCCTCCCTGGTGCAATTTAGCTGCCTTTGCTGCTCCTCCTGCTGGACAGGGGAACATCCCGGGAGATGGAGATGGATGTGCCTCTGCCTCTGACCATCCTTTGAAATCCTGGGCGTGGTGCTCCCTGGACACCTGGGGCAGACAGGTACCCCCATTTCAGCTTTTGGCAGGGTGCTGAGGAGCCTTGGGCTCTCCCTGCCCTTCCTCCAACCCTCACTGGCTGCATCAGCCTCCCCCATCCCGGAGCAAAATGGGAATAAGTGTGTGAATTGCAATGGATGTCATGTTCCAGCTGAAGATACTCCAGGAATACAAAGTGGGACGAGACTCTACCCTTACTGAGGCTGGAGGGTGGGGAGGAGCCATCACACAGAGGGATTTTTAATGACTTTGGTCTTTCTGGTTTAATGGAGTTCATTTATCATAAATTTAAGGTCTTTCACTGTGTTTCCTCTAAGTCGGTTCTGCTCTAATCAGGTCAAAAGCTGATTTGCAAATAATCACCAGAGAAAGGGGAAAAAAATCGAGGGATTTAAGCCCAAGCTGTGCATTCCATACTATTAATTGAAAGCCAGGAGAGATAATGTGTCTCTTCTCCTGGCTGAGACCCCTAAGCTGCTCTTAGCAGCAAATTCTGCTCTCGGCTCTGGGAATCACCTTCCAGCTGAGATTACATACGGGAAAATCTCCCCTGGCACTGGGGGAGTGAAAGGGCAGGAACTGGGGAGCACCAAGAGGTGTCAGAGCATTCCCAGCTCTGCATAGGGCAGCACAAAACCAGAGCTGTGTGCAAACTGGGATTAATGGGGAAACGGCAGAGTTCTTGAGTGTGGGGCAGCAAAGGCAGGGCGGCATCTTAAATATTTTACTGCCACCTCTTTTCTGCAGGTATTTGTGTGCAAGCTGTGCCTTGTTTGTCATCTTACGTGAGTTTTATAGGACAGCCCATGTCTGTAGGTGTATATACATATATATATATATACACACACACACACTGTGACATCCCGATGCAGGAATTCTGAACACATTTTCCCCCATCTCCCCACACAAGAGGTCGATAATCAGAGAAATCCACTCTGGTATTAATTACATGCCTTTACCGGGGCTTATTTGCTAATTCCCATTCTAATCACCCTCCCGGTTATGTTACAACCAGCACCTCAGCACGTAATGAATAAAATAGATATCAAAGTTTATTCCAGAGCGCGGGCAGCACGGTGCGGGCAGCGCAGCCAGGGTTACACAACAGACCTGCTGTCACACCAGCGGAGGCGCAGCACATTCGGACGTCAGTGAAATCCCCCCCCCCCACCCCAGCCCAATCCCAGTGTTTTGGCTTTTTTTTTTTTTAATTAAAATAAATAAATAAATAGCGGGAGGACTTATGGTTTTCCAGAGGGGTTCATGCAGCTTCTGCGGAGCGCCACTGCGAAGCTCGGCACGGCGGGGAGGGAGCTGCTGGCTCGGGGAGGGACGGGGACTCTGCGGTGGCGGCTGGGGACAGAGGAGCACCGGGACCGCGGGGATTGGCAGCTGAGCCTCGGCAATTCCCGGCTGGTTCCATCCGCTCCGAGGTGTCCGTCCTGAGACCGGCTCAGGGCTGGGGGACAGCGATGGGGACAGCCGCACCAGGGTCCTGCACAGGCTTCCACAGGAGAGAGATCCTTCATCCCGGACAGGGAGCCTTCATCCCGGACAGGGAGCCTTCATCCCCAGCCTATCTCCGCCTCCTCGTGCCTTCCTGCCAGCTCGCAGCGACCGGCTCTGCCGCCAGGTGACATTCACTGGGTGTCCCCAAGGACGCTCGCTGGAAGCACCGGGAGCCTCCAAGTGTCCGTGCTCGGTCAGGGATCAGAGCAGTCCCGAACCGTGGCTCGCTGCTCGCTGCCGGCGGATCCCCGGTCCCGGTTCCTCCCCGCTCTGTCCCGGCCGGAGCCCCGAGCGCTGGTCCCGAGCCCGCTCCTCTCTCGGCCGGGGTTTGCAGGGGGCACGTCGGGGCTGCCCCGCTTGAGCCGCAGTCCTGCCACTGTCCCGAGGGCTGGGGTCCCCTCCTGGCGCCGTGGGGCTCGGACGGGGAAGGGGTCCTGCCCCAGAGTGGCTGCTCTGAACCTGCTGCCTTCAGGAGGGAGGCGACCCCAGACCGGGCCGGGGGTGCTGGCGGCAGATTCCTCTGTAAACACCCCAAAACCGGCAAGATCCTCCAGGAATCCCAGACTCTGAAGGGTCGCTCAGCCCAGGGAGGTTCCCAGAACCTGCTGGGTCCCCCAGCCTCACTGTGTCCCCCCAGTCTGCCGGTTCACTGCACGCCCTGGACCCGGATCCTGATCCTGCAGGGTCCTTCAAGCACCACAGCCCCCAGGGATGCTCTCCCCACCGAATTCCTCAGGACATCCCAAGGTCTCCAGACCCTGCTGGGTCCCCTGGAGTGCCCTAATAGCACAAAATACCCTACAGAACCCCGAATACCCCAAAGTCTCCCCCCATCAGACCCCTCAGGCCACTGCTGGGTCCCCAGACCCTGCTGGGTACCCCCACCCCATAGAGTCCCCGAGACCCTGCAGGATCTCCCTGGCACCCTCAAGGACGCTTAAGCCCTTCCAACGCACAGGTTCCCATCCCATTGGACCCCTCAGACCTCCCCCACCCTGCAGGATCCCTCTGGGATCCCCAAATCCATTGGGTTCCAGCCCATCGGATTCCCCAGACCCTGCTGGGTTCCCCTAACCTAACCCAGGGTCCCCTGGACCCTTCACATTCTGCAGAATTCAACTGTAACCCCCAGAACCCATTGGGTTACCCCACACCAGGTGGTCCCCCAGATCCTGCAGGGTCCCGAGGCCCCTTACGCTCACCAAGGTGCCCCCGACCCCAGAATTCCCAAACCCACGTGGTCCCATCCCACCAGAGTCCCCAGGACTCCCTGAACGATCCCTGCTGGATCCCCCCCACAGCACAGGGTCCCACAATTCCATCAGTGAGCCCAACCAGGTGCCCCTCCACTTTCAGAACCCCCAAACCCCTGGTTCCCCACGGATCAAACCCCCTCAAGTACCCCAGACCCCTCCAGCTCTCCAAACCTCCCTTGTCCCCACCATTTAACCTTCCCAAAACCCTCTGAAGGACTGGATCCCCCCGCTCACCACGAGGTTCCCCCAGATCCTGCAGGATCCCGCAGACCCACCGAACCGTCCCCCACTGTCAGAACCCCCCTGGGTCCCCACCCATCAAACCCCCTCGAGCACCCCGGCCCCCTCCAGCCCCGCCGCTCTCCCTAGGCGGAGCCGCGGGACGCGGAGGGCAGGCGGCGCACGGGGGTGCCCGCGGTGGCCCCGCGGCTCCGGGCAGGAGCCCAGGGCACGCAGCTGCGGAGGGCCCGGGCGGCCGCCAGCAGCGCTCCGGGCCGGGGCCGCGGGCGGCGGCGCAGCCCCTTCTGCAGCCGCTGGCTCTGGGCCGCCAGGGCCAGCTGTGCCTGAGCCACGCCGGCCCCGAGGCGGCCCAGGGTCTCCGCTCGGGCGGCCAGGCGCAGCTCGGCGTGCAGCAGCGCGCAGTGAACCTGCCGCACCCGCCCCTCCAGCTCGGCCGCCGCCCTCCGCCGCCCCTCGGCCGCCACGAGTCTCCGCCGCGCCGCCGCCAGCTCCACCGCGCCCGGACCGCCGCTCCTGCTGTCACCGGTACCGGGGCCGGGGCCGCCGCGGGGCGGGCGCTGCGCGTCGCCGCCGGTGGGGCTGGGAGGTGCCGGTGCCGCCGCCGCCGCTGCAGCCATGGGAGCGGAGCGGCGGCGGAGGATGCGGCGGTGATTTATAGCCCGGGGGGGCGGCGCTGGCGGCGGCTCGGCCCCGACGGGGGCGGCTCCGGCACGGGGAAAGGGGGTGGGGGACACGCGAGCCCGGACCGGGACGCGGTATGGGCCGGCACTGCCGTGGGCGCGGCCCGGTCCGGTCCGGTCCGGCACCGCTATGGGCTCCGTCCTACACCGGCATTGATGGGTACCCCGGGCTCGGCGCGGGACAGCCCTGACGGGGCTGCTGTGGCCCGGTATGGCACCGTCAGGGCTCCGGGCACGGTACCAGTACCGAGCACCGGGCTCGGCACCGCCCTCGTGGCGTTGTTGGTGCTGGAAGACTGCCCTGGCTTGGAGGGGTCGGTGGGAATCGCGGAGCTGGGGACGGGTGGGATCCCAGGGACACTCTGAGAAAGTCACCGAGGGGTCACTGGGAAGGGCTGGACCGGGAGGGGCCGTGGCTGGGGCGTCCCGGGCACAGGAGTGTCCTTGCATTTGTGGCTGTCACAGCAACGTCGCTGCCACGTCATTGTCATTGACACGGCATTAATAAAGCTGGGAGTGGGCTGGCAGGGGAGGGGGATGCAGAGGGAGCTGCCGCGGCCACCTTGCTCCCCCCAGGGCCTGGTTTTTGGGGTTCCTCCTGCTGGAACGGCATCTTCGTGTGGGTGCGTGCGTCTCACATCGGAGCAGCAGAGATGACAGAAACCAGGTGTCAAGGTTTCATCCCACCCTCAGACTGGAATAAAAGCCGAAGCCAAAAACAAAACCCCAGCTTAAATCTGTTCAAGGCAGAGCCACATCCAGGCCTTCACTGGATGTCGCCCACGGGGCTGGTGACATTTTTGCTTTCGTTACCTTAGGAGGAAAAAAAAAACATCTCCTGTGCTTTGCATCACATTCCTGCTCCTGCCAGGCTGCCACACGTCTGCCAGCACCGGAGCAGCGTCAGCGGCTGCTGCGTCACTGCTCCAGCCCCCGCTGCCGGCCCATCCCATCCCATCCCATCCCATCCCATCCCATCCCATCCCATCCCATCCCATCCCAACCCAACCCCCAGCTGCCACCGCATCCTCCCCGCCCGGGGTCGGAACAAGCTCCAACATTCCCTGAAGCCCCTCAGGCTGCTCTCCAGGCTGAGGGGAAGCTGAAGTCCGGGTTGAGTGATCTTTGTCTATTTGACACGAATGCTGCTCTTAAAATGGGGGGTGGAAGTTGAGGGGTGCTGCTCCACCGTGGGGTTAAAGCTCTTCTCATACTTCTCTGCCCCCAGCCCAAAAAAATCTGTGGGGACAGGCAGGAATTAAACAGAGCATCCTCCTCATTTTTTTGCTCTGATTCAGTGGAACCTGGTCACCCAGGGGTACCCCCAAAAGTGGAAAGGGCTGGGGTGTGTCCTGCCCTCAGCTTCCCCCGTTTCCCCAAAATGCATTCCCGGAATCGCAGAGGTTGGAGGGAGCTCAGGAGGCACCTGCTCCATCATTACCTGCTCAGAAAAACATTGTTTTTTTGGGTCACCCCCTATGTCTGCACTGCTTGACGCCTTCCCAGCTCCAGTCCCTACTCCAGGGTGAGAAAAGGACATGGAGAGGGGGAACAGCTGTGCCTGGACGTGAGTTTAAGAAACAAGAAGGTAAGCTGGGGGCACTGGGCAGTGAGGGTGAGCCCCTCCACATTTCCAGGCTGTCCCAGCACGTCCCAGTAGTGAGGAGACCACGGGTGGTAAATGCAGACAGTAGAAAAAGACAAGAAATGTCCTGGCCCTAAGGTAAGGCACAGCCTGAGTACCCAAAACCCTCGGGCACTGCAGGATTTCTGCTCGGTCTGTCGAGATATTAATGATTTAACAGAGGAGGCTGCAATTAGCAGCGCTCAGAATAAACCTCGGTGATGCAAAAGCCCGGTGAGAGCTTTGTTCTCCCTTTGTTCTCCTTTCCTTGGCAGTGCCCCTCTGCCGAGGCACTGAGCACCGGGAGGGGACACCGGGAGGGGACACCGGGATGCGACCCCGTCCTGCAGCCAGCACAGCCCCCAGGATTCCCCCGGAACACGGGACTAGGGATGCAAGAGGACAGAGCCGAGGGATGTGCAGGGGCTTCATCTCCAGCCTCTGTAAAGCCCCACTCTGGGATGTGCTCCAGAAAGGCAAAGCCGTATTACAAGCAGCAATAATTAATGTCGGTGCCATCTCTCCCAGCCCCTCCCCAGGTTTTTTTCCCGGGTGTCCCAGTTATCAGGGCAGGAGGGACTCAGGTGCTGCTCTTTCATCCTGGCACATATTTAGGGATGCTGTTTTAGGGAAGGAATTCTGCATCAGGATTTCAGATTTAAGCCCCAGGACTCCAGGGCTGACCCCGGTCCCTGTGCCACCATCCCGATGCAGCAGCAATTTGGGACATGGTGACAGCTCAGCTGGGAGGTGATGGGGCACGGGCAAAATTCAGGAGCTGGGCAGTGCTGGGTTCAGAGGGTCACACTGTGCTGCTCAGCTCCTCCTGGGAGTGCCAGGCTCCACAGGACAGGGCCAGGAGAGGTTTTGTGGCCAGGATCTGCTCCCGGTCTGTTCCCGGGTCTGTTCCTGGGTTTGTTCCCGGTCTGTTCCCGGTCTGTTCCCGGGTCTGTTCCCGGGTCTGTTCCCGGTCTGTTCCCGGGTCTGTTCCCGGTCTGTTCCCGGTCTGTTCCCGGGTCTGTTCCCGGTCTGTTCCCGGGTTTGTTCCCGGGTTTGTTCCCGGGTCTGTTCCTGGGTCTGTTCCCGGTCTGTTCCCGGGTCTGTTCCCGGGTCTGTTCCCGGTCTGTTCCCGGTCTGTTCCCGGGTTTGTTCCCGGTCTGTTCCCGGGTTTGTTCCCGGGTCTGTTCCTGGGTCTGTTCCCGGTCTGTTCCCGGGTTTGTTCCCGGGTTTGTTCCCGGGTCTGTTCCTGGGTCTGTTCCCGGTCTGTTCCCGGGTCTGTTCCCGGTTTGTTCCCGGGTCTGTTCCCGGGTCTGTTCCCGGTTTGTTCCCGGGTCTGTTCCCGGTTTGTTCCCGGGTCTGTTCCCGGTCTGTTCCCGGTTTGTTCCCGGGTCTGTTCCCGGGTCTGTTCCCGGTCTGTTCCCGGTTTGTTCCCGGTCTGCTCCCGGTCTGTTGCCCGGGCCCGGAGCAGCTTCGCCCGCCGCACTCTGCTGTCCCTCGGCGCGGCCCGTCCGGGTCACGTGGCGCACCTGGCCCAGGTGAGGCGGGGCCGGACGCGCTCCCGGCTGGCAGGTAACGAGAGCCCGGCCCGGCCCGGCCCGGCCCGACCCGACCCCGGCACCAACCCCGGCCCCTGGTCCGGGCCCCGGCACCAGCCCCGGCATCAGCCCTGGGCCCGGCTCCGACCCCCCGGCCCGGCCCGGCCCGGCTCGGCTCGGTCCGGGGGCAGCCGCAGGCCGCGACCGGCAGGGAGAGAGGGAAGGAGAGAGGGAGGCAGGGAGGGAGAGAGAGAGGGAGGGCACGTCCGTCACCCCCACACCGGGATCTCCTCGGACCCCAGCTGCTCCCCCGGCACAGGGACCCCCGTGAGCCCCGGCTGGGGACACGCCCGGCCCCGCCAGCGGCTGTGTCCGTGTCCCCGCTCCGTGTCCGTGTCCCCGCTCCGTGTCCCCGCACCGTGTCCCTGTCCCCGCTCCGTGTCCCTGTCCCCGCACCGTGTCCGTGTCCCCGCACCGTGTCCCCGCACCGTGTCCCCGCACCGTGTCCCCGCACCGTGTCCCCGCTCCGTGTCCCCGCTCCGTGTCCCTGTCCCCGCTCCCTGTCCCCGCTCCCTGTCCCCGCTCCGTGTCCCTGTCCCCGCTCCGTGTCCCTGTCCCCGCACCGTGTCCCTGTCCCCGCTCCGTGTCCCTGTCCCCGCTCCGTGTCCCTGTCCCCGCTCCGTGTCCCTGTCCCCGCTCCGTGTCCGTGTCCCCGCTCCGTCCCTTCCCGCTGCTCCGGGCCCTGGGGAAGGCTGGTGGAGGTCGGACCTTTCCCGGGGCCTTCGGGTGTCCCTGGGCTCGGCTGTGGTTCCCGGGGCTGGAAAACGAGGAATGGGTGGGAGCCTGTGCAGAGCAGGACGGGCTGGGATGGCCGTGTCCCCTGCTGTTCCACCTGCCAGCTTCTCTCCCCAGAAATCCCCCGTCGGGAGAGCATGGTGGGGGCTCAAAGTACCACATTTACTCTTGGTCAGGGTCTCCATCCCTGCCCGCTGCCAGCAGAGCAGGTGGGAACAGGAGCTTAACAGGTGAATTCCAGCTCCTGGCAAGGCTCCTTAGGAAACTTCACAGCTGTGGATGCTTCCCCAGAATTCAGAGAAGCTGTATCAGTGTGTGAATCCTGTCTCCTAAATTTAGCAGATGTTCCCTAGCTGCCACCAACACCAGCAGCGTGGTTATGGGCAGGTGAATGTGACGTTGTTCGGGAGGTTCACAACTTAACTGAGCTTTTTTAAAACTCTTCAAGGAAATCCCTCCCTCTGAACAATGAAGATCTTAGACCCTGGCTAACCCTGAGTCCTGCAAACCCTTTTTGGATCCTTCCTGGCACCTCTGGAGCAGATGCTGAGGCTCTCTGGAGGGATCTCTTCCAGTCACTCACCGTGCCTGTGTGAGAGCAGAGGAAGCTCCCAGCCATCGTGTGAGTAACACCTGGATGTTTGTTTTGGTCTGAGCTTTTATTTCTGGCTGAGGGTTTTGGTTCAGTCTGTTCTTGTCCTGGCAGAGATGCTGGATTGAGGAGCCTGTGCTCCTGAGGAACTTTTCCAAGTGGTCCCAGAAATGTGAGCTGTGATGGGAATGGGCGAGCCCAGAGGTGTCTCTGACACCTGTGCCTGCAGGTCTTTTCCTTAGAGCTGAGATAATGTTCCTCTCTCTGTCCCAGATGCTCTGAAATTTTAGGATATTGTCTGTTGTTATATAAAGGAGTGTTGCTGTGCAATGCAGATGTTGGGTCTCTCAGTGAGGCCTTGGAATTAAAAGAAACAGCCCAGTGAGCAGTTCCCAGTTCAGCTCAAATGTTTTAATTTCATTTCATGGGGTTTTTTTCAGTCTGTTTTTAAATTTTGAGCTGCATTGCAAAAATAAGGAATTGAGGGGAACAACCCCCGACTTGTTCTGAAGTGAAAGCAATCAAAACTCTACAGTGATGCTGAGGTGAGAGAGCTCTGCCTGCTCAGCACCGAAATTGGAGCATCTGGGGCTTTTTATTTTGCATATTGCCCAGCAATGTGCAAAGGGAGCTCCTGGGATGAATTTTCATAAGGTAACAGAGCCAAAATATTCCTGGAAAGCAGTGGTGTACTGTAACTGCCTGGCTTTCAGTCTGAGCCCGTTTCTCTGGGGGGAAAATGTGACTGTTGGTTTAAAAACCAGGGAAAAAGAGGCAATGCTCTAACAAGGTCTGACAGATTTATTTATTCATGCTTGAGGTGCCCTATAGAAAGTCTATAGTAAAGCAACAAGGACAGCCCTAAAACACTTAAACTATGGCTGGGCTGTCTAGGTTATTAATTACCCTAATTAGTATTTAAAAGGATCTCTTGGAGGTGAAAGAAGCATTAGCCAGAAGCCTGGAAACCATGGAGAATTTCAGGACCCACCACAGCCTGGGATAAAGGCAGAGCAGTAGGAGTAGAGTGACAGCCCTGGGTTGACTTTCCTCACATTGCCCCGTGCTGAGCTTTAATAACAAAAAGATTAAAAATAGGGAGCATTCACATGCTTGTCACTTGTTGGCAAGATCTGTTCCTTAATCTAGATGAAGGCATCTGGTTTTCATAGGGAACACTTTGACATCACCTGACCTTAGCATGACTGGCAAAAATCATTAGTGTTGGTAATGCTGTCATTGCTAAATCCTCCAAACTGAAATAGCAGCAAATAACGTGGAGTTGGAATTGGCAGCTTGCATAATGATGGACTGCTTGTCATCTCCTCCTAGGCACGATGTGTTTGGAAATGGGTGAGTGCTGTCATGGTCCAGCCTAATCCTAAGGAATGCAAGACAAAGGGAAGTTGTTTAAAAAAATATACTTTCCCTTTGGAGCCTGCCAGTGGCTCCACCTCCAGCTGTGCTGCTCCTTTATTGCTCTGGAGCTGACTCCTCTTCCAGCTGCGTGGAGGAAACTCTTCTGAAGGTTACAGAGATTTTGGTGTCTGAAAATAGCCCTTTTAAAGCATCTGTCTTCTGGTTTGAGCAGCTACCCAAAGGAAGCAGCAGAGCTTGGGTGGTGGGAGAGCCCCAGAGCACAGGCCCTGGGTGAGAACAGCATGAGTGTGGTGGTTAGTAAAGATTTTCTGAAATTTATATCTGTTGAGACCTGGGCAGTCTTTCTCGTGCAAGAAGCGTGTAGGGGAAGGACAAGTATTCTAAAAGTTTTATTCGGAGGTGTTTTGGGGTTTTTTTCTTATAGTTTCTAGTAGTAAAGTTTTTCTTTATACCATTTAAAGTTAAACCTGTTTTGCCTTCCTCCTAATCCTATCTCACAACAAAAAAATTTCAAATTGGCAAACCAAAACCACTACAGCAAGTCCTGATGTGAAACATGCCCGTAAACCATTGAGATGCTGACTTTGGGACTCCGTGGCCGTCAGCTCGCTGAGGTGGGACTGGTGCTGAGTGGATTGCTCTGATCTGAGCCCTCCCTTGCCCTGCAGGTGCCCGAGCGCCGAGCCATGCTGGGCCGGAGGAGCCGCCTGCCCCCCGAGCTGGGCAGCCCCCGGCAGCGCGAGCAGCCCTGCCAGGAGGCTGTGCCCCTGAGGGCCCGGGCAGCCAGGGACACGGATGTCAGCCTGGAGGTGTTCAGTGGCTCCACGCCCGAGATCAAGGGCGGCCGCAGCAGAGCGCAGCAGATGCGGGACAGGAAGGGGCGCAAAGCCGAGCTCAAGGACTCCAAGGGCCGAGAGGCAGAGACCATCACCTTCATCTCGGGGACAGCCGAGGCTCCTCCAAACCAGAGCTTTTGCTGCTCCTCCCTGTCTCAGGCCTGGAACACGTACAAGGCAGTTTTCTGTTGCATAGTGACGTGTGGGGGCTGCTTCCAGGACTGCAGTGTCTGCATTCCCTACCCAGGGCCTGCTGAGACCTCCACAGACGATGGGAAGAACGGAGACTACAACGGGCGGCTGCCGAACAGCCCCACCAACACCTCTCCTGCTGAGAAGAACGGGAACCAGATCAAAAAGTCCAGCGTGGGAAGCAGTTTCAGTTACCCAGATGTGAAGCTGAAGGGCATCCCTGTCTATCCAAACAGGAGCCCCAACCACCACCCGGAGTCTGACTCCTGCTGCAAGGAGCTGCTGGAGAAGCCCTTCAGGAACAGCATCGAGAAGCCACCGCTGCCCAGCAGCCACAGGAGCTCAGAGGAGTATTACTCCTTCCACGAGTCGGACGTGGACATCAGCGAGCTGAACGGCTCCATGTCCAGCAGGCAGATCGACGTGCTCATCTTCAAGAAGCTCACGGAGCTCTTCAGCGTCCACCAGATCGACGAGCTGGCCAAGTGCACCTCAGACACCGTCTTCCTGGAGAAGACCAACAAGATCTCGGACCTCATCAACAGCATCACCCAGGACTACAACCTGGACGAGCAGGACGCCGAGTGCAGGCTGGTGCGGGGCATCATCCGCATCAGCACCCGCAAGAGCCGGGTCCGGCCCCACATCTGCAGCCAGAGCCACGAGGAGAGGTCGGGCCGGGGCAACGCGCCCGACAGCGGCAACGAGACCATGCTGGAGTCCATGGTCATCAGCCAGGACGGTACGTGGGGGTCCCTGGGGGCTGCGGGAGCGTTGTGTTACCAAGGCCACGGAGATGTGGCACTGAAAGCTGGTCTGTCCCCAGGGGGGTAATTCTCCTGCTGTGTGAGTGGGGGTCCTTATGGGGAGCTCTGCTTCTCACCCTTCCTGTGCTGTGGCTTTCTAGAGCCTGTCTTTCCTTGCTCATGAGGTTTGTGCTGAGCAATAGATGTGTTTGTGCTGTTGCTGCCTGTGTTCATCTAAGGGAGGCAGAAAATCTGTGAGTCAAACTGAACTGGTAGGACCAGATGAGCTGCTTGTGCCAGAGGATGTCCAGTTACTCAGCAGGCTCTGGCCCATGTGCTGCCTGGCTAGTGCCAGCCTTAGGCTCCAGTGGAAGCGTGTCCTCAGAGCCCAGACCTCCCCCACACAGTGAACGTCCCTGCCAGAGGGAGGGAAGGGTTGTTCCACAGCACCAGGGCCTCCTGCTTCTTCCTCCTGTGGGAGCAGCCTCAACTGTCTGAGCTCTAGAGCAGGCTATAACAGAGTTTGTTCTAGAAAAACCTTGAAAAGCTGAGTGTGGGGGGCAAGGAGATATCCAGAAGTAGCAGAGGGAACTGTGTGGGTGTTGTGCTTCCCAGATTAGCAGAGGCTGCTCCTGGCATTTAAGGACAACGAGCTCAGACTGCCTGGACCACGGCAGAAGCAATGGGAAGAATCAGCCTGTGCCTCTCCTGTTCCCTGAGGCTGCTCCCTGCCGGGGATCCTTGGTGCTGAGTCATCCTTTCCATCACCCTTCACTGTCTCAGGCCCTCTTGGTTCTTGTTGCAGAGCTGGCTGTGCAGATATCGGAGGAGACGCCGGCGGATGTGATGGCCAGGAACATGAGGCGGCACAGCAGCGCAGGTAACGCACCTGGGGAGGCCCTGAACCTCCCCTGTGTCACGTCCTCACCCTCCACAGAGGCTGAGCTGACCCTGCTCCTCAGACTCCCCTCTGTTCTCCTGGGCTTTGGGAGTGATGGAGCTCGGACACTCCCTGGGTTGGTGGATCTTTCTGGAAAGGTGAAATCCGGGAGTGGTAATCCCTGTCCTCGCACGGGACCTGACCTCAGAGCCTCCAGTGTCTCTGTGCCTTGACAAAGTTTGGGGCTGTATTTGGGGTGTGAGTGCCAGAGGTCACAGCTGGGTGAGATGGGGAAGCAAGCAGGAGTGACAGGCTGCCCCGAGCCCTGATCCTCCCAAAGAGCAGCCCTGGGCTAGAAGGACAAGTTTCCTCCTGCACAGCAGCTCTGTCCTGGGAGAGAGCTGCAATGCAGGCAGGGCTGTTCCCTGCCATGGCTTTGTGTGCCTTTCTCCTCCCTCATGGTACACAAAGCCTTTTGTGGCAGCTCCTTCCCCACTGCCAGGCTGCTGTGCTTCCCCTGGGCTAATCTCTGTTCTCTTTCCTTCCCAAGGCTCTCCAACCAGCAGAGATTCCTCTTTCCAGGACACAGAGACTGACTCGTCTGGGGCTCCTCTGCTCCAGGTGTACTGTTAAAGGACCTGAGCAGCAGGGAGGCATTCCAGGGCTCTGCTGCATTCACAATCCTGCTCTTCCATGTGCAGTGTGCTGTGCCACATTTGATTTTTTTTTTTTCCCCTGTCTACCCTGATCCTCACTGAAGCCAGATGCCTCCTGGTGTCTGAATTTCACTGGATGTTTTGGTTTTTTTGGACAATCAAGGAAGCAAACTGCAGAGCTAATGAACTTGGGAGGTGAAATGTGTGCCCGGGGAGGAGAAGATGGACAAGGAAGTAGCAGATAACTTGTGCCTATGTGATTCTGTAAATCACATTTAGCTCCAGCAGCCTCAGTGGCTCAGCCCTTTCCCTCCTCTGAGGACCTGTGGTACAGTTCCTGCTTCCTGGCATTGCCTGAGTGAACTCGGATAGGAATAAGTGTGTGCTGTCTGTGCTGGTGCTGATGTTGAGATGCAGGCTGAGATCCTGCCCTGGAGGGTCACAAATCTCTATTTAGAGTGCCTGTGTTTGTCCCACAACCCCAAAATCTTCTACCCCTGGTGTTTTCACTAGCCAGATCTTCCTTTCCCTGCTGGCCCTTGATGTCACCTCCTGCTGCCTTGTGAGGTTCAGGTTTATGGGGTTCATTTAATTTGTGGCTCTTGGCTCATCTGCTGGGACAGTGCTGGGGGCTGGCATGGCTGCTGGGCTGCTCCTGCATGGACAGACCATGGGGATCAGCTCTGCCAGCCTGCTGGGAGTCCTGGGGTGAGGCATTCCCAGGAGCACACACTGGGACCTGCCTGCCAGCAGCCCTCCCTCCCTCCTCTGCCAAGCCCTCCTGGGTTTGCCTGGAGCAGGATTGTGCAGGTGAGGGGAACACTTGACTCACTCCTAACTTTTTGTGGTTCAGAACTGTTTAACTGTTCTGCTAGAAAATCCCTTCAAAGTGGTTTGGTTTGAAAGGAAAGGCCCCTGCGAGTGTCTGCAGAGGTTTTTGGGAGGTCCCTTCCTTTCCCTGTGGGCACTCAGCAGCTCCAGGCAGTGGGAAGCAGGAGATGGGCACTGCTGTCCCAGGGCTCAGTGCCAGGTAGCCTTGAGGGCTGCAGCAGGAGGAAGCTTCATCTGTGCTGTTGTCACTTGGTTGTTTGTCACAAAGTAAACACAGCAAGCCATGGGACTTGTTTGGAGATTTGGGTGCCCTTGGACATGAGCAGAAAACACTTCATTGAATTCTACCAGCCATTGGATAAACACACCCCCTGGATTTAGGGAAGAGGGAAGCCCAAACATGTCCCAGATTTTGGTGTGGACCATGGTTTTGTGCCTCATTTGGACTGGAATGTGCCTTACTTGAACTGAAATGTGCCTTACTTGAACTGAAATGTGCCTTTATTTTATAGCCTGTGTTTGCTCTTCAGAGGTTTGGGCAGAGAGGAAGGATTTAATTCCTCTCACAAGTTCTCAGGCTTCTTTTAAAAGCCAAAACTCTTTGAAATGGACAGTTTCAGTCCCTGTTAGAGCCTGGTTTTGTAAATCCCTGGCTTTTTTCAGAGTGTGCTTCCAGAAGTCAGGGGCATTACTGACACCACACCTGGAGACACTGACAGAGATATTTTGAAGATAAAGGGAAGATATTGAGCCTTGGATTTGGCTTCTCCTCCCTGCTTTGTGTTTAAAGCTGTTGTTTTATGAGAAATTGAGTTTATACAAGGAAAAGACTTGAAGCAAGGCCAGGCTGGGACTCTCAGGGGAGCTGTGTGAGATAACCTCCTCCCCAGTGCTGCCCTTCCTGAGGGACCTGCTTGGCTCCTGCTCCTCAAGGGTTTGTACATTGTTAATTTGACAAGTTTCCTCCAAGCTGTGTGCTGAGATGTCACATGGGTCATACTGATGCAGCTCTGTGGGCTGTGCTTTGGAGACAAGGGGTGAGCTGGACTTGCAACGAGCAAATACACACTTTTAGTGTCTAGTCTGGGTATGAAGAGTGAGTGTGTGTGGATTAAACTAGCAAAAAAACCCCCAAGCCCTGCAAAAACTCACTAAGAGGAAGACTGGTCCCTGAAACTGGTTCACCTGTGGTGTCTTATGGGATTCTTTTGCACTCATGGGCCTTAAATATTCTGGTTTGGTCTTTTTTATAAAGTAAAAGTTGTGCTCTTTACCTGTGCTGTGATTTTTACATTCCTGTTTTCTTCAGCTTGGGGATCCTCGGGTGGGGGTTGATTCCTGCTGTGGCCGATTCCTGCTGTCCCAGATGGATGAAGATATTTTCACCCATTTGGTAGCTCCAGGGGGATCCTGGATGCCAGCCTGGAGTCTGGATGCAAATGAAGGAGCCTCTGGGGAAGTGTTTGTTGATGTGCAGGGAAACCTGGACCTTCCCTGGGCGGTGATGCTGGAACTGAGCTCTGGAAAAGCTGAGCCCCGGGGCAGAATTTCCATGTTGTCCCTGTGATGTCACCAGCTCATGGTAGCAAATGCGGGGTTTGCTCTGCAGGATCAGCTCAGGGATGGAGGCCCAGCCTCTGACCCTGTGACTTGAAGGACCAGTTCTGCACTTCCCAGTTTCAGTGCAGATCCCAGGATAACCTGCAGGGCTCCATTCCTGGCAGGTGCTGTCGGGGGGGGTCCTCTGGTGCACAGACCAGGAGGTGTTTCCTGGGAGGATTTCAGAACCATGAACAGGTAAATGCTGCCTTCTCTCGGCTGGGAAGGGTCTCTGGGGATGTTTTTGTGTCTGGAGCCCTCAGCCCAGCTGGGTGGGGCCTGTCAGCCCAGCTGTGTTCAGCAGCTTCCCTTTGGAGTTTGCTGCCTGGGTTTCCTTGCTCACGTGGAATGAATCCACGGGGTTTTTGTCTGCAGGGAGTTGTTTGCCGTGGATGGAGCTGTCTTGGCTCTTGCTGGAGTGGTTTTTGCTCTGAGCATTAGTGTTGAGTGTTCTGCTGAGGGATCTGACTGGGCTGCCCAAGTGGAGATCTCCCAAACACAATAGCCTTTACCTGGCCACACACCTGTGGAGGTGTTCTCTCACACAGGTACTTCCTTCTGGGAGCCTGACTCAGCACCTGGCTTTTCCTGAAGACGTTGTTTGGTTTTATTTGGCTCGGTTTTGCCAGGAGAGCCTCCAGAGACACCCCCTGTGTGGGTCCTTGCTGTGCTGTGACCTCAGAGGGATCCCTGTCCTGCCCAGCTCCTCACTGCCCACGGTCCCCTGGGATCCAGTCAAGGAAGCTCAGGAGCTCTGCAGGGAATGTTAAAGAAATTCCTCTCCACATCCACACCCTGAGCTGCTGAATTATTTATTTCAGTGTGGCTTAGGCATTAGGAAGCAGATGGATGGACCCTAATTCCTGGCCCTTGCAGTAACAGAGCAGATGAGGCTCCTCCTAAAACTACACAGTAACATCCAATACTTGCTGCTCCTGTTCTCTTCCTTGGGCTTTTGTTGTTCCATTGCTCTTCCCAAAGCAGTCCTGGAGTTCGGGATATTTCCCAAATTCTCCGAGCTGCAATATTCATTAATAAAAACTAAGCCAGGAGCTGCTGTTAAGAAGAAAAAAAAAAAAAAAAACAACCTGGGGAAAACATTACCCTTAGGAAAGCTCTCTGCAGAGCCTGCTGTGCCTGCAAAGGCCTTGCTTTTAAAGGAGGTGGGGATGGGCCCTGGGCAGGTGAGGAGCTCTGGGCTCTGTCCTCCGGCTGGTGGCAGCACCAAAACTTGTTCAGGTGACCTGACACAGGTAAGGAAAGGCAAAAGGACCTTGGTGATCTGTCCCTCCCTGCTCTGCTGGGGCTCAGGCATCAGGGCAGGGATGTGTTTGATGTGTTTGCATGATCCCAGCACTCCTGGTGGTGCTCAGCAGTTCCCTGCCCTGGGCACAAGGACAAGGCCACACTCCATGGTCTCCAGGGACCCAGACTGAGGTGGGGCTTTGCATTCCTTAACCCTTGAGCCTGGACCCGGCAGGGTTTGTCCCGGGGGAAGCTGCCTTAGGAAGCAAAAGAGTGCTCCCAGTTCCAACTGGCCCGGGGAAAGTGGTGGCCAGGGGTGTTTGCAGGGGACAAGGCCATCAGTGAAACACCTTCTGTTCCGCTGGCCCAGGAGGCAAAGTCCAGGGGCAGCTCTGGGATCAGCCAAGGTTCACAAACACGGCCCGGGCGTTCACCTCCTCCCTGGGGTCAGGCCAGCAGGCATGGCCCTGTTCTCCCAGCCACGCTCCTTGCTCCCAAAATCCCTCCCCCAGCTTCCCTGGGGGTCCTGGCACTGCCTCTTCTCTGTCTTCTCTCAGCTGCCACCAGAACCAGCAAGTCTGGAGTTTCCTGGGTATTACCCCAAACTCTGCCCTGGCTCACACCAGCCACGACCCCACTGAGGACAGCAGAGCCCCGGGATCCTGGGAACACCGAGGGAGCTCTGCACTTCCAAAGGGCAGGGACTGCTGCTCCCACCGTGCTCCCAGAGCCAGGAGCTGCCAGGCCAGGCTCGGGGCTCTGCCGTGGGATCAGGGCTGAGGAGGAAATGGGGAAAGAACAAAGGCACAGGTTGGGCTTCGGGTGGTGCCTGGCCTCTGCTGGTTTATGGCTGGCCTGGTGCCTGCCCGTGCTTGTCCCCGAGGAGGGGCTGGTGGCAGGATGCAGGTTCTGCTGCAGGTGCAGGCTCTGGCCCTGCTCACCCAGCTCCAGGACCTGCAGGGAGCAGCAGCAGCACTGAGAGCTGAGATGGGGTGAAGCTCATCACACACCCCAGAGCAGGTCAGCCCTCCCAGTTCACCTGTCCCACAAACCAGGGCTCAGTGCACACAGACAGGTAGCTCATTCTGGGGCTAAAACCTTCAAATCCAGCTTAGTTCAGCTTTTTAAATGAAAATGGGGGATGCTGTTCTTTTTATCAGGGCCAAAGCATGAACAGGTTGTGTGTGTAGGATGGAGGCAGGTGGATGTAGGGTGGAGGGAGGTGGGTGTAGGCAATCTGTAAATTACTGCTCTGCTGGGCAGGGAGTGCTTTTTAACCCCAAGAGCCTGTAAAACTGAGCCTTCATGCAAACAATGCTCTGCAGCTCAAAAAACAACCCCACCAGGCCAAGGTGCTGCACCGGGCAGGACTTTGCCCAGACAGGATTTTCAGCCGTTCGTGCCCATCCCTCAGGGAGGAGGTGGAAATGTTTGGGGGAGGCAGAGGGAAGAGCCACAGCAGCAGGGATCTGGGATAGAGCCCAGGATTTCCTGACACTCTCCTGGTTAGCTCCTAAAGCAGACCTGGGGCAAGGGAGGCTCCCTGGTGTGGTCACAGCTCTGTGGGAGCAGAGCCTGGAGCAGCCACCCTGGGCCTGTCCTGAGGGTTTAAGCTGGGAATGGGGCTCAGCTGTGTCCTGAGCAAGACCCAGCTCCCACTGCCACTTCCTGGGGAGGAAGAGACCATCAGTCCTGAGCTGGGAGCATCAGAGGTACTCACAGGCACTGCAGAGAGCACAGCACCCCCCTGGCACCCCCTTCCTTCCCCCTCCCAGCTGCACCCCAGGTCCTTCCTGCCAAAGAAACCACACGCTCTGCCTGAGATATTCCACTTTTCCTTTATGTTGCACTGCAGTTTTAACAAAGATATGAACATGCAGAGTGATGCCACTCGTCAGCAGGGAGAGAGGCTCTTGGAAAACAGGCAGGAGACCCTCCCAGCAACAACAGCATCCCCAAAGACCCCCCCAGATCTTCTCCCACCCACAGCCACGGACGCTCCAGCCTCTCTCTCCTCGCTCTAGGACAGCAGGCTGTGCTGGGAGCCCTGCAGTGCTCCAGCTGTTCCACTTCTGGCACCAACAGGAGCAGCAGCAAGGAGCAGCAGGGTCTGTCTCCACTGCAATAGCTGTGCTTTCCAATTGCTGCTTTCCCTTCCCAAGAAGGCAGAAAACAGATTCATTTTACAAAATAAACTGACCCTTGTTTTCACAGGAGAGCAGGAGGGAGCAGAACTCGGGAGTACCTGTGCCAGTGGCAAAGAGCAGATGAGCAGCTCAGAGCAGCCCAGGGAAGCAAAGCAATACCTTAAGGATTTATCCCAGAACCTCTCAGGTCTGGGCCTCTCAGCCCTAACACCCTTTTTTGCTCTAACCCCTCCTTCTCTCCTCGCTGCCCTTGAGGAATTGTGGCAGATGGCTCTGTCTGGAGCTGCTCTGGGGCCCTGCCTGCTGCTCCACAGGACACTGAGGTGACTCTGCAGGTGCCTCCACAGCAAGCTTGGGTGGGGGATGCTGAAGTTTTACTTGCCCAAGGTGAGGAATATCCAACCATACATATCCTGCCCCATTCAACAGGCTGGCTGAAAGAGGGGGGGAAGAGGGAGAGCTCAGTTGAACTTAGCCTTTGAAAAGTCCATTTCTGGATGCTGTTCCATGAACCTGCAAGGAAAACAAAGACAGGAGTTTGGGTGGGTCAGCAGGAGCCTGTCTGGGGAGGGAAAGGTTTCTGCTTGCTGCACTCTGGAGTTCTGCTGCAACCCCACACCCTCCACAGCAGGGAGGGTTCTGCTGAGCTCCTTGGGACATATTCTCTGCACTTTCCCTACAAACACCTTTTCCTGGGGTCAGTGGGAACAGCATTCCTGCCAGCCTAGCAGGTCAGCAAGTCCAGACAAAGGGGAGCTGTTAATGATCAAGCACACACCCTTCACTGGTACTCTGGGCTGGACACGTAGCAGCCAGGCATTGACTGTGGGGCAGAGGGGAGATGGTGAAGGCAGATTAGGGTTGGAGCTCCCAAAGCCTCCCTGACAGCTTTACTGGGAATATGGGGAATATCCCCAGTGCTCTGACAGTAAAAACTCAGGGAGGACGTGACCAGAGGAATCTGGTTTCAGACCAGGTGATTTCAAATGTACTGCAGTCCCAGCAGGGGGAATCACAGAATGGTGTGGGTTGGAAGAAAACCTAAAGATCATCTTGTTCTAACTCCTTGCCATGGACAGGGACATCTGCCAGGGACTGTCTGGACCCAGGTTGTTATGTGGGGAAGTTCTGAGGGCAGTGCTCTGTGCCAGGAGTGCCCAGGGCACACAGAGGCTCCCGTGCTCTGCTCCCCAAGGGACACAGCACATCCCAGCCCTATGGAGGACTCACACACAAGGTGCAAGTAAGAGCAGCTTGGTCTCCTTTGTGTTCCCATCTCAGGGCTTCCCCTGGAATGCCCCCATAGCATTTCCACTTTGCACTTCCAGGGCCATCTGTGCTGTGAGGATCACGTCCTTGTTTGGCAGCCAGGAGAGCTCCACTGACACCAGCACCCACATGGGTGTCACTGAGTCTCCTTTGCCCTGGACAAAGTCTAAACTTCCTCTCCATCCTTTGCCAGCCAAACTTCCAGAGCACCAAACAAGTGACCCTGCCAGTGAAGTGTCCTGCAAGTGCCATCCCAGGAGCAGAGGTGTTTCCCATCCTATCCCATCCCACTGACCACCAGGCAAGCCTGGTCTCTGCTCTGCTCAAACCCCATCAGCTGCACAGAGAAGCTTCTGGCACTACAGATAAAGCCAGGGGAAGCAAGGAGTCAGGTCAGCCACAGCAATCCTTCACCCATAGATAAAGTGTGGGGCTGCACTTGCTGAAGAAGCTGTGACCCAGAATTGCCTCCACACCTTCCCAAATGGCCTTGGGAGCTCCAGGAATCACTTCCCTGCCACAGTGCATTTTTGCCAAACAGGGCAATAAAGCCATAAAAGTGGCTTGGGGACAACTGTCTGGGGGCAAGTGGAGGGAGGAAGGGAGGGGTGATTAGCTGGCTACCGAGGGAGATTACACACCAATCAAAACCATGTTAAAGTTCAGCAGAGATGGCACCTCCAGCTCTACATGTGCCTTCTGGACTTGAAATCAGCAGATTTCAATTGCTGGAATCAACAATTCCAGAGCTAGGCTATTCCCAGCTTTTCCTATTGGGCTTTCTACCCCCACAGGCTTTTACAGACACTGGTGGTTGGCCAACCACCCAGTGACTGTGCAGATGTGAGCATGACTAGGATTGAAGGCCAAGCTGTTCCCTGTGCCCTTATTTGTGCCACAGCAGAGAAGAAGATGCTTGGGAAGGCAAAACCATGCAAAGGAATGAGCTGCACCCACTTTTTCAAAATATCCTGCTTCTTCTGCTCGTCAGAGGTGGGCAGGCCCATGGATTTCTGTCTCTGGTCATACATCATCTTCTCCACCATGCTGCGAGTTTCGCTGTCCAGGTCTGACAACTGAAAGCAAGATCCAAATTGGAACAACTCTGGCCTCAACTGAGGTCATTTCTGAGCAGGCTCAGTTGTGTAATACAGAAGAATTCTTACCTTTGAATTCTCTGGATTAATTTTCTTGGTGTTGATTTCTGGGTCTGTGGATACCAGTTTGTTCCACCATTCCATTTTGTTGATCTAGAGGATGAAAAAGCAAAAACAAGTTTATCTTTCTTGGACTTGTTCTAGGGGTTTTTAAGTCTCGGCCGTAGGGAAAAAAAAAAAATATTGACTCAAACTTTATTTGACAGTTTTCTAAATGTCAGTAAAATCTGCACATAGATGAAGGGTATTTTTGTTTCAAACTGCTTTAGGCAGCCTAAATTTTCACAGCTGGGAGATCTGAGAGAATGCCAGATGTCCTGTTTGGCACGACATAAATGGGATTACAACAAACCACCTGGAGAGGCCCAGAGGGGACACAAGAAGGGACACAAGGAGGTCTGTCCCTGGATTTTTGTGTCACTAACAGATGTCAAAACACACTAAAGGACAACATACAACAGACTGATTTCCTTCCAGCTTTCCCTGAACTGCTGAGAAATACACTGGATATCCTGGAATAGCATAAAATGAGGCTGAAGTTGGGGAATTTAGAATACCACTCTACCAGCAGCACCACTGGCACTGTACCCAGGACAACCACGGCAGTCCTGTTCCACCTGAGAGCCCAGAAGAGGCAGCCCAGCCTGAACCCTGCCCAGCCCACCCTACTTTACCTTCTCCAGGTGTACAGTGACTGTTTTGCCATCCTCAATGAGCCAGGAGCTCTCCTCCACCTTGACCTCATTGAAGAGCTCCCCATCAATGACAGGAGGGTGGCCCTTCAGGCCGACCTTGAGGCGGCGTCTCTGGATATCAACCACCACGTCCTTGCCCTTCAGCCTGAAGCTCACCTTGAAGGGGACAGCCAGCTGCAGCAGAAAGGAGCAGATCTGAGGAGCTGGCCAGGGAAATTCCTCCTTACCCTCCCATGCAGCTGTTCCAAGTCTTTCTGCCTTGCTTTCACCAGAGCCACGCAGAGCAGGGACTCTGGGATTCTTTTCCTTAAGATACTGAGTAAGCAGGAGGTGGAAGGAAGGGACCATAAAAAGGGAAATAGATTTTAATGCCTGGCTTAACCAAGACCAAAATTTGGCAAACTACAGCTCCTGCGATTTCCCCTGAGTTACGAAGCTCTCTCCCAGCTCTTGAAACATTCAAACTTCCAGACACAAGGAACTGGCTTCACCTCTTACCAGCACCTGCTCTTATTCCCTGTCTCAGATGCCTCAGATCCTGGTCATAAAGCACTACTTACATCCAATTCTGAAAGAGTCTGTGTCCATCTATAATTTGGAAGGTCAGCTCCGTTGCCAGAGTTGGGTTTAAGTTTTCCTTTATCCTTCTCATCTTCCTCTTCATCATCTGTTCCCTAAGCAATTCAGGTGTAAAAAAAAGAAGCTTTTCCAGTTTCCATTGTAACTACAGTCCTTAGGTTTTACAAGGATCGCGGGTCAGTTGTTTGTATTCTATACCCACTTAAATTTAGCTCCATAATTAATAGCTGCTTCTGATAAAACATGACTGTTCTGATAAAACATGACAGAAGCCCACTGTATTGGCACATTTAGGAATTGTGTATTTTTAAAGCCAAAGTTTCTAATTTGTATTTTCCAAGTGTGTATTTTGGAAAGGGCTTGGAGCAACCAGGTGTAGTGGAAGGTGCCATGGCAGGGGAGTGGAATGGATTGAGCTTTAAGGTCCCTTCCAACCCAAATCATTTTATGATCCCAAAGTATCTCCAGACGAGTTTTACCTGTTTGTTGGAATCTGAAGATTCACCTTCCTCCTCCGAGGGTTTCACTGGGACACCGTTGCCCTGCCCTTGTGCCTCTTTCTTCTGTTGGAAAAGAGCAGAGCAGGAACATGCTCAGCCAAGAGCTGGCACTAGATGGCCTCAGCCTCCCAGCCCCAGCTGAAGAGCACCACTCACTGCATCCCACTTTGAAACCAGAGCATTTTTAGCCCTTAGGAAAGCTACAGGGAAGAGGTATTGCCAAGGAAAGGCTCCCTTTGTGCTCCCACCGGGACAAAGAACAAACATGAGCCCTCCCAACCCCTGACAGCCCCAGGGAGGACAAAGCTGCACCTGCACACACCTGGCACGGCTCTCACCTGGTCGATCTCGTGCTGCAGCCTTTCTGCCTCCTCATCTGTGAGCTCCTTGATGCGTGGCTCTCTGGCCTGCTGTGTGTCCCTGTCCCTGGCCAGGCGAGCAGCACGCTCGGCCTTCTCGCGCCGCTCCGCCTCCAGCCGCGCCTTCTTCTCCTTGCGCTCCTTCTGTGCCAGCTTGTTGTGGTGGCTGAAGGCCTCTGTGATCAGCTGAGGGGTGAAAGAACACCATCCATCTCAAACCCAGACCCAGCCAACTCGCTCTGCTGAGCAGCACGAGGACACCTGTGGAGCTGCACAGATGTCGGGAATTTTCCCTTCATCTTCACTCGGTCTTTTTGACTGAAAATCTGGAGATTTTTTCAATTCAAAAAGCAGAGGAGGAAAAGAGGAAATTCAAAAATTTAAATGTAGTCCTTCCTAGTTACACAGGGAGTATGTTGAAATTAGAATCCTCCACTTATTTTCTCCTTTGTGCAATTCCAGCAGGACGAGCTGGTGCCCAAGCCAGCCATCAGAAGCTGCTCCATACCTCCAGAATAGCTGAACGCACGAGATCCAACTTTTTTACCTCCTTCTGACCTTTTCCACACCTGGGCTTTTCTCCAGACGGAGCCTCAGTGCCATGATTTAGAGGAGCAATTCTCAAAAGAGCCTCGTGTTTTCACACTGAGGGGTGTGCTCCTCCATAAATCTTTTGTTTCAGCCTCGCTCCGAATTGTCTAGAGGTTGTTGTGACTCTGGTAGGCAAAATCCCAAGGTCTCTGATGCCAAGGGCTGCGTGCTCAGTGGGAAAGCTGAGTACACAGGCAGGGAGCCAGAAAATTGCCCCAGGGTTGATAAGGGCAGGGGTGCTGTGCAGAGCAGCACGTAGGTGAGCTGAGGTCTGCCCCAGAAAATAACAGAGACAGATCCTTAGAAAGGAATTAGAGGTGGGAAGTTTGTTTATATACATCCCAGGAGCTTCGAGGGGTGTGGGGGGGAATCCTGAACCTTTTCCAAGCAAACTGTAGTTTGTAAGCAAGCACTGAGTTTTTCTGCTTTGCTTTACAAGCAAGGATTGTTTACACAGCTTGGCTCCAGTGTCTCCTGGAGTACAGAATGCAAGATGTGCATCCCCCAGGATGTCCCAGCCTGTTCCCAACCCCATGATCCATGGTGAGGAAATTATCTTCACTGCCTGACCTTGTCCAGGCCACTGCCCACACCTCCCTCACCCCACGGCACAAGCCTGCTGAAATGGCACCCAAAAAATGCAGCGATTTTCCCATCTTCTCCCTTCTCTTTCACGCCAAGGGCTCAGCAGCACTGAGGAAGCAGCTTCTTCCCCATTTGTTGTGGTTCCCATGGTGTCAGAGCACTGTTTCAGGAGCCCATAAAGCATTCTGACAGATGCCTCCACCCAAGGGCATGAACCCTTTTCTTTCACAGGCACAGATTGCCAAGGACAGGAGCCAGGCACCTCTGAACTGCCACTCAGGTGGGATCACACAGCCTCCAGGAACAGGGGAGAGTTGCTCTCTATTCTAAGAAAAATGACAGTAGGGTTCACCTTTCTTACTTTCTGAGAATCACAGGATGCTTTGGGTTGAAAGGACCCTAAATCCCCTCCAGTTACAGCAAAGGTTTCTGCAGGAGAGGGGGGGGACAGTGTCCAGGCTCCCCAGGCCAGCCAGGGGGCAGCTGCATGTGCAGAGCTGTGGACTCTGTGCTTTTCCTGAGCTAACAAACAACAAGGTAACGTGGGGTTATCACTGCTGTGTCACCGCTAAGTCAGTGTGTCTGGCAGGTTTGCTTTCCAAACTAGCCTTTGGCCAGAGCCTGGCAAGAAACCTACACTGAGGGACCACCCAAGCAGGGAATTGTGTGTTCCTCATCTCTGCCAGGGACAGCTCTGGCTTTCCTTCCCTCAGGAGCTGCTGTGCACCCAAGTGCTGGGAGCTGTTCAAGCAGGGGACCCTTGGCATGGCACAGACCCAGGTGGGACGGAAGGGAGAAAAGTTAAAGGGCTGAAGGTTTAATTTTTACCTTCTCTGCTACTCCGTCCTCTCCCCCGGTGAAGAAATCTGTCTTCCTTCTCAGGAAGCTGAAGAAGGTGTTCACAAGCTGGGCAACAGGGAAAGGATGGAGAGACAAGGAGCAGTAAGACCAGGTCACTCCAAGCCACCAGTGTATTCCAAACCCCCTCTGGAAACCTATATTCTCCCTGAACTTGGCTGATCTTTATTTCTCAGGAATCCTGTCCTGCGGGGGTTTCAGGCAGAGGTTTTGCCACAACACCAGAGGCAGTTACAGGACCATAAAAAAAATTAAAATATTGGTGAGTGGGGTGTGAGTGGGATGGTCCCACACCCTCCAGCCCTGCTGAAGGTCAGCGCCTAGATCCCGGAGGCCCCAGCCAGAGGGCCCAGGGTGCGATCAGGGCCGGGTCAGAAGATCCCCGAGCACCCCCGAGGGGATCCTACGGTCACGGCCAGGCCTCACGGGGTTGTGCCGGGAGGGTGAACAGGGGAGCTCGGTCCTGCCCTGCGGTGCTTCACCCCGCTGGGACCCCTCACAGGCACTGCCCGCGCACCCGGAAACCTCCGGGCAGACCGGAGGTGGGGGAGCTCAGGACAGCCCGGAGGCGCCGGGGCCGCGGTGCGAGGCCACAGTGAGGGTCATTAACATCACACTAATTAACGAGCGGGGCTGGCGCTGCCGGGGGCCGTTATGGCTGTTCCGGGAGCAGCGCACGTGCGTCCCCTGCTCCACGTGCCGGGGCGGGGCCCGCGGAGGCCGCGCCGCTGCCCGCTCGCTCCTCCGGTCCTGCCCCGCCCTCCCCGCTCCCGATGCCGGCGGCGCTACCTCGCGCACGCCGCCCTGGTGCTGCTGGGCCATGGCGAGCAGCATCCCGTCGAAGCGATCCTCCTGCTCCGCCGCTTCCTCCGCGCTCAGCCCCATCGCGCTCAGCTCCCGCACCGGGCCGCCACCACAACCGGAACCGGAACCGGCGGACACGCAGGCCCCTCCCCACCAACCAATCCCAGCTCGCCCCCCCCGCGCCGCTCTCTTCGCTGATTGGTCGCACGGGCCGTCAGTCTTGCGGGAAGAGGCGGGGCGTGAGGCGCGGCGGGGTTGTTATGGCGACGGGCCGAGCGAACCGTTGGGCCTCGGTTCCGGCTCTAAACTTTCCTGTCAGGACCTGGGAGCGAGAAGGGCCCCCCGGGCCTCTTTTTCTCCAGGTTGAGCCCCCCACCCCACCCCGCTCCCTCAGCCGCTCCAGGGCTCCGTTCACTTCCCTCGATACGCTTCATTTCTGGCTTGCGGTGAGGGGCCCAGAACTGAGCGACGCTGGCTTGCACCGAGGTCCCGGGGGTTGGGTTGCCTCAGCAGTGCCACCTGAACAGTCATTGCCCGCTTTGGCTTGTGGTCAGCTGCTGTTGACCAGCACCTCCGGGTCCCTTTCCGTTGGGAAAATATGAGAATTTTGGCCCTTTCCCCTTACTTTTCTCTTGTTCTGCAAACAGGAACATTTTCCCTTTCCCTGTGTTTCCTTGGAGAGACACGGCTCCTCGGCCCATCACAGCCTGCCAGTTCACTGAGTTCCTCTTCCTCCACCACAACAAGAGGCTTCTGATCAAGGCCAGGCAAACAGCCACTGATAATACAACTTCCAGGTTGCTCTTCCCAAGGCCAGGGCGCCGGGATCGTTGAACGCCAGGCCCAGACGAGCGCCCTGTGTTTGTCTGTGAACCCTGGCAGCGACACCTGCTCCGTGGGGCCTTGGTGCCATGGTACAGCCTGGGGTAATGACTCTGTTTATCCTCTTTGGGTAATCCTGATAAGGCCATACAACCCCTCCCGCACCGATTCATTGAGAAAACGGCCGTTGGCTGTGCTGGGAACTCGCCCGGCCAATCAGCCCAGCAACAACGGGGTTGGTCGGGTGGTTTTAATGAGGGCTGCTTAATCAGGGCGGTCAAGGCTGCAGAGGGGTGTTCACTGTGACCTGGCCTTATAAGAGCTGGCTGGAGCAGCCACGGGTTGGCAGAGCTGGGAGGACAGGGACAGTCCGGCCCGTGACAGATTTTGGAAGGGATTTTGCATCTCTCTCCCACCAGCTGAGTTTGGACGAGGAGCTGGCTCAGCCATGAGCACCAGCGTGGATATGGGATGTGAGAGGTGCCAGTGCCACAGCAAGGACAAGCAGCCTGCCATCCTGTACACCCTGCTGAGCCAGGAGCTGCACCCCGGCGGGGCCCGGCAGCGCTGCCTGTGCCAGCAGCGCCGCGCCGTGTGCCTGCGCACGCCGCACCTCACCTGCCAGGCTGCCTCCGACGTGCTGGTCAAAACCATCAACTTCATGAAGAACGTGGCTGCCTTCCACCTGCTGCCACGGGAGGATCAGCTGCTGCTGCTGCACAGCTGCTGGGTGCCCCTCTTCCTGCTGGGGCTGGTGCAGGAGATGGTGACCTTCGAGGTGATGGAGGCCCCGGCCCCCAGCATGCTCAAGAAGATCCTGCTCAGCGGCCAGAGCAAAGGGCAGGAGCCTGAGGGGACACAGCCCACGCTGGCGGCCGTGCAGCGGCTGCAGTGGTGCCTCAACAGCTTCTGGAGGCTGGACCTGAGCCCCAACGAGTACACCTACCTGAGGGGAGCCATTCTCTTCAATCCAGGTGAGTGCCAGGCTCTCGTGGCTTTGTCGGCCAGCGCTGGCAGATGGACACGGAATCACAGCGTCCCAGAGTCGCTGGGGTTGGAAAATATCTCCAAGAGCTTCGAGTCCACCCTGTGCCACTGCCCACCTTGTCACCAGCCCAGAGCACTGAGTGCCACGTCCAGGATAGGGACTCCACCACTTTCCCAGGTGAACACAGACCTGGTGGCTTGGAGATGCTCAGAGACAGGCAGGTGTGTGAGCAGAGAGAGCTGGTCACCTTTTTCTTAACTCTGCTCATTCCCAAACACAGGAAGGAAGGATGTCAAAGCCTTTGCCTGCCCTTCAGATAATAAATCCTTTACTCGTAAAGCAGAACTTTCCCTGTTCAGCACTTCTCTCCCTGGAGCAGCTACACCTCAGCAGTGCTGTGTGCATCTTCTTAGTGCAGCCTTCTGGGGAAGGGTGGGAATGGGAGACACCTGGAGCTGTTTCCCATCCTTCACCTCCCTTCCTCTCTCCTGTCCCTTACAGACATCCCGGGGCTGAGGGCTCCCCTCTACATTGAGAGCCTGCAGTGGGAAGCGCAGCGGGCGCTCCGGGAGCTGCTGCACCCCGAGGACCAGGCTCGCTTCTCCCGAATTCTCCGGGTCAGCTCCTCCCTGAGATCCATCCCCGCCGGCCTGGTCACCGACCTGTTCTTCCGGCCCGTCATCGGGGACGTCGCCATGGGGCAGCTGCTGGTGGAGATGCTGTTCGAGGTGACGGGCTGGCCTCAGGCCCCGTGGCTGCCCCTGGCCCGCTGAGCTGGGCTCTGCAGGAGCTCTGTGTTTCACTGGAGGATCCCTGGAGAAGCAGCTGTGGCTCAGCAGATTTTACAGCAGCTCCTGCTCTGCCCGGTCTCCAATCCAGGGAGTCTTTGGGGGTGAGGGGTTCCTTGCCCTGGTCTCAATTTTTATTCATTTTGCTGTGAGCTCCAAGCAGTGAGGGCTGTCCTCAGCTTGATCCCGTGGTGTCTGATGGCCTCAGTGGGATCGCTGACAGAGGGCAAACATGGAATTAACTCTGGGTCTGGCTTCTGTGCTTGGAATCTTAGAAATACTCAGGAAATTTCTTCAGGGAAAAAGGGTGTTAAATCCTACAGGGTGTACAGACTCACCCGTCTTTTCCTTAGATTCTCTCTTTCCTCCATAATTCCATTAAATACAAGAGGATTAAGAGCACTTAGCAGCACCTAAACCTACTGCACCTCATCTGAGGCTCTGTGCTTTCGTGTCTGTGTGAAAAGTTAAACCCGAGCAGAGCTGGTTTAGTGGGAGATCCAAACCTCCCTCCCCGGAGTTAAGAGCCAGGTGCACACACAGAAAACTCACTCTTGCTGCCTCCAGCAGGTGAGGTGTCAGTATTTTATAAGTGGACATTCATGTGGTTTGTATATAAGATGCAATAAATTATTTTTTTAATAAAATGTTTGGTGTTTTGGAATGCGGTGGTGCCTTTTCAGCAACCTGTTCAAGGTGTTTGAATTTGGGGCGGGCGGAAAAAAATGCAGGCATGGAAAAGAAAGAATGGGATGAAAAGGGATTGTCCATAAAAATCTAGGTGTTGAGCCTCTCCTGCTGTGACTCAGCCAGCTGCCACCAGGCACAAACGCATTTCCACGGCTGAGGGGTCGAGCACAGCGGCACGGAGCCTCCCTGTGCCCACAGCAACACCCAGACCCTCGACCGGCAGTGCGGCGTGAGGGAGAACTGCGGTGTCAGCCCGGGCTGCACCTCTGCCCGGCTGCTCCCAGCCCAGCGCGGCTTCTCCAGGGCTGCTGCCACAGCCCACGGCAGTGCCAAGCCTGGCGAGGCACACGGGATGCCCAGCAGTGCAGGGACAGGCCATGGCCGTGGGCTCCTGTCCGGCGTGGGACCCCCCATGAGGGGAGAGCCAAGGTGGTGGGACTGAACAGGGACAAGGCAGAGCCCTGGCACGGGATGAGGATGGGCAGCCCGGACACCTCCCATGCCCTGAAATCACCGGGGTTGTGACCCTCAGAATCTGTGTCCCTCCCCTGGGGGTCTGGCCAAGCTCTGCTACCCCCAGGACCTGTTAAACTCCCCAAATGGGGTCTTTCTGTCCCCTGTGACTCCTCCCCATGGTCTCTCTGTCCCCTCTCACTCCCCATGGTCTCTCTGTCCCCTGTCACCCCCCATGGTCTCTGTCCCCTGCTACCCCCAGGGTCTCTCTGTCCCCTCTCACTCCCCATGGTCTCTCTGTCCCCTGTCACCCCCCCATGGTCTCTGTCCCCTCTCACTCCCCATGGTCTCTCTGTCCCCTGCCACCCCCAGGGTCTCTCTGTCCCCTCTCACTCCCCATGGTCCCTCTGTCCCCTGTCACCCCCCATGGTCTCTGTCCCCTGCCACCCCCAGGCCCGGGGGTCTCCAGGACGCCCGCTCTACCGCCCGCCACCAGGCGGCGCCCTGCACCCGTCGCACGTGACGTCACACCGCGCGCCAGCACCGGCGGACCAAGATGGCGGCGCCCAGCGGTAGCTCCGGCGATGGCGGCTCGGCCCGGTACTGCCTGGTGAGCGGTATCCCTGCCACGCTGCGCTCCGCGCAGCTCCGCTCCTACTTCAGCCAGTTCCTGGAGGCCGGCGGCTTCCTCTGCTTCCACTACCGGCACCGCCCCGAGCGCCCGCCAGCGGGCGGCAGCGGCGGGGCCTCGGCGTCGCGCACCTGCTCCTGCCTGGTGTCCGTGCGGCCCGGCCGCGCCCGCCGCTTCGTCCGCATGTACTCGGGCAAGCGCTGGGTCGGGCCCGGCGGCGCCGCGCTGCCCGGCCGCTGCATCATCCGCAGGGTCCGCCTGAGCGCCGGGACAGGTACGGGCCGGGGTCCCGGAACGACACCCGCGGGGCACCGGGAGGGTAAAACTCCTCCTGGGGTTTCCTTAACGCGCTAAATATGCTCCGAGGCAGGAACAGCCCGTGTGGGCTCTGCTGACCTCCCTCCCAGTCGGGAGCGCTGGGATTTACCCTGCCGCGGTGGGGTGTGGGATCCCTCAGAGCCATCCCTCCCCTCCTGAACCCCCCAAACCCATCCCTTCTCTCCCCCAGACCCATCCCTTCTCTCCTGCAGGCCCCGAGGCAGCTCCCAGCAGCCAGGACAGGGCGGCTGCTGGGGGATCTGTCACCGAGGCAGAGCTGAGGCGCCTGCCCGAGTTCAACCCCCCTTCCTTCATGCCCTTTGGGAACGTGGGCACACCCCTGAGCGTGTTCCTGGAGCTGATCCGGGCCTGCAGGCTGCCGCCCCGCGTGATCAAGAAGCTGCAGCTGGATTTCCCAAGGACTGGCTCATCCCGCAGGTATGGGAATGTGCCCTTCCAGTACCAGAACACCGAGACGGTTGCTGAGGAAGAAAGAGTTTACACAGCTGCAGGGGATGAGATCATGGAGGGAGAGGAACCTGTGACTCAGCCAGCCCAGCCTGAGGAGGACGAGGAAGGGCAGGAGAAGGAGGAAGAGGAGTCAAACTCTGATGATGTAAGTGGAATATTCCAGCACCATCCAGGCTCAGCTGTTGGAGCCATGAGGGCAGATCCCACTCTCAGAGCTCACATGTAATCTCTTAGATGGAGAAATGGCTTGTTAAAAACAGCTTTAAAGTACCACTGTTCACCCCTTGGTGCACTGAGCCCCTCGGGGCAGGGATGGGGGGCCTGAAGCCCCACAGCTGCTCAGGGTGGTCGTGGGGGTTGATCCCAAAGGGTCTGATCTGAGGAGGAGCAGACCCTGCCCTGCTGCCTGGCAGATGGGCCCAGCTCTGCTTTGCTGGTGACAGAGCTTGGGAACCACGTCTGTGTGCTGGGAGTGACGTGCAGAGCTGCACAAAGGGCTGACCTTGGATGCTCCTGCACTTGCAGTTTAGTCACTCTGAGGAAAATGGCTTTTGTGACAAAGGCTCCTGGAGAGCTGGGCAGGGCAGGAGCCATCCCCCCTGTCCCTGGCAGATGCCTGTCTGGCCTGTTCTCCCAAATCTCTGTCATTACAGATCCCCAGGCAAGCCAGGCCCGTTCTTTCCTCCACCAGAATTAACTCTGATGCCAAATCTCTGCTGCAATTCCAGCCCATGAGTTTCTTCTGGCAACATGGGGCACAGAGAGTGCTTTGTTCCCTCCTTTTTCCAGCTTTTTATTCAGTCTTTCCTCCTGCAGACTAAACAGGCTCCTCCAGCTGTTTATCCCAGGCTGTTTCCTGGCTCTACAGCCATTCTTTTGGCTGTTCCTTGGCTGGTTCATGGCTGTGCCCAGAACTGGGCAGGCAGCTCTGTGGCTGTGCCAGGGAGCTGCTTCCTGGGAGCCCACGCAATCTCCTCAGGGATCAGCTGCAGTGGAATTAATTCCTTGCTAATGCTGACTCCAGGTCCAACAGAGCTGCTCCTTAAATGGGCATCAGTGCAGGGCAGGTGGGGCCTGTGGGGTGGCTGTGCTGTGGGATTTCTGCTGCTGACTCTGGCAGTGGCCTTAGGCAAGGATGAGCTCATCCCTCGTGTCAGGGCCTGAGCTCTGCCTGGCTCTGCCACGGAGCTACTCTAGGGGATGGCGTTGGGAAGGGTCAGGGAGCAGGGAGGGAGCTGTCCCTGTGTCCCCAGCCCCTCTGTGCTGTCCCTGCAGGACAATGACACATGTGAGGAGTGGGAGAGGCACGTGGCCCTGCACGAGGACGTGACGCAGCAGCAGCGGGAGCGGGAGCGGCTCTTCGAGGAGGAGATCGAACTCAAGTGGGAGAAGGGTGGCTCTGGCCTCGTGTTCTACACAGATGCCCAATTCTGGCAGGAGCAGGATGGAGGTGACCTTGGTGTTTGTGTCATTGAGCCCACGAGCTTAAACAAACAGCCTCGCTCAGCTGGAGCTTGCCATGGCTTCTGAGCCTATCCTTGGGCACGGAGATGGTCACCAGAGACCCCCCCAGATACCCCCGTGGTGCTGCTGGCAGCCTCTGGGGTGGGCAGAGGGATTTGGGGAGTCTCTAATCCTGTTTCCTCTGTGTTGGCACTGCTGAGGCACCACCTCAAGTGCTGTGTCCACTTCTGCAGCAGAGAGATGGAGGGGCTGGGCAGTGTCCAGGGCAGGTGCTGGAGCTGGGAAAGGGGCTCAGTCTGGAGAAAAGGGGGATCGGGGGGACCTTGTGGCTCTGCACAACTCCCTGACAGGAGGGGACAGCTGGGGAGTGGGGGATTTGGGCTCTGCTCCCAGGGAACAGGGACAGGAGGAGAGGGAACGGCCTCAGGCTGGGCCAGGGGAGGCTCAGGGTGGACACCAGGAGGAATTTCCTCATGGAAATGGGCCCAGGGAGGTGGTGGAGTTCCCATCCCGGGAGGTGTCCAGGGAAGAACTGGACATGGCACTCAGTGGTCTGGGCTGGGCACAAGGTGGGAACTGGTCACAGTTGGACTGAATGCTCTTGGGGATTTCCAACCTCAGTGATTCTGTGATTCCTTCCCATTTTGGTGGAGAGAATAGGGAGCCGGCCCACAAGCAAAGAGCTCCCCAAAAGTACCAGAGCTCACCAGAAATGCTGCTTCCCTTCTCTTGGCAGACTTTGATGAGCAGACGGCTGATGACTGGGACGTGGACATGAGCATCTACTATGACAAAGGTATCAGAGCTGAGCCACCCAGCCCAGGGAAACCAGGGAAATTCTGACCATGCAGAATTCGGGAGCTCTTTGTCATTCTTTGAAAGCATCCAAGCTGTCAGTGAACCTGAAACAATGTTTTTCTGGTCGGGCAGCTAGGGCTGCCAAAAAGAACAGGTTCTGCCTCCTCTGCTGGTGCTCTGGGGGAAATGATGGTGGTGAGCAGTGTCCCTGAGCCGTGCTGACTCTGGCTGCTTTCTCCCCAGATGGAGGGGATAAGGATGCTCGGGACTCAGTGCAGATGTGGCTGGAGCAGCGGCTGCGGGATGGGCTGGAGGATGGATCTGTGCAAGGGCAGCACATTGGCACCTTCGAGAGATACACCAAGGTGAGAGATACACCAGGGTGAGCTTTGGGTGCCTGCTCAGGGCAGGGCTGTGCTGGGATGGTGCCCACGGGACGTGGGTTAGGAGGAGGAGAGGTCTTGGCTGTGGGAAGAGGGCAGAAGGCTCTGGGAAGATGAGGGTGGGATTTGTCCAGCAAGTGTGTGATGGTTTTATCCCCTCTCCCAGGGCTTTGGCAGGAAGGTCCTGGAGCAGCAGGGCTGGACAGAGGGGCTGGGCCTGGGGAGCAGCAACTCTGGGATGGCCGAAGCCCTGGACAACGAGGGTCAGAACCCCCGATGCAAGAGGGGGCTGGGGTAAGTACCCAAGTGCCCTCCCAGCCCCTGCTCCCACCTCTGCCCAGGCTCTCTGGGTTCCCAGCAGCTGAGAGGCTGCACAGGGAGCTGAGTGGGGCCAGGGCTGTCCCAGGGATGTGCCCTTTTCTGTACAGCTGGGGAATTCCACAGCACTCCAAGAACAATCTGCTCTTCCTGCCAGTCCAGGGCTCCCCCATGGAGCAGGGCTGGAGCCATGTGCAGGTCTATGGAAGGGCTCTGCCCATGGCTGGGGGTGAAACTGGGTGGGTTTAAGGTCCCTTCCAGCACAAAGCATTCCGGGAAACGAACTGGGAAGCACAGGGGTGCCTGATTGCCTCTGCAGCCTCCAACCAAACCTTTCCTGCTCCCCTCCAGGTACCACGGGGAGAAGCTGCCAACTTTCATCAGAAGGAAGAAGCCCCGTGGGGACACTTGTGTTGTCATCTCCACCATCTACGATGACCCTGAGCCCCAGGACATGGGTGACCAGCTGCTCCGGCGCCAGCCCCCCACGGCCATGAAGTACAGACAAGACATGGCCTTTGTCCGAGCATCCCACCCCGCCCTGGGCAGCCTCAGGGCCCAGCCACACTGAGCAGGGACTGTCACTGCCTTTGTCCTGCTCCCCAGTCCAGGCTGGCTCCTGGTCTGAGTGTGAGACAAGGTGTTAATATATTTATTTTCAGTAAAAATACAGATTTGTATTAAAAATTGCCACGGTGTGGGGAGTTTTTCCCCCACTAATTGTACCCTTCGAATGAAAGGAAATGGTGTTCTGTGTGAATGGGGAAAGATTTTGGGGAGGGTAAAATTTATATTTGTGCTTGGATCAACCAAATGTATGTGTTTGGTGGGGCTGAAAAAGCAGATAGAGGGCAGCCTGAGCGCCAGGGAAGGACAAGTACAGACAGGGCACGGGAACTGTCCCACTGCTGCCCCAGCGTTCCTTGGGTGTGGCCATCCCACACTGCTGGGAGAGGCTGGTGGGGACTAAACACTCATCCTGGGAGGAATTCTCGGATGAAAGGCTAGTCCTGGCAGCCTGCAGAGGAATTCTCAGGAGGCGTGTCCCTGTGGCTGTGGGTAGCGGTGCTTTCCAAGGTGCTCTGCCCGAGAGCTCTGTCCCACTGCCCCAGTGCTGGAGGGCAGAAGGCAGGGCCCTGCGAGACTTCCTTAAGGGGTGAAAGGGGAAAAAGGCAGGGAGGAATTCCTCCTACCTGACAGGAGGGTGTGGCCAGGTGGGAGTTGGGCTCTTTTCTTCAATGAATGGCAAGAGAAAAGAACATTAACTTAAACTGCTCCAGGAGGAATTAGGGCGGACGTTAGGAAGAATTTCTTCACAGGAAGGGGGTTCGCTATCGGGAATGGGCTGCCCAGGGAGGTGGTGCAGTCACTGGAAAAACTGGGCGTGGCACTCAGTGGTCACCCGATGGTCTCAGAGGCCTTTTCCAGCCCAGTTGATTCTGTGATTTGGAAAAAAAGCGGGGTTGGGGCACAGCTGGAGGCCAAGAGCCGGCGCCGGGACTCGAACCCCCGGCCCTTGACCGGACTCGGAGTCCCGGGTTCGAGTCCCGGCCGGGATGGGGCTGCGCGTCCCCCCGGCCGCCAGGGGGCGCTGTGGGACCGGCGGTCGCTCCGTCCCCGGAACGAGAAACTCGGGACCCGCGGGCACCCGGACCCAGAGCGGGGACACCGGCGGCGGTGAGTGGCCTGCACCGGGAGATAACCGGGAATGGGGGGGATAACCGGGAATGGGGGGGATAACCGGGACTGGGGGGATAACCGGGAATGGGGGGGATAACCTTGAATGGGGGGGATAACCGGGACTGGGAGGATAACCGGGACTGGGGGGATAACCGGGAATGGGGGGGATAACTGGGACTGGAGGGGATAAACTAGACTTGGGGGGGAATAACCGAGGGAATAACCGGGGAGAAACCAGGAGTGGGGAAGGATGGAAGGAAGATTGTAAGGGAGGCGAGGGGAACTCGGGGATAAATGGGGGGAAGGGGTGATGGGGAAGAGAAGGCGTGGAGAAATGGGAATGGGGGAAGGGAGGGGATGTGAGCCGTGGGGGAAGGAAGGAGGGCTTTGGTCAGAAATGGGGGTGCAGGCACTTTCCCTGTTGCGAACCCCAGCCCTGTAAATGCAGATCAAACGCTGAAGGGGATGCTGTCCCCTCTCAGCCCAGGAGCCAGCATGGCTGAAGGCAACCGGGGTGGCTCGCTGGCCTTTGGCCAGGTGGTCATCGGCCCGCCGGGCTCCGGCAAGACGAGCTACTGCCACGCCATGAGGGAATTCCTGAGCCGGCTGGGCCGGCGCGTGGCCGTGGTCAACCTGGACCCCGCCAACGAGGCCCTGCCCTGCCCCTGTGCCGTGGACATCGGCGAGCTGGTCACCCTGGCCGACGTGATGGCCAGCCTGGGGCTGGGCCCCAACGGGGGCCTCCTGTACTGCATGGAGTACCTGGCGGCCAACGCGGACTGGCTGCGGGACAGGCTGCAGGGCCTGCGGGGACACTACGTCCTCTTCGACTGCCCCGGGCAGGTGGAGCTCTACACACACCACCAGGCACTGAAGGATGTCTTTGCCCAGCTGGCCAAGTGGAATTTCAGGGTAGGGATGGGCTGGGGTGGTGCCTGGCAGCTCCAGTCTCCCATGGGCACAGAATGGGGTTGAGGGGACTCATGGCCGTTGTCTTCAGGAACTTTTTGGCCTTTTGTGAAGGCCTAAAGTGGCTTTATCAGGGAAGGAGGGGAATTTTGCCCTGTTTCATGCTGAGACAGATTGGCAAAAGAATGGCTTGTCAGGGGTTTTAGTGGGATTGGGAGCATGAGCACAGATTCCTTCCTCGCATTTGGCACATAATCCCAAAATAGTTTGGGATGGAAAGGACCTCAAAGCCCATCTCATTCCAGTCCATCCCATGGGCAGGGACACCTTCCACTATTCCGGGTAACTCCGGCCTGGCCCTGAACTCTTCCAGGGATGGGACGAGGAGTCCGCCCTGCTGTGCTGCAGGATCCTCCCCGCAGCCCGGGTGTATTGTACCCAGAGAAGGGTTCTGTGTGTGCTGGGAGCCTTGGCACTGCCTGAGGAACGCAGGGGACGTGCCAGGCCCCTCCTGCAGCCCAGCCAGGTCCCCATGCAGCCTGTGGGACGTGCTCAGGGCTCTTGCACAACGGGAGCTGCAGGTGAGAGCAGCCCCGGGAGCTGCTGACGCTGCGCTTGCTCTGCGGCGGAGCCACACCACGAATGTGCAAACCCTGGCTGCTCTGAGCAAGAAGGGCAACTTCATTTGCTTGAGAATGTCACTGGGAATCTGCACATTAGAGCTTATTTTCATTGGAATAAATGGACATGGAATTGGAGTTGCTAAAATAAGACGTTTACGGGGCTGGTTTCTTCTCTCCCAGGTGCTCACGCCTGCCTGGGAGCCCCAGCCTGGCTGGGTTCTGCTGCTGTGACTCAGCCTCAGATCCCTGACTTGGAGTGGCTTCCCCAGCTCTGGGACCACATTGTTACAGCCACACAAAACCCAGGGAATCAAGCTGCTTGTTAGTGTAATTATTAATTATTAGTGCAAGCCGCAATTGACTGTCCCAGCAGAAGGGGGTGTGCTGCAGTTACTGTTCCTGAGTGGGCCTGGCCATTCCTTTGGGGAAGTGGACACAGTTCAGGAGGGGAATTGCCCCAGCTCCCACCCCAAAAACCTGCAGAGTTCAGACAAGCCTGGGACAGTGGGAAGTGTCCCTGCCCATGGCACGGCTGGGGCTGAGTGAACTTCAAGGTCCTCTCTGCCCCAAACCATTCCAAGGTTCTCTGATCCTATTTGGTAAGCAGGAGGTGGGAGGTGGGTGGTCATTTTCCCAGGTGGTGCAGGCAGCTCTGAACAGATTGTCCTGTGGCCACTCACACACTGTCCCACAGGTTGTCCTGTGGCCACTCACACTGTCACAAGCAGGGGGATGGGTTTGTGCAAGTCTGACCTTGCGTGCCCCTTTGTGCCTTCTCTGCCCAGCTGGCTGCCGTGCACCTGGTGGATTCCCACTATTGCACAGATCCTGGGAAGTTCATCTCTGTGCTCTGCACCTCCCTGTCCACCATGCTGCACGTGGAGCTGCCCCACGTCAATGTCCTCTCCAAGATGGACCTGATCGAGCAGTACGGGAAGCTGGGTAAGGGAGCTCCCAAAGCCTCAGTGCTCTGGGGAAAAGGAGCCTTCAGCTTCATCTCTTCTGCCTCCCTGCCATGGGCAGGGACACCTTCCACTATCCAGGGTGGCTCAGAGCTCCATTGTGACACCTGGAGGAGTTTGAGGGGGAGGAATGTGGAACTGGGCCGTGCTGTGTGAGAATGGGGGCGGGTGGGAAACTGCTGTGGATCTCACTGTGCTCTTCAGCTTCCAGCTTGCCTTCAGAGCTCCCTGTTTCCCTGCAGCTTTCAACCTGGATTATTACACCGAGGTCCTGGACCTCTCTTACCTCGTTGACCATTTGGCCTCCGACCCCTTCTTCAGGAATTTTCGCCGCCTCAACGAGAAGCTGGTGGAGGTGATCGAGGACTACAGCCTGGTGTCCTTTGTGCCACTCAACGTCCAGGTGACCCAGCAGCACGGGACAGGGAGCCCTGCATGTGCAGCACTGCTTTTTGTCTGCTCAGAGCCACAGGGCTAGAAACCTTAGCTGTGAAGAGACTCAAGGCTGGAAAACAGGGAAACACACCCAGACTTGTAAATGATCTGTGGCAGCCAAAGGAAAGAAAAAGGCTGATGAGCTTGGGGCTACCTGGGCCTTGTGTCCTGGGGTGGGGAATCCAGGCTGCTCCTTACTTCAGCTCTTCTGGCCTGCGATTCAAATCTGGGCTGAGGATCACCTAAAACCTTGTTAAATAGGGGAGCAGGGGATAATGAGAGGACTGGGAGGGAGAGCTGGAATTGTCCTTAATCAGGCAGTTGACAGAAGTGTCAACAGGCAAATGAGCTGGACAAGGTGATGAAAGGGAATGAGAGGGTGGAGAGTGTCACCGGGGCAGTAGCAGTGTCCCTGTTTGTCTCTGTCCCTGTTTGTGTCCCCGGGGCCTCGGGCGCTGTCAGAGTGGAAATGCACAGCACAGCCCAGGGTGGGCTCCTGGCCCTGGGGAAGGAGCAGACTCCCAGTGACCGTGTCCCTGCTCCCAGGACAAGCAGAGCATGAGGCAGGTGGTGCAGGCTGTGGACAAGGCCAATGGATATTCCTTCGGGGACCAGGAGCACCGGAGCCTGGAGGCGCTGATGTCGGCAGCTGTGGGGGCTGATTTCCACTTCTCTTCGTATCCTCTGTGCTGTTGAGTTCCATTTCTCTCTCCCTGGGGGTCAAGGGCTGGGATTTGCAGGCCCAGATTGTTGCTGACATTACCTGGTGGGTGATAGTGGGGTGTGCTCAGCAGACACTTGTCCTTGCCAAGCCCACCAACGTTGTTGCTGGTTGATATCCTGAACATGTCAGGAATCTTGTAACAATTTTCCTCTCTCTCACCCTCCCTTGGATGGGTTCTTTCCTTCTCCTTCAAACCATACCTTTGATTCTCCTGGACTTGTCCAGTCAGGGATCAGACAGAGCTAGAAGTAACTCAGGTGATGCTGCCTCTTCCTGATGCCCTTCGGGCTAATGTGAGGCTGGGCTGGTTCCTCGCTGGGAACTTCAGAGCTCATGCAGAAGGGAGTGTTTGAGCCCAGCCCCTCGTTTTCCTTAATTACTGCGTTATCAGCACCCTGGCAGTGCAGGAGAAGTATGTGCAATCTCAGGACAAAGCTGTGGAAGAGGAGGTGATGGATCTGTGACGGGCCCTTCCCTGCTCCTCTGTTTTTGACACCTCTCCTTTTCCTACCCAGAGCTTCAGCTGTGACCAGAGCAGCTGAAAGCCTTTCCAGGCAGTCTGGACTCCCTCTCTGGGTGGGTTTGACCTCCCCAGCTCCAGGCCTGCTGCCCAGAGCAGGGATTTGACAGAAGGAAGGTGGCTGAGGGTCTTCCCTTTGGAACAGAGAGATTGAGCCAGGGAAGGCAGGAAGAGCATGGAAAAGAAGCGAGATAAAGTCTCCTCCATCATGCCCAAGACAGATCCAGGGAAAGAAAAATCATCTGGAGCTGCCTCACGTGCAGTGAGAGCTGAGGCACCAGTGCTGGGTTTGCTGCAGGAGGAGCGTGCACGGCCCCACGCTCCGAGGAGAATCCAGGCCAAGACGCCTCCACTCCGTCTCAAGGACAGGAAGATGTTTGTTTTTCTTTTTCTTAGAAATAATGATGGACTCTTTCTTAATAAAACACTCCTCGGTCTCACTTTCATCTTAGGAGTTTGCTGAACCTGAGTAAATAAACCCAAGAGTGCTCCAGAGCCCGAGGCCAGAGCGCCTCCGGAGGGAACGTCGGACCTGTCCCTGTCTGATGTGCCTGAGAACAGGCTCGGTGCTGGCTGGGGGAGGGAGGAATGTGGGGCAGGAAAGCAGAACCAGGTCACTGCTGGTGCTGCTGCACTGCTCCAGAGGCTGGAGCAGCACAACTCACAAAATGCCAGCCAGGCTTTTGGAGGCTGCTGATTTAGAAAGCCCCTGTGTGACTCAGCTCCTGGTTTGCATCTTGGGCCTTTCCCAGGAACAGCCTTGGGTGTCCTCATCCACCTTCTTTTATCTGGCCTTGCTTTCTCCACATCCCAAATCCTGGGGCTTCCCCTTCTGCCCATGGAATTCCCTGGGCTGTGCTGCTGCAGCTCCCAGCTCTGAGCCTCGTGTGTCCCTGCTCTGGTCCCTGCTCCAGGCAGCAGCTGGGGGATGGATCAGGGGGGCTGGGGGGTGACAAGCGGGGTGTCCCCACCAGGGAGCCTCCGAGTGCCTCCGGGCAGCTCCACACGGGACGGGACAGGCCCAACTCCCATCCCAGCTCTCTGCAGACTCAGCATCGCCTCTTGCCCAAGAGCATGCATGAAATACAACAGGATTTTCTCACAGGATGGTTTGGCCCTTGGCAGAGGGATTGGAGCCTGGATCCTCGATGGGTCTAAATGTGAACAGGGTCTTGGGCAGCTGGGCAAGGAATTAAAATTAATTTTTCACCCATCTCCCAACTCTGGCCAAGATTTGGAGACAAGGAGGAGCTCAGGGAGAGAAGGACACAGACACACGTGCTTGTGCTTCACCCAGACCCCTTCCCAATGAGACTGAGATTTCAGATATCCAAGTCAGATCCCAATGTGCTGCCAGTGCCTCAGCTCTTCCCAAGAACCCAGGAATTTCCCTGGGTATTCCTGGCTGGAACCCAGCAGCTGCATTTCAGTGCTGAAGCTCTGGAAGCCAATCTAAGCATAACTGAGCTGAAATTCCATCCTCACCCTGTGGCTTGTGACTTTGTCCTGGTCGTTTTGGAGCTCTGCAGCTGCTGTGAAGGGGTGGGAGACGGGATCATGAAAATATTAATTTTATAGTGGCTTTTTCATGGCTTTGAGAGATTTGATGGCTTAAAAGGGTATGGTCAGGTCAGGCTGAGTTACACAAGAGCCATCAAAGCTTTTGTGGCTTTTTGGCTTTTTTATTTGAATGCCCTGGATATCTGCAGCCTCAGCCTTGGGATGGAACCTGCTCAGCTCAGGTCACAGATCCTCAGCCAAGAAATGCTGAGGTCTCAGAGAGTTTCAGCCCCAAAACTGCACCAAGGAGATTCCTACAGATGAATCAGGGGCTGAACCACAGCCCTGAGGGGACAATTCTGCTCTTGCTCAGGGTGACAGGGAAGAGCGGGGCAGGAGGCAGGGAGGGCTGGAGCCCCTGGTGTGAGAGGCAGGGGTGAAGCCAGCCTGGCCCTGCACCACATCCCCGGGCTGGGAGGGGACAGGAGAGGCTCCCGGGCTCAGGGAGGTGACACTTTGGCTCCTGTCGCTGCCTTGAGCAATCGGCCGGGGCCAAGGGCCAGGATGAGTCACCCCGAGCGAGGCACATCCCTGGGAGGGTCCCGGCTTTCTGCAGAGCTGGTCCTACCTGCTGAGCCCACCTGACCGTGAGACTGAGCCCGGCAGGGTGGGATTTTGGGGACTGAGGGATTTGAGCATCAATCACAGCCACAGCACTGGGCTTTCCTGGGTCCCCTCCCGAGTTCCAGCCCTCATTTCTGGCTCCATCACAGGAAAAAAAAAAAAACAAACAAAAAAACTCTTCAAAAGCTCCAAACCCCCAGAGCAGGCCCTGGTGCCAGCCTGGCAGGAGGCTGCCCCGCGGCCAGGGGCGATGGACACCCCATGTCTGGGTGCCCAGACTGCTGGAGCCTCAGCCAGGAGCCGGCCAGCCCCAGCCCTGGGCACAGAGCCCTGGGGGCAGGCTGGGAGAGCTGGTGACAAGGACAGGCTGGGCTGTGGGTCCTGCAGCTCCCACTCGGGGTGGGCAGAACCTTTTGCAGGCAGCAGAAAGTCCCTGCTCGCCCTCAGAGACCTGTTCTGGTGGCCTTTTCCCCACGGCTACCAGCCCCTGTGTGGGGGCTGTGCCAGGACCCTGCTGGGGGAGAGGCTGAGGTGGGGGGCACTCCTTGGCCCTGGGGCACTCAGTCCCTCTGCTCTAACGGTGTTTCAGACACTAAAACTGATCCATTTGACAGCTTTTCTGGATGCCCCTTCAGAGATGCCGAGCATTCCTCAGGCACTGGGCAAGGACCAGGATGGAGCTCGAGGTCTTGACGTCTCCCTGCTCCCACCATCCTGTGTAAAGCAGAAGGACCCCAGAGAACTCCCCAGCAGCAGAGGAGTGTTCTGGGGATCCAGGGCCTCCCCTCCTTCCCAGGAAAAGCTGCTGGACCGGCTGGGAGCCGGGGAGCACCGTGTCCTCCTACACAGCCACGCTGCAATTTCGGGAGCTGTTGAAATCGGTTAACTCCTGGGAAGCCAGCGAGAACCCACAGCCCCAGGGACGGACAGACACCCCCAGTTAACCCCTCCCTGGGCACTCTCAACTCCAGCCCTGCCACTCTCCAGTTTAACCAGTCTGGGTGTCCCCAGGCTGTGGGGTCAGGGGCCAGCACAAGCCCTCAGTTCGTTCTTCCCATCAGCTGCCCTGGTTTGGGTAATTACAGGTCTGGGGCTGTTCCCAGGCTGGGAGTGCTTGGGGCCAGGTGGAAGCCAAGCTTTGGGGTCCCTCAGTGGACACCCTGACACTTCTGGGGACCCCCAGGGGGCGTTGTGATGGGGCTGAGGAGAGACTGGGGTGTGGGTGGGGGCCAGGGGGCTCACAGGGGTTCATCCCCTCTGCTGGGATCTACTCCAGGTGTCCCACCCAGGGAGAACAGCTTCTGGTTTGTGCAGCCCAACCTCCCACCGCAGAGGCCTGGCAAACCTCATTACATCCGAGGCCAGCCCCTCCTTCCCTGGGTACCTCACAATTCCTTACATCTCTGCTTGTGCCTCATTTCCCCCAAAACCCACAGGTCCCTGACACCCTGGCCAGGCCAGGGCTCAGGACTGGTATGTCCTCCCTGTCCCTGCTCTGGGGCTCCCTCTGAACCAGGGCAGCACATCCTGAGTCACAGCACATTTCATCCCAGCATCCCATCCCATCCCATCCCATCCCATCCCATCCCATCCCATCCCATCCCATCCCATCCCATCCCATCCCATCCCATCCCATCCCATCCCATCCCATCCCAGCCGGCTCCTGCCCAGCCCTGCTCTGCTGAGCTCATAGCCCAGGGTGCTGTGACTGTATTTTATTGTAATTATTGTTCATGTTGGAACCCGCTGGTGGGGGGGAAGGGGAGGGAGCTGCGCCCTTCTCCGTGGCCTCGTGCCAGGGCCAGAAGTGCTGAGCTGAGCTTTCACCTGTCCCAGCGCGTTGGGACCTTGAGAGGGGTGTCCCCACCCACCGACACCCCAGGGCTGTCCCTGTGTCACTGCCCGTGCAGCTTTTGTGGATTTCCTTCCTTGGACTTAGAGGAGCCATGGGGCAGGATTGGGGATCCACACAAGGGGTGTCCGGGGCAGGTTTTGGGGAACCTGGGTTTGTATCAAGGAGTTGGGTCAGGGACTCGAGCACCTCATGGAGTAGCCAGCCCAGCGTGGGGCTGCCAAAACCATGATCCCATGGATGCACAGAGCCCTGAGCCCTTCCACGGGCCACCCTTCACCCCAAGACCCTGCTGGGGGGCTGGGGGGCTCCGAGAGCAGCCGGTGCTGGGGGACCTGGCCACCCCCACCCTGCTGGGATGGGATGGGGCACCCAGAGCTGCCCGGACATGTGCACAGGGAGAGATGAGGCAGACGAGAGCAGAGGTGCAGGAGAAGGTTTATTGGAGGCTTTGGCAACACAGGACCCCCTCCCAGAATGGGGGGGCTGCCCGGACCCCCCCCGGCCCAGCCCCTCACCTCCTCCTGTCGCTGCTCCAGCCCTCCAGGACACGGGGTTTGGAGCTGGCACGAGCCAGACTGGACACCCCCCACAAAAAACGTTAAATAGTTGGGGGCTGGCAGCTCTGTGGGATGGAGGCACCCCCTCTCCCTCTTTTCCCCCTCCCCAGAGCAGAGGATGGGGGAGAGAGAAGGAGGGGCCCTGCCAAAACCACCCCCACTCCTGGTGTCCAGGATCGGGGGGGGGGGGAGCTGAAACTCCTTCCCCCAAAAACCGACCAACAAAAAAAAAAAAAAACCAAACCAAACCAAAACAAAAAAACCCAAAATCACTTAGAGATGTCGAAGGGTCTGGAGCGGGGGCAGGTGGGGCTGGTCCCCGGCTCGGCAGGGCACGTTCATGTTCAGTTCTTGGGCTCTTCGCCAGCCTCGCCGCCGTCTTCACCGGCGCACTCGGCTGTCCATAGCGTGAGGTTGTCCCTGAGCAGCTGCATGATGAGGGTGCTGTCCTTGTAGGAGTCTTCGCTGAGCGTGTGCAGGTCGCCCATGGCCTCGTCGAAGGTGGTCTTGGCCAGCGAGATGGCCTGCTCGGGGGCGTTGGCGATCTCGTAGTGGAACACGGAGAAGTTGAGGGCCAGCCCCAGGCGGATGGGGTTCGTGGGCTGCATCTCCTTTTTGCTGATGTCCATGGCCTCTTGGTAAGCCTCCTGGGCCTTCTCTATCGTCGACAGGCGGTCGTCCCCGCTGGCCACCTCGGCCAGGTATCGGAAGTAGTCGCCCTTCATCTTCAGGTAGAAGACCTTGCTCTCGGTGTCGCTGTCCTTCTTGATGAGATACTTGTCCAGCAAGCCCAGGACGTTGTTGCAGACGGCGTTCAGCTCCTGCTCCACCTTCTCCCGGTACTCGTTCACCACCTGCGCTTTGTCGTCGCCCTCCTCGGTTTTGTGCTCGATGCTGGAGATGACTCTCCACGCCGAGCGCTGGCAGCCCACCACGTTCTTGTAGGCGACCGACAGGAGGTTGCGCTCCTCGTTGGAGAGCTCGTCCCCGTGCTCCACCACCGCCTTCATGAAGTCTGCCATGTCCTCGTAGCGCTCAGCCTGCTCGGCCAGCTTGGCCTTCTGCACTTGGAGGTTTCTTGCCATGGCTGGGACGCGGACGCTTGGGCGAGCAGCGGGGCCGGGAGCTTCGGGAGCCTCTGCCGAGCGCTGCCGCCGGGATTCGCTTTTGGCTGCGCGTCGGAGCCTCGAGCGAGAGCAGGAGGAGCCAGCCAGGTCCAAGGAGCGTCCTCCTCCTCCTCCTCCTCTGCTTCCTCCCCGCCGAGCGCGCCCTTAAAAGGCAAATCGCGGTGAATCATCGCCCGCGGGCGCTGGGGAGGGGGCGAGGGGGGCGGCAACGCCCTGCCCTCCGTGGGTGCGGCTCCCGTGGATGCCCCGGGGCTCTCCCCTGAGCCAACGCCCACCGGGAAACGCCCATCCCGGTGCTGAGAGGGCTCGGGAGGGCGACGGGAGCTGCGCTCTCGAGGGAGGGGGACGGGGACACTCGGCGGCGCTCGACTCTTCCTCCCCCCACCCGGAGAAATGGGCCACGGGGTGTGGCCGCTCGTAAAAATGGGTTCCTCCCCCCCGAAAAAGTCGTATCACTGTCGCTTTTAATATGGTGATTAACTCGGCGGTAATTGCGAGGGCTTGACGGGCAGGTATTTATTCCCACAGGTGGGGAAACCGAGGCAGAGGCTCCGCATCTCTCCCAGGCGCCGCGGGAGGGACCGGCCCAAAAGGCGGGGTACAGTCAGCCCTCGCCTTTGGGCACGGTGGGACCACCTGGACCCCCCCAAGAAACATCCCGTGCTGGGAGGAGCGAGGGGAGACCCCATCCCTGTCCCCATCCCCTCGTGCTGCTCCAGCGCCCGCCTCCGTCCCAAGGCTGTCTTTCCCATCCCTGCATCCCTCCATCCCACCGGGGACGTTCCGCAATCTCTCAGGCCGTGAAGGAAGAGTTTTAGCCTTGGCTTTTTGCACGTTTACGGTCGTTGCAGGCTGGCCGTGGCAGCGCAGTGCCCCGATAGGGATCTGAGCTGCGCCTTGCTCTGAGTTTCACTCGGAGCTTGTTTCCACACGCCGGGCGCTGGCGCAGCCCCGGCCCCGCTCCCGGCCCCGGCCCGGCCTTATCTCCGTGCGGGAGAGTGCGGGAAGGGCAGGGTGGGGCGGGCGGCTCCGGGCCAAGGCCAAAAGGGGCCTTGTGATTCTTTCAATGAGCCTGACTCGCTGCTTTGTTCCCCTCTGCCAACACCCGGCCGGGTTCCCCCCGCGCCTCGCTCTGCTCCCGCAGCGCCCCAGCGGATCCTGATGGGATGGAGGACGCAGGAAAGGCGTGGGGATGCTTTTCCAACCACTTCAAGCCCAGGAAAACACCCCCAGCCTTCACATCACCCCCTCTGCACCCGGGAAAAGGATTCAGGGCTTTTCACCCCATCCCCGCCAAGCCCCTGACTGGGTTTTGGGGTGCCCGGGTGCCACCGAGGGGCTCCCGCGGCAGCAGCGTGAGGGTGTCCAGACCCACCAACCTCCCACAGCTCCCCCATGGCCCCCAACTGCAGCAACCAGAGCTCCTTCCCCAGGGCTGATCCCCTGGGAGCTTTGGCTTCCCCAAGGCATGGGGGAGCAGGACACCACAGACCCAGAGAGACCCTCCAAGGACTTCCATGGGGCACAAAACCTGTCCCCCATAGAGGGATGGGAGCCAGAGTGATCCTGCCCCACCCTGCATTTGGGGAGCCCCCGGTGGGATCCCCCTTGCCCCAGGACGCCTGTGGGGTGGGGATGCTCTGTGGCAGCCCCTGTGCTTTGAGCTGCCGCCAGATTTCGGCTGGGAGGAGGCTGCAGGGACGCTCTGCCCCGGCGGATCCTCGGCAAAGCAGGGGAGGGTGAAGGGCAGAGCCCCAAATGCTGGCACAGGGGCTGTGGGGGAGCTCGGCTGCACCATCATCCCACCCAGCTCCCGTGGGTTCCCCCGAAAGATGAAGGGCAGCGCCAGAAGCGCGTCCCAAACCCTTCTGTGGTTCTGTGATCACCCCGGGCAGAGGGGCAGCAGTTAACCCCAGCCCCGGGGCCGCTGCCCGGGCCGCTGCACGTCCCCAGCCCCGTGAGCCGAGGGCAGGCGTGGGCTGCGCCCTGGCAGGAGCCACAGGATGCTCGTGGCTATTCCCAGCGGCACTGCAAGGATGCTCAGAGCCCGTCTAGCCACCCTGCCCAGCCCTGCTGCTCCCCCTGGCTGTGGGGACGCCGCCAGCTCCCAAAACATCAGCGGACACCGCATTTTTCCGAGGGGTGCTCACAGCGCTCCGGGTCCTGCGGGCACTGCCCGCTGCTCCTTCCCAGCCTGGCTCGACCCTTCCCCCTGCACAGGAGGGTGCAGAGCCACGGGTGGCTGAGACTGGCCCCAAACTGAGCCACAGCCCAGCTCGGGAAGCTCCTGGCTCCCATCCCCCGGGCTGATGACAAAGCGGTGCCAGCCCTCGGTGGCTTCCCTCGGCTCCCTGCTCGGGCCTGCCCAGGCAGGAGCTGCTCCCGGAGCAGAGCCAGAAACCAGAGCACAGTAAATAGGAGAAACTTTCATTGTGTTACAAAAGTAAAAGGCATAAAGAGATGGTGAATCCTACAGGGCTGGGGCAGGCCTGGCTGCTCCACTCAGCTCTCAGCCCAGGGTTGGTGCTCGAGGTGCTGCTGAAGCCCCTTCCCCTGAAACCAGACCGTGCTGGGATGAGGCTGCCAGGGGGGACTGGCCCAGGGGCTGCAGGGATAAATAAACCGGCCAGGTAGGAATTCCCGTCGGGAAATTCCTCGGGCACACGGACACGGCTTGGGGGGGGGGGGGGGGGCGGGGTTGGTGCCCCTTGGTCGGGCTGGAAATGCTCTGACGTGATCCTGCTCCTTCCAAAATCCTGCTGGGACGCCAACCACAATTCCAGCATCTGCAGCAGGGAGACACCGACCCTGGGTCCCAGCTGGTGGCCACGGGAGGCAGCAGGAGCCGCGGTTCCTGCACTGGATCTAAGTGTTTGTATGGCTTTGAGCTCCAAGGGCTGGAAAAGCTTTCCCGAGGCGTGGCCGCTTCCCCCCGGCCCCGGCGAGGAGGGAGGTGCAGCCCTGGCGAGCGGAGGCACTCGAGGTGGTCATGGCTCCACGAGAGGCACGGGCTGCTGGGGCTCGTGGCACTGGGTCTGCCCGCAGCGAGGAAAAGGAGAGGGGAAGAAGACAAAGAGAAGTTAGTGTCGGGAACAGAGGAGCCGAGGAGCAGGGCATTGCATCCAGGCTCGCTGGCAGGGTGGGACCAGGAGGGAGGAATGGGTTCCATGCCTGGCCCGAGGTTCGGGGGGTGCTGCAGGAGGGGCCCACAGGTGACACAGGACACCCCAAGGTGGCCTGAGGGAACTTACCTTGGTCACAGCAGGAAGAACTGGGAGATGCAGAGAGGAAAACGGGCAGAGGGGCCAGAGGGATCAACCTAAGCCACAGAACGGGGCAGGTATGGGGGTACAGACCTGCCCCAGGGGCCACAGCTCCCTCCAAACACCAAACCTTTCCTTGCCTGGGGCTTCCTCACACAACCACTGCAGGCTGTGCTCCAGCCAGCCCCAGGCTGCAGCACCCCTGCTATCCCTGGCCCACGATGTCCCACAATGTCCCACACGTGTCCCCATGCAGACCAGGTGGCTCCAACCCATGCTGAGCCCCAGCACAAAGCTAGGGCAAACCAAACCCATCCTCCTCTGGCCAAGCCTTCAGGTGACCCCTCAGCCTCGCAGCCCTGGCACCACTGCCCCTCTGCCAGGGGGATTCTGGTGAAATTCTGGTGGGATGGATGGGGTGTTAACACAACTGGAGGGTGATGCAGTGGAGATGAGATGGGTGGCTCAGTGGTGAGAGGGAGAAGGAAGCACTTTCTTACCAGCCAACCCTCAGATATCAGGGGAAACGTCCGAGGAGGGGCAAATCCCGTCAGGCTGTGCAGGAAATGGCAAAGTCCTGGCAGGCATCCTCCTGGGGAAGACACCAGAGGTTATGCACCTCACACCTGCCACGGGGCCAGAGGGGCTGCCACAGCTGGGGAGCACAGGTCCCAGCTGGGGAGAGGACACTGAGGTGACAACAACCTGAAAATGTGGGACAGCAAATTCCCTTCACTCCAGCAACAGTGTCAGCTGCTGCTCGTCCCTTGTGGCAGGAGTTTCCAGGTGAGGCCTGAGCCTAACATAGTCCAAGTGGCACCTGAGAGATGCCAAACCCCAGCACACACCTGCCCTCTTCTGTCTTCCAGGAGGAAAATAATCATCAAAGCAGTTAACTCTTTAAAAATAGAATTTTATTGAGTAACAAAGGAAACTGGTTTAAATAAAAACAGGAAGGAGTCTGGCCCCTGGTAACCCCCTCCTCACTGCTCCTCTGCCATTCCCCTGGCACAGGCGCTTGCAGATTACAGAGCACAATGCTGGTGAACTCAGGGGGGCTGGGCTGCCCCCCAAAATGTGCTGCCCCTGCCCCAGGTTGAAACTGGACTGTCTGACCCACAGAAACCTGACAGGCAGCTCGGTACTGTGAGCCTCTGCCCTGTGCACAGCTGCGCAGGACAGAAAACGTTCTACCTAGAAAAAAGTCCTACAAATTGTGCAAAAATATCCAGCAGCATCTAATAACACGATTCAAGTATTGCTACAAGGTTTGTGACTCTCCCTTCCCCCTGGAGACACAGCTGGGTGCAGAGTGGTGCTCATGAAGGAGCGCTGGGATGGCTCCCAAGGCACTGGGGACAGCCCTGGGGACACTCTGCTGGTCAGAAACCCAACCATGAGCACACCATGAGCTTATCAGAGACCAGCACCCCCCCCAACTGCTTCCTCTGTCAAACTCTACCTGGGAAAGGTGTGACCCTCAGGAATTCACACACTTCTCTGTTGCCTTTTGGTCTCCCACAGACAGGGCACAATCCTGGCAAGCTCCAGCTCCCAAACCTTAACCCTTGTGACCTGCATCTCATGAGAGCCACAGAGCACAGAGTGTTCCCTCTTCCCCATTAGAGGAGGGTCCCCTGACTCGTGTCCTTGCTGAAAAACGTGTCTGACCAACCTGCAGGGCCAAAACACAGCCCCAGCCAGAAAACAGAACCAGCAGGGATCACCCAGGACATCCTCACTGGCTTCCAGGTCTGCTGGGAGCCAGAACCCTCCCAGCTGAACAGCCCAGCTTCCCAAGGAAAGGGGAAGCTGCTGCAGCCTGAGAGCCAGAATAGATTCCAGGTGGGCCCAGGGGAACAGGGTGTGTTCATGGAGCTAAGAGGGACACCAGGCACACAAAACCTCCTGCAGCCCAGCTCTGAGTGGGGATCATTTGTCAGTGCCCACCTCATTCCCAGCAGGGATCACAGCAATTCCATGGAGCTCAGGGGTCTGGCACTCCCCAGGGACCCCCAGTTCCCAGCACGAGCCCAAGGGTCCCACAAGCTGTTGGGCTAAGTCAGGCAAAACCCCTGAGAGGCCACATCACAGTGAAACAAATAAACAAAAAGTAATAAATAAATGTTAAAAAAAACGAAGGCAACACATGGCTGGAGTCTTTGGCAGCTCTGGGTGCCAGGGCTGTCCCGCCTGAGGCCAGGCATGCGGCAGGGGAAGGGAATGTCTGGAGCAAGGTGCAGGCACAGCAGGCACTGGGAACACCACAGCACTGCTAGGGAATGCCTCCTACCATGCTGGTGTCAGTTTTGGCTCCAAAGGAAGGGATTTCACTCTTGGGACTACTGGATGGGGTCCCGACATCTGGCTGGATAAATCCTCTTCTGTCTATCAAACTGCAAAACAGGAAGGGAAGAGGAGTTCAGGGAAAGAAAACTGAAGCTGGGAGCTCACAGCCACAGGGGAGGCTCCTCTCCCAGGACCTGCTGAGCACAGCACAGGCAGGATGCTGGAGCACAGGGCTCCAGCCCAGCACATGAGCCACAGACCCCTCCCATAAGCCACAGACCCCATCCCATGAACCACAGGCCACCACCAGCCATAAGGAGCTCTGGGCCACCACAAACCCAAGGGGAATTGGCCAAAGAGCTTCAAACACAAAACCAATGTAAAAGAGGAACAAACTGGAGTAAAATGCTCTTCTCCCCACAACCTCCCAGCCTGGCTCCCTGAACGAACAGATTGACCAGCTCTGAATGGCAGCTCTGCATTTTGGCTCCTCTGAACCCACCAAAAAGCCTGGGGGCACCTCAGAGAGCAGGGATACGACATGAAATACAAACCCTTGCCATGGGGACAAGAAGTGCCTGTACTGGACCGAGCATCTGCTGCCAAGTGCTTTGCTGTTTTGCTGCTGCTCTTCACCTTATCCAACTACAGGGCTTGTCTTATTTTCAAGTTCCACGAAACAACTACAGCTGACCCCAGTTCATCCAGCTCCAACACATTTCATAGCCTACTCATCCATGTCCAGCCTCTCTCTGCAGAGTGGGAAGCTTTCCTGCTCCCCATCAGGGCAGAGGTTTCTGTGCTGCCGTGGACCATGACAGATCTGCCCTTCCCAAGGCTCCTCTCCCACAGCAGGATGCAATTCCCAGTGCCTGGAGGTCACAGGCCCTTACCTGGGATGGAATGGCCCACACAGCACTGCACAGCAGTTTGTGAGGATGCTTTTATGGCTGTAGGGATTGGCAAACTCCGAGCCCCTCTTGTTTGACCAGGACCCTTTGATCTGAAAGGGATGGGCACAGATTAGGAGGGGAAGTATGAGAGAGCAGACAATGACAGGGTAAAGGATCCTTGCAGGGGTGGAAGGTTTGTCCTGGAGCAGAGGGAGAACATCTGCAGGTACATGCTGCCTCTGCCGAGGTTCAGCCTGCAGCTGGAGAGCTCCCAAGCTGTGCCCTCCCCGTGCTGTCACTGTCACCACTGTCACCACCTGCCACACCAGCCCCATCCCCCCTGCTCCCCTCGTGGTCTCCAAGGCTGGCAGCCCATCAGAGCAGGGCTCAGCTCGTGGTGCCTCAGGCTGAACAAACAGCCCAGAGGCTCCTCTGTCCCCACCCCAGCAGCTGCCCCCACTCTGCTTCCAAAATCAGGCACGGCACGGGGGTGTGGGCAGTTGCCACATCTGGCTCAGGCTGCACTCAACCATCACCAGCACACTTCCTCCTCCTGTTTTGCTTCCTCTCCCCAGCTGCAGCAGAAGGCTGGAGCCACGGGCCACCAGTGCTGGGTACAAACTGAGCTTCACTCACACAGCCCTGGGCAGCTCTGCCACACCTCTGAGTGCAAGGTGGAGGGGAAAGGGGAAAAATCAAAAACAAAAGGGATGCAAACATGCTTCTGCAGTGCTGGAAGCTCCCAGCAGGGATTACAAGTACTTCTGGCCAGAAGGGCGAATTTTGATCCTGAGGATCAGACAGATCCTGCTTTTCCATACAATCTGCCCCACTCAGGGCATTCATTTGGTGCTTGGAGTCTGTGCACACCCCAGATCTGAAGGTAAATCTCATCAGATGTCTGTACTTCGTTTGCTAATTAGAGATGAGGAACTGCCAGACACAAAGGGACTGGCCCAAGGTCTCAGAGGAAACCCATGGTTACACAGGATGCTGAATTCAGATCACCAAGATCACACCCAGATACTCCTCTGGGCCAGCCTTCCTTTTTTAATTTCACAACTCCTAATTTTAAGCAAGGCCACAAACAGAGTGGAAAAAACACACACGTGATGGTTCTAACTCGGCCACCTGAAAGTGCAGCCGTGGGCACAGGCTGCTAGCTCTGCACTGGGTGATCACAGGCAGTGAAACACTGCACTGAGGCAGCCGAGAACTCCCTGAAAAGCTGCTCAGGATGGGTCATGGGCAGCCTGGCAGCAGGACAAACATCCAGGTACTTACATCTTCGTTCGTCGTCAGGTTGGAGGCGACTAAATAAGTGTGAAAACCTGAGAGGCCCAAAATAGACCAGACTGAGAAAAAACAAATCACCAGCTCCAGAACAGTGAAACAAAAGTCAAGGAGGTCTCAAGGAACAAAATCATCCCACAAGGAGAGGCAGAGGACTGTCTGGGGAGGTTTGGGCAAGCTTCCCACTCCTCGAGCTGGTTTGCAGGAATCCAGCAAGGCACAGCCTGCCCCAGCTCTTCCCTTACCACCTGAACTTGAAAACTGGGAAGCTTTGTCACCCACCCTTAGTCCCAGGTAGGCAGGGGACTAAATTAATTTGGAGAAAGGACCAGGGTGACCTGCAGAGAGCTCCTGGCCCCTCTGTCAGTGATTAGTGCTGCTGGGCACCCCAAGCAGCTGCTGCCAGCACAAGGATATCTCGCAGGGGTTGTCTTCAGAGTGGCCAGGAACCCATCCCTCTGAGAGCCTGCAAGGCAAAACAGAACAAGGAATGGCATCCCAGCAGGCAGCCCTGCCCCTCCAGCCAGAACTCCACCCCTGTGGGCTGATCCCTGTGGATCTGTCTGTCTGTCTGAGGAACAGCTGCAGTCTGGAACACTGCAGCAATGTCAGTGCCTGGACACGGCTCAGGAGATGTGGGGCTGATGGAAAAATCACCCTCCCTGCCAGGGAAAGCGTGGGTGCAGCACAGCTCATCTGCTCTGAGGAGCAAACCCCAGCTCCCAAAGCCCCGGTGCAGCAAGGGCAGATCTGGGGCTGCCTCACACCTGGGACCCTTTAACCCCTCATTTGCTGTAACCCACAGCAGCAGGAGCCACAGCCCCTGCAGGCCCAGACTTACGCAGGGTGAGGTGGGTGACGACGCAGGCGAAGATGAAGGCGGTGAGGAAGGACAGGGACAGGATGAAGGCGTAGAAGTAGCGGTAGTTGCGCTTGCCCACACAGTTGCCCACCCAGGGGCAGTGGTGATCAAATCTCTCTGCAACAAAGGCTCGAGGTGAGGAGGGCTCCCAGCACAGAGCAGATTCTGCTCATTCCCCCCCAAATGAGGAGCTACAAACCCACCTTCCCCCTGCACCCCGAGGGCAGAACCTCCCCGCAGCAGTGCCCCAGGAGAGGCACGGAGCTGCCACGGGGTCTGTACCAGCCAGGCCACACACAACGAGGAGCCTGCAGCAAACCTCGTGTTTGTGGAGCACTGCACTGCACAGAACCCTGCTCCCAAAACCAGGGCAAACAGAGCCACGGAGCCCTGGATGTGCTGTCCCCTGCCCTACTGCTGCCTACAGTTTAAATGCAAAGGAGACAGACCATGCAGTATCTTGTTTTATAATCCTTCAGGAGACACAAAAAGCAATCTGTCCAGGAACACAAGTGACAGGATCAGTGACAGGACCAGAGGGAATGGCTGGAGCTATGCCAGGAAAGGGTCAGGCTGGAGATCAGGGAAAGGTGGGTGCTTTCAGAGGGTGCTGGGCACTGCCCAGGCTCCCCAGGGAATGGGCACAGCCTCAGAGCTCCAGGAGCTCTTGGACAAAGCTCCCAGAGGTGCCCAGGTGGGATTGCTGGGGTGTCTGGGCAGGGCCAGGAGTTGGATCAGTGACCCCTGTGGTCCCTCCCAGCTCAGGATATCCTGTCCCTGAGCAGCTGTGGCCAGGCCTGCCCTGCTCACCCACGCAGTTGTCGCAGACGCTGCAGTGCGAGGTGCGTGGTGGCCGGAACATCTTGCAGGTGTAGCAGTACTTGAGCTTCACCACGTACTTGTTGATCACCACCTCCATGGTGCGGGCTGGGGGACGGTACGTGGAGTTGCCCATGCTGTCTGCAGGGACAAGGAGGGACACTCACAGCCCTGTGCCACCCCCAGCTCCCTCCTAGCAGGGACTGGCACATGCTCTCCTGGCTCTAACAGAACACAAGACAGGATTTCTGGCAGGGTGGGCAGCCAAGAGCTCCAGTCTGCTCCTCGCATTATTTATGGCTTGTCTTTGTTCAGTGGCAATGCTGCTGGGATACCAAGGGGAAGCAGTGAGTGCCCAGTGCTGTGGGAACGTGGAGTAATTTACCAACAGTGAGTGCAAAGCAGCAGCCCAGGAGCACCAGCTCATCTCTGTGTGTCCAGCAGGTCACACCAGGCAGCCTGGCTGTGAAGGCACAAGTGGCACTGCCACAGGACCATCCTTGCCACAGCCAGCACACAAGCTGTCACCCCACAGCTGCAGCACTCCCAGCCTGCAGGGACTCGTCTCCATCACTGTGGGGAAGGACAGCAGCAGGTCTCAAGTGCTCCAGCAGATTCCCTGGAATTTGACAGGTTTGTGTTCATAGCACAAGAGGATTCCTCCTCCTCCTCCAGGTTTAAAGTGAGGATTTTTAGGGGCACTGCAAGTTACATCTCTGTGTGCTGGCACTCCATTATTCCCTGGGAGCTGGAGACTGTTCCTGTACACAGCAATAGCTGGAAACCCCCAGTATCATATTTGCAGTTTTGGGGGTTATTCCTTTTAGTTACTCCCAAAAAACTCCTCACCTTTCCAGCTGTGAGGAATTCTTTGGAAACAGTGATGCAACACTGAACATGTTAAGAGGATAATAAGTGGATTATATTAACAGTAACAGCTGGCACATCAGGCAGCATCTGCAGCCAGATTACTGCTTTAGGCCCTTATAAATAGCAACATGGATCACCACTCAGGGGATATTTAAAACCCTTTTTCAAGTCAGATGTAGAATTACTGCCTTGCATCTGTCTTCAGCAGGACAGACTCAAGCTGTCTCACATCAGCTTTGCTAAAGCATTTGCTCCAACCTGTCACATCATCGAGGTCCAGAGCTCCTGGTTGCAAACACCTCCTTGGCTGTCCCCAAACCAGCGTGACAGAGCAGTTTTTAGAAGAGGACAAACATTAGCCTGCTCTAAAGAACACCTTGCAGCACAGCAGGCTCAATGGCAAATCACAGTATCAAAAAGCATTAATTATCCTTCAACTCTGCTGCCTGGGACTGAACAGGAAAAAGAAGCACCTGAGCTGCTCTGCAGATCCTCTCTGAGGCGCTGCCTGCTGTGCCAGAGGAGCTTGTTGCACCTCTCACCATGATTGGTAAACACTAAAACCTCACAATCTCACACTCGGGATTTTTCTCCCCCGTGGACAAACCTTAAGGAGCCAAGACCCAAAAAAGGGTCCTCATGGAGCCTGAAAGGTGCACAGACACACAGAGAGCCCTGCACAGAGCCAAACACAGGAGAGGGATCAATCAGAGCTCTCACCAATTCGCTTCTCCAGGTCTGCAGCCTCACTGGGGGTGGCTCTGGGCAGGATCCCTGGGTCTCTGAAGCTTGTCTGGAGCAGGCAGCTGATGACAAACAAGAAGAGGACGGCGGCGATGATGGGGATGGCCAGGGTCAGGTGACTGGCAAGGAAGGGGCAGCTGTTAAAAGATAAATAAAATGGAATTGTTATCAATCACTGCACAGAGCTGCTGCCAGCTGGGACATCACACCGTGAACTATCACGGGGCAGTGGGCTCAGCAGCAGAGCTGGGGCTGTTCCTGCAGAGATGGGGACTGGTGTGATCACACCCCACACCAGGACAGCTCCGTTACCCACAGGTGGCAGCTAGGGACAGCAGGGGACACAGCCCTGCACGCACAGAGCCACTGTCCCCTCCTGCAGAGGGCTGATCAGTGCCCAGAGCCAGCACAGGAAGGGTGCCCCAGTCCTGATGGCTGCAGGCAGTGCTCAGGCTCTGCAGCACTCTGAGAGGATTAAGCAACTTTTGTTTCACCTCCCCAGCTCAGCTGTCCAGAACAAAGCACCCATCAAGCAACAAAACCCCTTCAGTCCAAGCCTGAGCCCCTCAGTCATCAACAGAGAGCTCTGTGAAAGGAGAGATGTGAGCTTGTCACCCCTTTCCTGGGAGAACCTGCAGAGCCCACTCTGCCCTACTAGGGAACAAGAAACCATAGAAATAGAATCCCCAAATGGTTTGGACCCTAAAGCCCATCCCACCCCTGCCATGGCAGGGACACCTGCCACTGTCCCAGGCTGCTCCAAGCCCTGTCCAGCCTGAACCTGGACACTTCCAGGGATCCAGGGACAGCCCCAGCTGCTCTGGGCACCCTGTGCCAGGTTTTCCCATAGAAACGACAAAGTGCAGACGCAGGCAAGATGCATTTGCTGTACAACCAGCAAACTGGAGCCTCTGCAACAGAGGCATCCTGCTAAAATAACAACCTGGAGAGCCCCAGGGCATCCTCAAGCATGAGAGAGTGACTCGGCAAGAAGAGAGGCAGAGCAGATGTCCTGTGCCCTCTGCCTGGCCACACAAAGCCAACACTGCTCCGAGCTGCCCGTCAGCCCCGATCCGACAGAGAGCTGCCAGGGCATGGATGATGCTGAGAAAAGGAGTTTTTCCATCGGGATGCTGTGCCTGCTCTCCCAGCTGCCTGTGCCTTTCAGCTCATCTGACTTCTCAGAACCTCTAATCCCATGGAGCACTTTTCATCTCTTCACCAGCAGGCTCGGGCAGCTTTACTCTGAGACTTGCAGGGATTAAAAAAAACAAAGTGACTCCCATCCCTCCTGGGACAGAAATGGAGGCAGGACACCAGAACCCTCCAAGGTGTCAGGAACCCACGGTGCTCCTCGCCCAGCTCCCCAGGGCAACACAGGACACACCGGGATGTTCCTGGCTGTCCCCTCCCTTGGGCTGCAGGAGCAGGGAGCGTCCCTGGTTCAGCTTTCCAAAGGAAAGGAGACCGGGCAGATGCAGCTCCCTCTTCCCCAGACTCTGAGCTCCAGTGCAGACCCTCGAGTTGGGACCCCGAAGGGTTTCTCCATTTAGAAGAAACGCTGTTCCTAGACCCCAGTGGTGGGCAAAGCCCACGAGCCTTTGGGGATTTCCTGGGTGCAATTTTGGGCCAATTCTCTTCTTGGGAGCAAAAGGGGAGCCTTGGTGGCTGCATTTAGAGGTCAGGGGGGCAGCTTAGGGGGATGTTAAACCCCTTCCTGGGGCCAGACTGAACAAACAACGTGAAGACCAACCCCTACCCCCAAAAACACACCTGGGAGACAGGTGATGGGGCAGCGACAGCAAAGGGAGTCTGCGGGCTGCACCATGGGGAGAAGGAACAGCGGGGATATCACGGGGGGAAGGCGACGCCCAGCCCACCTCCCTCGCGGCACGGGGTGCCAGCTAGCCCAGATAGCCCCGCTCCCCCAGGGCAGGCCTTGCGGAGGGGAGCAGGCGCTGCTCGCAGCCCCGAGGGGCAGGACCCGGGGCACAGAACAGTCCCGGACTCACTCGAAGGCGAAGAAGAGGCCGCTGGTGGCCAGGATGAGGCCGAGCGTGAGGGCGAAGACGCCGCTGTGCCGCGCCAGCATGAGGCGGCCGCCGCAGTAGAAGCGGTTGC